>NC_056742.1:251629971-252002471 GCF_019279795.1 Protopterus annectens
TGGTACCAAGTTGAGGACGAAAGACCAAACCTCTATATTTGCAGCAAAAGTCTCAAGATTATCCTGCAGGGACCCCCTAATGTTCAAAAGCAAGCTACAGAATGTCATTTATTCATTATGTCTCAAGTCCGACTGTCGGCCATTTCTCATTGGGCTGTCTAATATGCCTTCCATGGGAAATACCCAATGTGCATCTTTACTAAGTGCCTAAAACACTGCATTTGATTCCTTTCAAACTGGATAAGCAGTGTCTATCCTCTGATACTCCTGATGTGTTAAGCTACCTTGTGGGGGAATGCCATTGCTGCTGCTGCTTTTATCAGCAGTGTTATCCTTTCAGTTACTGCCCAAAGCCTGTGCCTGCAGATGAACAGGGAGACAAAGACTGACAGACCAAAAACTGAGTGCTCCATCCTATGTCTTTCTTCTCACTTCTCCACCCTAGTGTAGTACAACATCTGTAGTACTGCTACATTTGTGCCTGTTAAAACTCAGACTCCTCATCACTTCTACCTTCACTCTTGAACAAGAGCTCAAGGGAGTTAAATTCCTCCATTTGAAGCAACAGTTTCTCTCTCATTTGAGGAGAGCAATCCCATCTTTCAAAAGGAAAGATCAATGACTTCTCAATTGGAGTGGTGATTTTAATTCCACCCTCTTCATACTAAACAGCAAACTGCTCCAGTACATTCTGAGGATAACATATCTGAGGTTATGAGGACAACATTATCAGCAAACAGTGAAGCAACCCTTTGTATCCCAAAAGTGCATACTTTCTGGACTTCAAATGAGTTTCTACATCCAAGCAATGAAATTCCCTGCACAGGAAGGTGAGGCAAGACACATTCCCTTGGGAGAAATCCTATGTTTTTCTACCTGACTTAAAGTACAGAAAACACACGACATTTCTCATTCCACAAATATAGGGGCCAAATGGCACACGAGAACAATGGTATTGGGACCCCTTACCAGAACTGCGATTCTTTTCTAGCCCCCTCTGCTGTTCCTGATTTGACATTCTCTCTCACCATTTACTTCAGCAATAGAAAAAAGTCCTTTCATGCTCAAGGACAAAAAGAAACTGTTTTCTCCTTTTTAAACTGTAGCAAACCACTTACAAATGTAGCAAGTGGATTGATACAGATTAGATCATTATATCACTTACACAGCACTAAAGCATTTCTTCTGCCTTGACTGAAAATGTAGTATAGGCATTAATTTCTGAATGTCAGTACCTGCGGCACATTTGAAAGCAAGGATTATTTTAATTTAACCAGTCTACTACCTCAGGGGAAGAACCTGACTTGCAAAGGATACAATCACGTAAATAAATTTATTGAACAACTATTAAACTATGGTTAAGCGCTTTCGCCCGCTTATGAAGTTAAAGGACTTCATCAAAACCAAATAAGAAATAACCAAGCCCTATTTGAAATGCTAAGTATGTGACATCATAGTACGTAAAACTTATTTCTTAAAGAAACACAACACATTAACTGTCAAATCCAAAAAGGAAAAACAAGATGTGAATAAATATATATAAGTATATAAGTCTGGAAATATAAAATGCTAGTTCAGAGAAATTAAGTTAAACATATAAATATGAATATATATATATATATATATATATATATATATATATATATATATATACACATATATATATAAATATATATATATATACATATAATATATATATATATATATATATATATATATATATATATGGTTCCCTATCAAAAGCCTGAAACACTATAAGCCTGAAAATCAAAATCCTGAAACCAAAAGCCTGAAAATTCAAAATCCCGAAAACCCAAAATCCTGAAACTCAAAATCCTGAAAACACAAAATGGACATACTGACGTCATTGTGGCTTTGCTATTGTTAGCCCTGTGGTGTTAGGTCATGCGTTGGGTTCAGGTAAGTGTCTTGTTGGTTTTATGTTAGGGTTAGGGTTTAAGTGAGTTAGGTTAGGCGCAGGTTAAGCATGTATGCAATAGTGACAAATATTGGGGTTAGGGTTTAAGTGAGTTAGGGTTAGGCTGGGTCAGGTGAGTGTGCGATAGTGACGGACCTTAGGGTTAGGGTTAGGGTCAGGGTCAGTTGGTAGATATTAGTGTCTTTATAGTGACATATTAGCATTATTTGTGTTTTCAGGATTTTGAGTTTCAGGATTTTGGGTTTTCGGGATTTTGAATTTTCAGGCTTTTGGTTTCAGGATTTTGATTTTCAGGCTTATAGTGTTTCAGGCTTCTGATAGGGAACTATATATATATATATATATATATATATATATATATATATATAATACTATAAAATAAATATCATATTACAAAATCCAAAAACCTATACTTATATAAATAAATTAATTGGAAGTAGTCATTTACAAATTCATAGTTTGAAGGTTAAGGACACTGGATACAGATACATTTTCATTTAAACTGGGTGGATCTTGTGCTTTGAGTCTTAGTTGCCAGGTTACTTCTTTAGACTCCAGAATAGTCTCCCAAGGGCCACCCTCACAGATTTTTTCACAACCTTCCCCAGTACCACAAATTGGAACTTCTTATAAGTAATATAATCTTTCTTATGTTTGTAAAGGGCACTATTCAAATACATTTTTCTGATATCATAATTATGCTTATAAATATACTTATTTAAAGGTCTTTCAGTCTTTCCAATGTAATATGCCCCGCAAGGGTCACATATAGCAATATAGATCACCCCCTTGGTCAAACAATTCGCCCATCGGCTAAATAGATCTTGGCTTCCAAATATCCTATCAAAACTACTTCCTGTCCACATTTCTCTGTAACCTTCGAAGGTGCAGTATATTGGGAACAACATTTCTCAAAGACATTTTTCATGTTTCTACCCCCTTTATGGACAATAAGAGGTTTCTCACCAATGGCATCAACTATATTTCGATGTTAAAAACATCTCAGTATTTAAAAATAATTTTTCTGACTGCAGCATTCAAGGGATGGTGCCTAAGAACTAGGCTTCTGATGAAATCTGATGTAGTTACTGGAACAGAAATATTAGTCTACTGTTCAACTTGTCTAAGAATAGGACTAACTCTAGTGTGCCTTAGGGAAGCTACTTCTAATTTGATTTCATTCACGAGCTGGTATGGGCTTCCTCTGTCAGTAAACATGTTGACCAACTTATTAGACTTGTTATCAAATGCACATCATCAGTGATCATGGTACTGATCCTGGCGAATTGCCCCTTTACCAGGGATCTCTTTTGAATAAATGAATGATCACTATGAAAATGAAAGTACACATTTGAAAATGTTGGTTTCCTGTATATATAGTTACATCCATTTTGGAGAAATCTTTAGAAATATTGACAATAAATCTCAGCAAGGAAGTGGTAGAATTAATATTTTCTATAAAGTCATTAAGTTTGACCCTGATGTAATTCCATAAAATAAATATTTTGCCTAGGTATCTAGTATACAACAACCGCTTCTAAAACAACTCCATATCTTCAGAAAATGGGATACAACTGAACAAAGGATGTTTCTTCCATAAACAAATCCTGGATAAAACATCTGAAAAAGTCCCATGATGTTTTTACCTTAAATCTATATACATAGCAAGTGGATATGTCTTGGAATATTTTGCTGAAACAATAGGTCTTAAGGGGGGATTGAAGGTACTGTATGTCCGACTTATAAGAAGTTCCAGTTTACAGTGTTGGAGAAGGTTGTAAAAAATCCCTGGGGTGGTCCTTGGGGGGGTCTATATTATATCAGTGAAATGTAAATACATCAAATAACTCTTCACTGGCCTGTTTTCAGAGAAAGCAAAACTCCGGGAATGATTGTTATAGCGAAATTTTTTCCACGGTAAGTAATTGGTGGACCAATGTAATGATCGCATAAAAACAAAAAAAATGTAAACGCTACCCTGGTGGGGGGGGCTGCACCCTCACCCCCCCAACTAAATATACCAACTCTGAGATTGTAGTACAGTGAGGAAAAGGGCAAATTCCTGAAGATGGCTCATTGGTTACTTACTGTGAGAAAAAATTTTGCTGTAACAATCAACATGGAACTTCACTTTTGCTGAAAATGGGTCGATGAAGAGGTATTTGATGTACTTCCATTTCACTGATATAATGTAGACCACCTTGGAAGACTATTCTGAAGAAGTGACCTGGCAACTAAGGCTCAATGTACAAGATCCACTCAGTTTAAATGAAAATATATCTATATCAACTGTCCTTAAACTTCAGACTATGAATTTATGAATGCTTGCTTCAACAATGTATTTATTCATATTAGTATAGTTTTTTTGGATTTTGTAATATGGTATTTATTTTATATATATATATATATATATATATATATATATATATATATATATATATATATATGTATATATATGGATCTACTTTACTTACCTGAACGGGCACATCACCGACTTTCACTTCGCTGAGATGAACAGATCGACAAACCAGAAGACTGACATCTAGAACATCAACTTTCCACTTGAGGTAAGTAATGGCTTGGCCATCCTGTTGAAATTTGCCCCTTATCCCTGCGGTAGTGTGATCTCAGAGTTGGTATATTTAGTTAGTGGGGTGTGGGATGGTCAAGCCATTACTTACCTTAAGTGGAAAGTCAGTGTTCCGGATGTCAGTCTTCTGGTTTTTCGGTCCTTTCATCTCGGCGAAGTGAAAGTTGGTGATGTGGGCATTCAGGTAAGTAAAGTAGACCCATATATAGATATTTAACTTAATTTCAGTGAACTAGCATTTTACATTTTAATATTTCCGTACTTATATGTATTTATCGAGGTCCTATTTTCCTTTTTGGGTATGATATTTAATATATTGTGTTTCTTTAAGAAATATTTTTTATGTACTATGACTTGACATACTTAACATTTTAAATAGATGAGGGTTTGGTTATTTCTTATTTGGTTCTAATGAAGTCTGTTAACTATGTAAGCAGGTGAAAGTGCTTAACAACAGTATGATAATTCATAGGTTCATAGGTAGGTACTAGGCTATCTGCCTGAGGGCATTTATAAGCCTAGCCAGAGTGTGTCAGCTTTTGCCACCCCATTAATTAACTGAGCCTCTGTCAAGAAGAGCCAATGAAGTGATCCCACGGGGTGTATTTTCTGTTACCCATCCACTCGTTAGGGTTTCTCTTGAAGAGTGTTAGTGAGGGGCTCTGCCTAATGTAGTTAGGAATTTTGTTCCAAAGCATGGGGAGTCTCTGTGACAGGAATCTATCCCTCCAGCATGTTTTATTTATTGTTGTGGCGAGGTTTAGCTCATTAGAGCGAGTGGCTCACAGTGACTTGGATTTCTTTAGGTGGAGCATGTCCATCAATTCTGAGTTGGACATGGCTTTGTAAGTCAGGCAGAGATCACCTGTGAGTAAGCGATATGCCACTGAGTACAGCTGGAGTTTTTCCAGTCGGGCTGCATAGGGCATATGTTTGATACCAGTAATCCTCTTGGTGAGGTACTTTTGTGGTCTTTCCAGCTGTTGGAAGTGTCTTGTCAGGTACATCCCAAACGGGGCACTGTACTCTATGATGGGTCTGGTGAGTGACAATTAGAGGGGCATTATAACCGCTTGATTTCTAGATGCAAACCCTTTAGTAATTAGATGGGCTACATAGAAGGATTTCCTAAATACTTTGGCAATATGATTGTCAAAGGAGAGATTACTATCTACCTGGGTCCCCAGATCTCTTATTACCTCTTTTGTATTAAGGGGCTGCCACCTATGTGGTAATTCATGGGTGTTTTGTTTTTCCCAAACAGGATGACTATGCATTTTTTGGCATTTAGCTTGAGACCATGACTTTGACACCAGGTGTCCGTCTCAGTAAGGCCCTCTTGGAGAATGTCCTTGGCAGCCAGAGAGTCAATTATGGCTCTCAGTTTGCAAACTTGGTTAGCCATAGTCCTCCTGTGTTTGCCTGCACTTCTGAGAAGTATATGCAGAACAGTAGGGGTCCCAGGACCAAGCCTTGCGGGACACCACTTGTGACTGGTTTAGAGTCGGACCTGGAGCCCACTATTCTTACTGTGTGAGTTCTGTCTGTAAGCCAGTTGGCAACCCATCTCATGATGTAGGGGTTTATGTTCAGGCTGGTGAGTTTTTCTATAATTCCCGAGTGGGGAATGGTGTCAGAAGCCTTGGCGAGGTCAAGGTAGGCTGTGTTAACTACCTCCCACTCATCTATGGCCTTGTTGATTGTCTCAAAGAAGTCAACCAGGTTTAGTAGGCATGATCTGCCCTTAACAAAGCCGAACTGGGTCGGATCAAGTGTTTGGAGGTTCCCAATGTCTTTGTTAATGAGTTCCATGATGATGCGCTCCATAGCCTTGCAGACCAGGCTAGTCAGGCTTAGTTACCAGGGTCAGTTGTGGCCCCTCCTTTGTGGAGCAGAATAACCGTTGCTGTGTGCCAGTCTATGGGCACATAGCCTGTGGAGAGGCTGAGGTTGAACAGTGTGTTTAGGTTGCGGGTTAGTTCGTTCTGTAGTTCGTGCAAGACGCAGCCTGGGACACCATCTGGCCCCATTGATGAGTGCGTTTGGCTTTTGAAAGGGCTGTTTTCACCTGCATGTCTGTGATTTCCGGGACACTACACTTTTCCAGTATTGTTGTGGGCCCTTTTGGGGTGAGAGGGGGGTGAAGTTTGCACTGAATCTATCTGCCAAGATGTTGGCAATATCAATGGGTTCAGTATATTTTGTGCTATTTTGCACTAGCTCAGAGCATATCTGCGAGTTGCCACTTAGATTCTTGACATAGCTAAAGAAGGCTTTGTGGTTATCTTTCGAATCCTTGGCTATTTTTCTTTCAAAATTAGCCTTGGAGGATTTTATGAGGGACCTTAGTTTCTTACTGATACTGATCAGGGATGTCTTTCCTTCTTGGGATTTGCTTTTTTTCTGAACTAGTTTCCTCCTTCTATTGTATAGTCTGTTTATGGCAGGGGTCCACCAGACTAGTTTCCTTCTCTTAGGGGAGTGAGTCTTGGTTTTGCTAGGGATGGTACGATCCACGCATCCTTGCAGGTGCTCATAAAGTGCATTTGTAAAGGTTCCTGCATCTTGGACACTGTTATCCTTTAGCGTGGGGGCTGTGAAACTTACCACCTCTGTCTTAAGTAAGGTGAAGTTTGCTAGAGAAAAGTTTTTCACTGTGGTTTCCTTGGTTGGAGGTGGTGGTGTGGTGTGGACATCCAGTTCAATAAATTTATTTATGTGATTTTTATCCTTTGTGAGTCAGGTTGTTCCTCTGAGGCAGTAGAGTGGTTACAGTGTTGTTTTCTGCCCTGGCTGTTGGTTCATTTGGTTTGTGAATTATTTTATTTTAGTGTCATTGACTTTTGGCAGAGTGTGTGATAACTACATAAGGTGCTAGAGTTCTGGTTCATTTATTATGTAAAATGTTGGTGTTTTTTTTTTTAGTTGAAATGTGAAGGTATGGACATTTTACATCTTAATTTTGGAATAAGCACACTCTTCTGATAGATATCTCGAAAAGCACTGCAAAATGGTGATGACAGATAGTTTTAATATCAGGACATTAAAGGATCATATATTTTTATGGGATTCTTTGAATACTATGAAAACTATTTTTCTAGTGAAAATGATGGACAGTTCTCAAATAATGCGATGAAAGCAGGAAAAAAAATGATTCTATCAGGTTAAATGTGGAGAAGTGAAGAACGTTAAGATATGCTCCAAGGAAACAGGTGTTTTGGGATCTAGTAACAGAAATGATTCAGAGGCCATGTTGGTGGTCCAGGGCAGTACAACAGAAAGAAGCATGCTTACAGGTGTGAGTGAGGATGGCAAAGCTAAGTAGATTACAAAAAGAAGGAAAGAAGTAAGATGGAGAAAAGAATCATGTTCCTGAGGTGCAGCAACTACAGATCACAGTAGACAGGAACATAAAAGAATGCTAATGTCCTCTCCTGCTCAGCTGGTGAACCTGGGAATATTGAGGCAATGTTACAATTGCCTCATGTACACAGACAACCCTCTCCTCCTCCCACAAAACACAAATACATGAGAGAGATGCAACTATACGGCCAAACTGGAGGCTGAGCTCTCTCAACATAGGACTGGCATGACCAGACAGGAGGAGAAGGTAACCACACACACTATAGACCCAGTCTCACATAATACCATCACAACCTCAAATCATACACATAAACACACAAAGACATACTGGAGGCTCTGATCAAAAATCTACCAAAACAGCAGAGGCCACCAAAGCAGACACCCAAACAACTACCACCTCAGAACACAACACCTGCAACACATAGACCACACAGTCAGAGTGTCAAGCAGTCACAGCCCTTAAGGCCAAACACAATACCAGACACACTAGTCATTGGTGACTCCATAGTCAGACACACTGACGTCCCGCTCACCAGACTGAGTAAGGAGAAGGTCACAGTAAGCTGTCTGTCGGGTGCTAGAATCCGCCACATAACGCATGCACTCAGGTCTCTCAACAGCAGGTACAAGTACGACTCAATCATTGTCCACGCTGGTGTTAACGACCTGAGATGTACCTCCTTGGACTACATGAAAAGAGACATAGAGGAGCTCTCTGATTATGTAGCCCAAGCAGGTATGACCCTGACCTTGAGCAGTATCCTACCTTCACCAAGAATGATGCCACAATACAGAGATAAGATGATCAGCTTTAACAATTGGCTTAAACTCTGGTGTCATTCAAAGGGGATCCAATGTCTGTCTGCCTGGGATGACATGCTGGACAAGCCACGCTGTTGCAAGGGACAGCTTGCACTTGTCACCCCTGGGATTTCGGATTTTGGCAAAGGCTCTTGCCACCCCCATAGTGCCTTTTTTAGGCAAGGCTCAAATTCTAAACCTACCACCCTAGAACAAAACAAAGAAAAAAAAACTAAGGGTAATGCTGCTCAATGCCAGAAGTCTCAACCTCAAGATGCACGCACTCGAGGCCCTTCTCAGTATGGAGAACATCGATGTCTGTGCTGTGACAGAAACCTGGTTCAAGGCTCCTGAGAGCACCCCAGCACTATCAGGTTTTACCTCATATCATGCGTTCCGGCCCCAAAACCTGGACAATACCAAGAAAGGAGGAGGGATATCCATATTCATCAAGGACACCCACACCTCAAGATTGGTGGCATCGCACGATGCATCGGAAACCATCCAGGTGCAATTAACCATAGGCAAGACTGCTCTGCAATTTGTAGCATGTTACAGGCCACCCTCGCAAACTCAGGAACCTCATATGGCCTTCCTGAAAACACTGGAGGGGATAAATGTATCTCCGAACACCATCATACTAGGTGACTTCAACTACCCTAATATAGACTGGGAACACTACTCAAGCCCAAACACTCTAGCCCAAAAGTTCCTGGAATTCATAAACTGAAATGCCATGAACAACTAGTCACCATCCCCACAAGAGGAGAAAACATACTTGATCTCATCATCACGAACATGGGAGCACAATGTTCAACGCCGAAGTATACCCTCACTGGTGAGATCTGATCACAAACTAATCTCGCTGGAGGTCCTCATCCGCCCACCGAAATGAAAAAGACAACAGTAAAGAACTTCTTGAAAGCCGACTTCACACTTCTAAAGACTAGTGTGGTCTCCTTTAAGGCCCCTGAGCCGGCGGTTAACATTACTCAAACCGCTGAATCACTTACAAATGCCTTCTACCAGCACCTGCAGGGCTGCATGGATCAGGCAATCCCAAGCAAAACAAAGACTCTTTGTACCAAAGGCAAGTGTCCAGTCTGGTGGACCCCAGCCATAAACAAACTCTACAACAAAAGGAGAAAGCTACTACAAGATAGAGCAAAATCCTTAAAAGGTAAGACACCGCTGATCACTATAAGTAAAAGCTAAGAGCTCTCATAAAATCATCCAAAGCTAATTTTGAGAAAAATAGCTAAGGACTCTAAAGACAACCATAAGGCATTCTTTAGCTATGTCAGAAACTTAGGAGGAAACTCCCAGATATGCTCAGAATTAGTTCAAAATGATGTGAAGATTACTAATCCTACAGACATTGCCAACATACTGGCTGAAAGGTTCAGTGCAAACTCCCCCCTCCCTAAAGGAGAGATATCTATACCAAATGATTGTAGCCCCCAAACACCTCTAACCCCCAGGTGAGAATTGCTCTCTCAAGGCAAAGAACACAGCATCCATGGGACCTGATGGTGTCCCCGGCTGTGTGCTCCATGAACTCAACGAGGAATTAAACCCACAGTTAGGACAGCTGTTTAATCTTAGTCTCACCTCCGGATACGCACTCCAGGAGTGGCGCACAGCGACTGTGGTCCCACTCCACAAAGGCAGTGCCTCCACCGACCCTGGAAATTACCGTCCCATTAGCTTGACAAGCCTTATCTGCAAAGCCATGGAGAGGATCATAATGGATCTCATAAATAAAGACATAGGGAACTTGCAGACTTTGGATCCAACCCAGTTTGGCTTTGTCAAAGGCAGATCATGCCTTCTAAACTTGGTTGACTTTTTCGAAACAGTCACCAAGGCCATTGACGAGGGAAAGGCAGTCCATACAGCCTACCTAGACCTGGCGAAGGCTTTTGATACAATACCTCACTCGGGTATCATTGAAAAACTCATCAACTTAAATGTAAACCCATACATTACAAGATGGGTTGCAAACTGGCTGAGTGACAGAACCCACAGGGTCAGAGTTGCTGGCGCCATGTCAGACTCAAAGCCTGTCACAAGTGGTGTCCCACAGGGCTCAGTCCTGGGCCCACTCTTGTTTGGCATCTCCTTTTCTGAAGTACAAGCAAACACAGGAGGGTTATGGCTGACAAAGTTTGCAGATGACTGCAAACTGGGCCAGTTGAAAACACATCCGACACAGATATCCTTCAGAAGGGTCTCACAGAAATGGATAACTGGTGCCAGAGCCATGGCCTAAAGTTAAATGCCAAGAAATGCATAGTCATACCCTTCGGGAAAAATAAGGTTACCCCTAGCTACCATATAGGTGGCAATCCCTGAACACAGAAGAAGTTATTAGGGACCTGGGAACCCAGGTTGACAGTAGCCTTTCATTCGACACTCATATTGCTAAAGTAGTTAGGAAGACCTTCTACATTGCCCACCTTATCATGAAGGGATTCACATCTAGATCAAGGGAAGTCATAGTCTCCCTATACTCATCACTCATCAGACCAATGATCGAGTACAATGCCCCATTCGGAATGTATCTGACCGACACTTGCAGCAGCTGGAGAGGCCACAAAAGTTCCTCACCAAAAGGATAAAGGGTCTCAAAAATCTGTCTTATGCTGCCCGACTGAAAGAACTCCAGTTATATTCAGTTGCTTACCGCTTGCTCAGAGGTGACCTATGCCTGACATACAAGGCCATGTCAAACCCAGATTTGATGAACATGCTTCATCTCAAAAATCTAGATCCCTCAGAGCCACAAGGGCGGAGACTTAAACCTCGACACGGTTATTAATAGGACGTGCTGGAGGGATAGATTCATCACCCAAAGACTCCCTATGCTGTGGAACAAAATCCCGGTTTATGTGAGGCAGAGCACCTTGCTGGCCTTGTTCAAGAGGAATCTTGACCAATGGATGGGAGATCGCAGATACACCCCAGGGGTTACCTCAGTGTCACTGCTCGACAGAGGCACAGCAAAATAATGGGCATAGTTTCTCCAAACTAAAGGGGTGGCGTAAGCCACAAAACTATGGGCTAGGCTTATAAATGCCCTTGGGCAGATAGCCTAGTATGAACCTATGAACTTATGAACCTATGAACCTATGAAAGAAATGGAAGTAGAGTTACATGATGTGAAGAGAAGAAGAAGAATGAATGAATAAAAAAGTAGCAGAGAAGAGATAAAGATGTAACCAGACAAGTCAAGCAGAAGTGGTTAGAGAAGCAAAGCAGAGGGTAAGAATAAATGGACACTAGATGAAATATGGATACGAAGTGAAAGGTCTCACAAGTGTATCTGCAGAGAAAGTCTGGAAATGACTACTTCCTGAAGCAAGAATTGACAATTTAAGATGGCTGTTGATAGAGACTAAAAAACAGATTTTAAAAGATAACAATGCATGTGAGGACAAACAAGTGGAAGAATGTGGTAGTAGCAGAATGCTGAGAAGTTGTGGATATTACTATATGTGACAAAAGTGCTTTAAATTGGTACTGCACTTTCAATATTCTTACCATTTTACTAGAGAAGAGGTCCTGTAATTAAAACAATCACGTATATAAAAAGAAAACTGGAACGGTTGTGTAAAGTATAGAATAAATGATAAATAGATAATCAAAAAGCATTTAGTTAGGTTCTGAGGACAAAAGCACTTCAATGGTATGTATCTTTTAAGTGACCTATTCAAATGTGTAAGGAAGACTGAGGTAAGATGTAGTGAGCAAAAGATATTGGCTACTGTTGCTGGGAATTCTTAGTAATACAGAAGAATTCAGCTTTTGTTAATAAAAAGCCTGGTAAATGAAGGAGGATATGGCTTAAATGGGTATGCTTTCATGCTTGCCATATAACTGGTAAAAGAAGGGATGGCGGTGTTGCAAAGTATGTTAAAATGGAATGAAATGTAACGAATGCTATTCTTATGGAAATTATTGCATTTGATCCTTGAATTAAGGAAGACTTCTGATACTGCTATCCATCAAGGATTCTGACATGTTATTGTCTTTGTTAATAGAAGAAAACATGTTCCTGAATATGTTAAACCCATTTAGCTTTGGGTAATATAAATCTGTCATATTGGAGGTGAGATAATAGAATAAATTATGATGAAAGTTTGGAAGACATGTTAAGGGAATGTTTTTTAAAGAAAGTGACAAAATTAATTACTGGGGCCACTCATTAAGGCAGTATAATTCATGTTTTGTTAAAGGCCGATGCCTGGAACTGCGTGTTCATTAAGTTATTTCCATTAGCTAAAAGCAGTTACTGTGTACATTATATAGAAAGGAGTGTAAAGAAATGCAATAAAGTGAGTGGAGGAGATGGAGTGGAAAAGAAACTAAATGTTGCTGGAAGGACGCTAAATGGGAAGGTTTGAAGATGAACCTCAAAGATAACCCTGATGTCTAGAAACTCAGTACAGAACCAGACAGAATTGAAACACAAGGAGTTGTCCAGCATAGTGCTGAGGAAAAAGGAAAATAGCAGGGAAAGCAATGAGGGCAATAATCCAAAATACCAGGTTACATAAGCAGATGAAGGTACTGACTGATAACATAATGTAAGGGAATATATAACTGTTAGAATGAATAAGAGGAACAGAACTGGTCATCCTGGCAGGTAATGATAATTATAAGATTTATAAAGGTGGGGGAGTGGCCTTACTTTACAAATCCCAACTGCAGGTGGCCTTAATTGACTCCCTGCCTCCCTCCCCAGCCAATGCTGAAATACTCTGTAGCAAACTCCAAGTAAATAAGAGCAAAGCCATTTATATAATATGTTCCTATATCCCTCCAGGTAATAACTTAAACACACTTGAAAATATTCTTAGCTGGGTCTCCTGTAGCTTTCCTCAAGAAATCATAATCTTAGGAGACTTTAATATTTATTGGAACTCCTGCATATCTCTCAAACCCACCTTTCACCCCAATCTCTTTAACTTTCAACAAACCATAAACCCCCCTACTAGAATTCACAAATCAACCGATAAACAAGCCATCCTGGACTGGATATTGATCAACAATAATCCCCTCTCATATAAAACTGGAATACTCCCAGACAATATCAGCGACCATCTCCTCACCTACATCACTAAACAAAAAAATAACAATCTCAAACAGGCTAGTTATCGTACTGTACGTAACAAAAAAAAATTTAACCTGCTTACTTTCCTTAATGAACTCAAAGAATGTAACTGGTCAGCTCTAAAACATCTCCCACTTGATGAAGCAGTTACCCATTTCAACAACACTTTCCTACAAATTCTAGAGCGTCATGCCCCCTCTCGCTTAATTAGAATAGGATCTAAAGCTGCCCCTTGGCTTTCCAAAAAAAACAAACAAACAATGCTATTAAGGAATAAACTATGGACAAAATGGTGAACCACTAAAAACCCAACTGACCATCAAAACTTCAAACACCTTAGAAATACTACAAAAAAACTCACCTATCTTGATAAAAAAAAATATTACCTTCAATATCAACAAAACCAAAATCACAATCCCAAAAAATTCTGGTCAGGAATCAATAAACTGCTCCATCCAGGGAATACCAAAACACCTACACCAGCTATCTTAGCTCAGACCCCACCCAATATAATAGCCAATACATTCAACAACATCTTCTCTGAAACAGTCACCTCTCTAGCAAACACCATGACTCCCCTCCCTTCCCTTCAAAAGACCTCTCCTCAAAATAACACTCCCACTCTAAAATTTAGTAGAGTCTCCACAACCCACATATATCGTTACTCTAAACTTAAACCATGCACCCTTCAGCCGACAAACTACCAGCTGAATATCTGCAACTAGCAGCAGCAGAACTAGCTTACCCAGTCTCCATCTTAATTAACAGAACAATAACCTAATCTACTATTCCATCCTGCTGGAAAGTCTCCCATATCATTCCTCTGCATAAAGGAGGTAACACTAATGAACTTTCTAATTTCCGCCTATAGCCCTACTATCTCCACTATCTAAAATTATGGAACGTGTATACACCATCAACTCTTACATCATCTTTTGCAAAATAGCCTACTTCTAGACTCCCAACATGGTTTTAGGCCCTACCATAGCACTTCCACTGCCCTTCTCTCCTTCACAGACATGATCAACAAAAATCGCAATAACAACCTTTTCTCCTCTGCTTTATTCCTGGACCTCTCAAAAGACTTTGATATGGTCAACCATCAACTTCTCCTAGACACTCTGAAATCTCTCTCACTTGACTCTTTGGCATTACACTGGTTTGACTCTTATTTGAAAGATAGAAAACAAGCAGTCCTCTGGGACGGCCATATATCCTCTCAGCTCCCACTCACTATCGGTGTCCCTCAAGGATCCATCTTAGGTCCCCTTTTCTTCTCCATATTTATAAATAACCTGTCTACTTCACTCCCGACATCCACTTGTATTCAGTATGCTGATGATTCAACTCTCATCTGTTCTGCTTTATCTCCAGAAGAACTTCACTCTTCCACCCAAAAAGTCATTACGGCAGCAGAAAAATGGTTCCAACATATCTGTCTCCTCCTTAATCCCAAAAAAAACAAATTAATACTTTTCACCCCAACCCTTAAATCTGCCCCTATCTCCTTTTCCATTGTGTCTGACAATGGCACTATCATTAAACCTGATTGTTCCACTAAACTACTAGGCATTACAATAAACAATCAACTAAACTTTGACTGCCACATTGATCTAACCATCGAGGCTGTTAAAAAAAGATGGGTGCCCTCTATAGACTTAAGCCCTTTCTTACTGCAACCACCATCCAAACTCATCTCATCTCTACACTATTGTATGCCTCTCCATCTTTTATCAACATTTCAAAAGCTAACCTTCAGAAACTTGCCACAGCCTACCATAGTATTGCCAGGTTTGCCACAGGTTCCCCATTTCTTACTCACCATTGTCTTAATCTCAAAAACCTTAACTGGCTTGAACTTCAAAATCTAATTCTCCTACATCAATTGTCGTATTCTTTTACCTTAGAAAGAAGACGCGGGACAACTGTGTGCAGTTGGTACCAACTCCAAACTTTATTGACCGGCCAACATACCTTACAATACACACCAACTTCCCGTCTCACGCCCTTGCGTCATGCACTTTCCCCCGCCCCCAAAGAGCACTAGCTAAGGCAAGACAACACAGTCCATTGAATACACCACATCTCCTTTTCCATAAGGCCCCTTTTCACTTAACACAAAACCCAGATCTATTCAATTTCTTCCACTTCACTACGAACTTGGTACATTGACACCAAATGCTCACTTAGCCACATTCAGATTACTATAAACCCCCAATGACATTGTTATTTATACCCTGATCTTCACAGGTCCAAACGGTCCGGCTTGTTAATAACTCTTCCTGATCTGGTCCTCACAACATCACTGTGTGCCCGGGGTTCCGGGGGAAGGCCATTGCAAAATGGCAAGGCCTCATCGGTCTTACTTAGCACACTTTCCGGACACCCAGAGTTTGATTCACAGTCAGGCTCAGATAAGGGAATCAAATGCACACGGTTTCGCCGCACAGTCCCTTGGGGCACATCTACCTTAAATGACCTCGGAGTAATGTTTTGATCTACAGTACCTGGGGTCTTCATATCGGTCACCCACACCTGGTCATCGGGCAACACATCCCCAGCGGCCTTGCCCGATGGCGTCTGTTGTAGTTTTCGCCATTATACACCCTCTTCTCCCCTCTTTCCCCATGAGCCTTCTCCAGTCCGCAGCACAGGGTCCAACTGAAGGATGAATCGGAAGAGAGGTCCGCAAACCGTCGTCCCATAAGAAGTTCCGCAGGGCTATAACCATTCTGCAGTGGCGTTGTCCTATACGCCAAGAGAGCCATGCGGATCAGCACTTTTTTTAGCAGCTTCTTCACCGCCTCCACCGCCCCTCCTGCCCCCCCGTTACTCTCCCGGGACCTGGGGCTGCTTGTGACATGCTCAAGCCATAAGCGGTTGCAAAGGCTGCAAAGACTGCCCTGAAAACTGAGGTCCATTATCAGACACAAGTACCTCTGGGATACCATGGCGAGCGAAGAAAGATTTTAGGTGGGTGATGACCTCGTTGGATTTGCTATGTTTCAACAATGCGATCTCAAGAAACCTGGATAAGTAGTCCACAGCAAGAAGGTAAGTATGTCCTTTTAGTTCAAATAAATCCAGCCACTCTTTGCCATGGTCGGTCAGGACATTCTGTTGGGATGAGGGGCTCAGGAGGATTCCTTCTCTCTGAGATGCACGTCCTGCATCTTAAAACCATGTCATTTATCTGCTGGCTAAGTCCAGGCCACCAGACGGTCTGACAGGCTCTGGCTTTGCACTTCACAATGCCTTGATGTCCCTCATGCAATTTCAACAACACCTCATTACGCATGGCAGAGGGGATAACAAGGCGAATCTTTAAAAGCAACCCATCTTTCACTGTTAGTGTGGACCGATCTGGCCAGTAGCTCTTCAGTAAGGGTTCCTGGTTATACAGCGGCCACCCCTGGCTGCACAAGTCCATGACCAAGACACACACTGTCCGCTTTCAGCTGCTCCCGTAGTGTTTGGAGGAAGGATGGCTTCACCTGCATGTTTTCCACAATACTGTTCACGTAGATATCCGTGTCCTCCATTAACTCCGTTTCCTCCGGGTTAGCCTGGTTTTAAGTGGAGAACGTGACAGGGCATCTGCCACCCACAGTGATTTCCTGGAGCGTACTGCACCGTGTATGAGAACTGCATCAATCTCATCCTAAAGCGTTGGATTCTGGGTAGAAGATCCAGCGCCTGACCTCCCAGCAATGAAACCAGGGGTTTGTGATCAGTCTCTAGACAGAACGATTTGCCTAATAGGTAATCTCGAAGCGTTCACATGCCCAGGTAGACGCTAGAGCCTCTTTCTCAACCTGTGCATATCGTTGCTCTGTGGGTGAGTGTGACCTTGGTGCGGATGCCACGGGTCTCCAGCCGTCCTCCCGTTGTTGCCGCAACACACTCCCTAACCCAAAGGAAGAAGCATCCATGAAACCTTCATATCCCTCTCCGGGTCATACACAGCCAAAACTGGAGGTGAGGTGATTGCCTCTTTAAGTCCTTGAATGCCTTTTCCTGGTCCCCACCCCAGTACCAGCTGTTCTTTTTTGATAATAAGTCTCTCAAAGCTCTGTCCCTCTCAGCCAAATGAGGGATGAACTTCCCCACCTGATTCACCATGCCCAGGAAGCTCCTAAGTTCTCCTACTGTAGCAGGTGCCGCCATCTCCGTGATGGACGCGGTCCTCCTTGGGTCCGGGCTTATACCAGCATTCGTAATGACATGGCCCAAGAAAGTCACTGTGCCCCTCGACAGGTCATATTTCCCTACATTCAACGTAATACCTGCTTCTTCCAGTCTCTTTAATACCGCGTGAAGCCGGGCATCGTGCTCCTCCTGGCAACGCCCCCAGACCAACACATCGTCCATGTGACAAATCACACCCTCTAATCCTTCAATGACCTCTGCCATCATGCGTTGAAAGTGTTCGGTGCAGAATTAATGCCAAAGGAAGGCGATTGAAACGGAAATGCCCAAAGGGTTATGAATGTGGTAAGCCGACTCCTCTGACAAAGGAATTTGCCAAAATCCCATATTGGCATCCAGTTTGCTAAACACCTTCGCCCCAGCAAGCATCCCAAGACTCTGCTCAACCGAGGGCAGCATGAACCTTTCCCTGCATACGTATTCATTTAGCTTAGTGTAGTCTACACATAGTCTCAGCCTGTTACTGTCTTTCTTTGGGACTACCACCATGCCTGCACACCAATCAGTAGGTTCTTCCATTCTGGTAACGACACCCAGCGCCTCCATCCTCATTAACTTCTCTTTCACTTTCCCCATCAATGGCAGTGGTATCCTCCTGGGGGTCTTCAGAGAGTATGGCACCGCCTTTGGCTGAAGCTTTATGTGGTATTTCCGCTGCACTACCCCCAACCCAGAGCATAAGTCCGGGTATGAGGTCTTCAAAGACTCCATGGTGATAGTGTCAACACGTTTCAGGAGGCCCAGCCCCAAAATAGCAGGAAGGCCTAAAAGTGGCATGGAGTCCTTTTACAACATACACTTTCTCACATGTCTGTCTTTGTCCATAGCCAAGCTGAAGCTCCAAGGATCCTGTAACCTCCAGTGGCATCCTCCAGGACCCAACAAGGGTTTCTCCGGCTGCTGGAGCACAGGAGCATTCTTCCCACTGAACAAGTTGTGCAGGTCTGACTTGGAGATAACAGTAACATCCGCCCTCGTGTCAAGCTTGAAAGTCATAGGTGTGCCCTGTATTTTCACCTCCACAATCCAGGAATGGTTCCCGGAGGAGACAGAACCCAGGAAGAACCCCTGTTCTTCACGCTCACCCGCTCCTCGTCTTCCTCAATACTCTGCACCGCCTTGAACTGTCGGCAGACCCGCTGGTAGTGGCCCTTCTTCCCACACGGCGACATCTTGCAGCAGTCGCCGGGCATAGGAGTCTATGGTGAAATGGCCCCACACCTGTAACACTGCGAGCTCGGGCGTCTTTACTCTTTGCCTGGCGCTGAAAAATCGGTGCCAAGGGCTTGCCCAACCTTCGAGGCCTCTGGCCTGCGTCTGGCGGCCAGTGGTGTCTGCACAGCATTCACGTTATACTGCAGGGCGGTACTGTCACACCGCAAGGCCGTTTGCTGCTTCTTGACCTCCTCCGACTGTCTGGCCATATTTACAGCTCTCTCTAAGTCTAACTCTTTCTCCATCTGCATCCGCTCGGACAGTCTGGTGTCTGCCAAGCCCACAACAATTCTATCCCTTATAAGCTCGTCGTGCAGCGTCCCATAATTGCAATGTTCGGCTAAAGCATGCAGGGCAGTAACAAAACCATCAACAGTCTCGTTCAGTTCTTGTTTTCGCATGTTAAATCGTGCACGTCAGAACAATGTTCTTTTTGACAATAAAAAATCTTTCGAAACCCTCCTTCACTTTGGCATACTCCTGGTGCTCTGCCTCGAGGCCTCTCAAGACATCGTCTGCCTCATCGCCCATACAGTATATCAGGGTGTTCACCTGGTTCCCTTCTGGGTTGGAAGATAAATTACTGGCCTGCCGGAACCGTTCAAACCGGCGTATCCATCGTGTCCATTCGTGGGGTTTGGAGAAGTCAAAGGGCTCTGGCGGCTGAATACTGAATGTAGCATTGGGAGCGCTAGCCGCCATGTTGATTCTAGCTCGTGGCTGCCGACCATTCTCGCCGTCCGACATGTCCGCTCTCCACGCCACTTGGCCACTGCGGTCTTCAGCAAGAGGTCAGCACTCCCAGGCACAGCCACACAGCACTTCTGACACCATGTCGTATTCTTTTACCTTAGAAAGAAGACGCGGGACAACTGTGTGCAGTTGGTACCAACTCCAAACTTTATTGACCGGCCAACATACCTTACAATACACACCAACTTCCCGTCTCACGCCCTTGCGTCATGCACTTTCCCCCCGCCCCCAAAGAGCACTAGCTAAGGCAAGACAACACAGTCCATTGAATACACCACATCAATTAGTCATCATATATAAAAATCTCCATTACCCCTCTAATACACCCATACTTAATAACCTCATTGCCTCATACAAGAATCTTACTTCCCTTCGCTCAGCCAGCAAACTTCTAGTAGCCACTCTCAAATCTCATAATAAAGCAGGTGACTCCTTAGAGTCCATAGAACTGACCACTTTAGGCTCATCTCACCTTTTCAAAAAACAACTAAGAAACTATTTTAAATCCCACTGGCTATGCCCCTGCTCTAATCCTGACTGAGCTCAGCAAACAATCCCTCTCTACAGTCCTCTCCATTCACTTCTACTTGCCTCTATTACTACTTCTATCCCTCCAGTGTAGTGCACCTAGCGTCCCACCTGCTTATTAATTTTCCTATACTATCTTTTCTCCTTATACTTGATATATTACTGCAACCTGTCATCTCTCCTTTTATTTAACCTAGATGCTGATCCCTACTGTGAAAATCTCTATCTTAAAACTAGTGCCCCGGCACAACATGATTATCCTAATTTGTTAATAGTGTAAATATTTATAGATTCTTTACGTGTTACTATTTTCTCTCTTCTTCATTTTTTAGCAGTCCTACTCTTGCAAATATTATGGGCTATGATTCCTCGCTATTGTTTAGTTTCTTGTTAAAGTGTTTCTGCATTGTTACTATACTACATGAGAATATTTCTTTATTTGCTTATATGTTTGTATATTTTTGTTTATTGTAAGTCACTAGTATATAGTGGAGCTTTTCTCCTTGGGCCTCTGCTGAAAATGGACATGTATACAGCCAGACTAGCCCAGTCAACAAATGTAAAATAATAAAATAAAATAAAATAATATAACTATACCAATTATTTCTTAAGTTTTTTTTTTTTAATTCTGCTTTCTCTCCATGCTGCTGTGCGCCCCCTGCCCGTAGCGTCCTCACTACTGATTTTCAACTCCAGTTGCTTTACATGGCCACTGAATCTGCCCTGCTGGAAGTCTAATACCTCCCGCACCACAGTTTCCTGCACAGACCTTGCACGAAGCTACTCACAGAAATTCTAAACTAAATTAAGAAATAACTATTACCTCCAATTGCTTTATACGGCCACTGAATTTGCCCTGCTGGAAGTCTAAAACCTCTTGCACCCCAGTTTCCTGCACAGACCTTGCACAAAGCTACTTCCAGAAATTCTAAACTAAATTAAGAAATAAGTATGTACATTTTGATGGACAACTGTACTGTAGTAAATTAGACCTGTCTTAACCCTGTTAGGTGGTTTGAGACCAGGGTCGCCAGCAGCCAAAATTCTCTCACTCTGTACTTACTCTAGCCCTCATATGTGTCCCGACTCTACTCTAGCACTAACCTAGTCGCTAGACTTTTGCTCTCTCCTCACCCCTTGGGTCCTTCCACTAAACTCCCTCATCCCTTTGCTTTTCTACTCTTCCTTTAGTAGTCCTATAGTTTCTTGTATTTCTCTCCTTCTCTACAGCTATACTTTCTGTCGACATGTAGCTACTACTGTGTCCTCTCTGCTTCTTTCACACAGTTTCTCTCCTAGCTAAATCCTCCTTCTTTTCTGCTGCTCTTTTCTTTGGTGACTGATTGTCTACTCTTTTAAGCAGCTCGAGGCTTGGGGCTAGCCCCATTATGCTCGGGCTCACTTTGCTCCTCTACCCACCCTCATTCCTACCCACCCCATATCATTTCCTTCATACTTCTCTCCCTGACACACCCATAACCTTACACCACAACCCTTCCTGTCTTGTACATTAGTCTCTAATTTCCCCTCCCCTCCTATCACTCTACCTACTTATAATAGGATCTCTACTGATTCCATCTCTCCTCACAATCACCAACTTCCCCAACTGGTTCCATCCTTACCCCTTCTCTCATTCCTTGCTAGTCTAATCACCTTCCTTATACAAGCTGCTTAACTCAAAGCAACTGATTCCTCTTAACTTCCAGTATGTCTATCTCACCTTATTCTATTCTCTACCTGTCTCCATTATTTCTATTCTCATTATTAACCACCTTTCATCTTTATTTAACTCCTGTTATCCTTAGCCCTACAAATTCTCAAGGCTGCATCTTCTCTCATCCACATCAGCCTGTCAACATCACCTCATCTATCCTTCCTCTAAATACTCCTCTTCCTAAAATCAGAATTCCTCCTTCTTGCACCATCCATACTAAAACTAAATTAAGATATCATTACAGCTATCTACATAAACACAAGTTTCACTGCCTCCTTGTTACTGTACTTCTATCTGGTGACATTCATCCAAACCCAGGACCTACCTCAGCTTCTCCCTCAAATAATTTTATCCCTCCTAAACAACATGTCCCAGCCCCACAAAATAAGCACATCTCGTTCTACTCAATGACTATCAGAAGTATACTTAATAAAACTAGTGATTTCCATGTTTGGGTTGCTAATCATACCCATGATGTAATCACCCTAACAGAAACATGGCTGAAACCACATGCCTCAGATAGAGACATTCTACCCCCAGGGTATAAAATACTTTGTCTTGGGTTTCTATCAAGTACTCAAACTTTTACAAGTTTGAACCTCATATGGTCGAGACCATAAGTTCAAATTTGTAAAAGTTCGAGCATTTGAATGTAAATCTCCATAAGCGGAGGTTTCCATTTTGTTCAATGGGGTGCGATCTCGGAGTTGATATATTTAAGTAGTGGGGGGTGTGGGGGTGCAGCTCCCTTCTGCTTAAAACAGTTTATTTTGTTTTCCATTGTTTTTTTTTTTTATCCATAGTCGAAGTTTTGTAACTTCAAACATAATGGTTTGAATATTACGTGTTCGAAGTTATAAGACTTAGACTATGTGATATAGACCCCTTCACCTTGATCGCCCTAAAAAAAGGGGGGTTGGAGTTGCCATCATCTGCTCTAACCATATATCCCTCACTTCTCTTAAGGAACCAGTGCTATCTTTCACTAAAGCAGAAATCCTGGCAGCCAATTTTAAACTTGATAACTTCTCTACCATCACTGTAGTAGCCATTTATATTTCTCCTGGAGATAATATTCCTCTGGTCAAAATCTTTCTCTCTTATCTCACTGAACACTATTCTAACGAAACAATTCTCCTTGGTTATGTAAATATAAATTGGCTAGCTCTAAAAGACCCAAACTCTTCCTCTTGCATTAACCTACATTGCTTTTCACAATTAATATCAGAACCTACCCTCTACAATAACTCACATACCCTAGTACTCTACTTGACTGGATATTTGTATCCAACCCTTTCCTATATCATAACCCAGAAACCCTACCCAATTAACTTAGTGATCACTCTCCAATAAAAGTTACTAGATTCATTTCCCACCTTACTAGACCACATAGAGACATAACTTGCTGTAAACTATCCAACTTCTCTCCTGACACTTTTAACACCCTTCTCTCTAGAATTAATTGGAGTCACCTAAATGAGCTTACTCTGGATGAAGCTGTAGAATCATTTAACTCTATCTTTCTTAATATACTGAACTCTCTTGCACCTCTCCGTACTCTCAGAATAAAATCTAAAATATCCACATGGCTCTCAAAGACAACCTGCTCCCTAATGAGAAATAGGGACAGGTTGTGGAAAACCTGGATGAGAAATAAACTACCTTCTGACTTACAAAAGTACAAAGAACTAAGAAACCAGACAAAAATTTTTTTTTTCTAGAGATAAAAAGGAATTCTACTAGAACCCACCAATATCACTAAAATCTAATCACAAATAATTCTGGAACTCAGTTAACCAAATACTGCATCCTGGAAACCCTTCATCCCCAAATCCCTACTCTGATAGGACATCTGATGAAACAGCCACTGACTCTAACACATTCTTTATCGATTCTGTATCAAAGATGATTAGTACTAACCCTCTCCCAGCAAAT
Organism: Protopterus annectens; assembly: GCF_019279795.1. Taxonomy (NCBI): domain Eukaryota; kingdom Metazoa; phylum Chordata; order Ceratodontiformes; family Protopteridae; genus Protopterus; species Protopterus annectens. The sequence goes on from NC_056742.1 coordinate 251,654,135, forward strand.
GATTCAAATCCCCCCATCTCACCTCCTAGTTCTAACTCCTCCAAACCTTTCTCTCTTTGGGTTCCTATCATGTAGTTGAACTTTTACAAGTTCGAACCACGTATGGTCAAGACCATACATTCGAATTTGTAAAAGTTTGAGCGTTTGAATGGAAATCTCCATAAACGGAGGTTTCCATTTACTTCAAAGTGGTGCGATCTCGGAGTTGGTATAGTTAAGTAGCGGGGGGTGTGGGGTGTACTTATAACAAGTTATTATTTTGTCCGTTGTGTAGTTATTTTTTTTTACATAGTTAAAGTTCTGTAACTTCGAACATAATTGTTCTACCATTAGGTGTTCGGAGTTACGGAACTTCGACTATGTAATATAGATCCTCTCTCTTCAACCTGTATCTACTTCTTACATAAAACAACTTCTCGCCAAACTAAAACTGTACTCTACTTCTGGTGATAATATTCCTTCCTACTTTCTCCAGCTGGCAGCTGATACTCTTGCCTTTCCTGTATTCATCTTGATCAGCTGCACCATCTCCGAGTCAAAAGTTCCATCTATATGGAAAAAAATTACATATTACCTATCCACAAAGGAGGTAACTCCCATGAAATCTCTAATTTTAGACCTATAGCCATTCTGTCACCTCTCTCAAAAATACTAGAAAAATGCATACATAAGCAAACTCTGCAATACGTAATACAGGAAAACCTACTTACCCCTACTCAACATGGCTTTCGCCCAAAACACAGTACTCACACTGCCCTTATCTCCTTTACAAATACTATTTCCCAGGCTCGTACAAATACTATTTCCCAGGCTCATGATGACAAAAAACTTGTTTCCTGTTTATTTCTAGACCTTTCCAAAGCCTTTGATACTGTCTCACACTCTCTCCTTCTGACTAAACTGACTAATCTGAACTTCTCCACTGCTGCTGTAACTTGGTTTTCTAGCTACCTCTCTGATCAACTTCAATCAGTGAAATGGCTCTCTGCAATCTCCCCCTCCCTGCCTGTAAAAATGGGTGTTCCCCAAGGCTCTATACTGGACCCACTACTATTTAATATCTTCAACAATTCACTTTATACTTCCTGCTCTCAGTCATCTCTTGTTCAATATGCAAATGATTCTACTATAATTACTATCTCTGACTCTCTCCTGTCTCATTTTACTACTCAGGCTGCCTTTACATCAGTAGAAACATGGCTCACCAACAACCAACTAATCTTGAATCCCAAAAAAACAAACTCTTACTCTTTCTCCCAAAACCTCTTGACCATCTTAAATCTTCTTTCACTATACTGTTTGTCAACAAGACTCCAATCGTACCTGAATCTAGTACCAAACCCTTAGGCATCACTATAGATTATCAACTTAAATTTGACTTGCACATCAACAACTGTATAAAAAAACATCAGAAACTAGGCCTTCTATATAGAAACAGAAAGATTCTCACTCCTAAAGCTAAAGTAACACTCTCTCATACCTACCTCCTACCAAGCCTACTGTATGGTTCTTAAATACTGACTAACCTTAACACTACACTCCTAACAAAACTTACCTCTACCTACAACAAGGTTGCCAGATTCTCAGCCCAATATACTTATCAAACCCATCACTGTGTCTCACTTAGACACTTAAACTGGCTGGAACTACCTAATCTGCTTCTTCTCTCACAGCTTCAGATTATACACTCAATACTATATCAACCCTCCTATTGCCCTAACATATCCTCCTTTATATCCCACTATTCTTTAACTAGATCACTCCACAGCTCAGACCAAGACCTACTACTTGTCTATAAACCTAGGACTAAAAATGGATGTAATCTATACAGCTACCATCTTACCATTGCTTTGAACAAGCTTCCACTTTTACTAAATCAACCAAAACAATTCAAAGCAGCTGCCAAAGAATACTTAAACTCTCTGGTCTTGCCTCTGTACTCAACCACCATAAAATGCCCACCCAATCCCTAAACTACTCACTAATCAATCATCAAACATAACGTTTACCTTTTACACTCTTACTGCTTATTATTTCTCCCCTCCTGGCCTTGCCAATCTGTCTCTCTCAATCCATGATCCTTTTCCTATGCTTGCTTAACACATCTCTTCCTAATATTCCCTCTGTTTATATTGAATCAATACTTTAAGACTGTATGAAAATGTTTTCTTCTTCTTTCAATGCCTACTCTTAATGATGACATGTAAATATTTATTACAGTTTAAATGTTGTTAAGACTTGTCAATGTATGACTTGCATGTCCTATTGAACTACTTGCTTCTGTAATTATCTATTGTACTATATTAATGTCTTGGAGCTTTTCTATCTGGGCCTCCGCTGAGAAAGGGCTATGTCAGATCAGTTGGACTATTTCCGGTAAACAAATAAATAAATAAAAATAAATTATGTAAGAGAGTGGTGGTGGTAATATGAAAATTGTGTCCACTGGAGATTTCACTGATGAATATTTTAGACTATCTGAAAAGGACAGGCATCAAAGGGAGTTGGTAAACCCGAAAAATAGGCTTACAGAAGCTGGTAAACCTATTAGAACATGCGCAAGTACAAATATTGTCAAGGGTCAGATAAAACAAAGTACAATGAAGACATTAAATTAATTCTTTCCTGTCTTCTACCCTGTCCCCTACTACTGCTTCTAGTAGAGGTAGATTCCACAGAAATAGAGAGGAACCAATATGGTATCTCTTTATAAAGGAAAGAATAACACAAGTGATATAAAGAACTATTGATCTATTAGTTTTGCTAGTGGTATACATAAACTATTGAGAAATGTGTTTGCTTCTAAAATAACCAGTGATCTGGGATACATCCAGATTGAGGAGCATTAGTACAACACATACAGAAGTGCTATGTCTACTGAGTCAAATTGCCTAACCTTTTGGTGTCAGAATCAGATGTTAAGGGTAAAGGCATTCAGGCAACTATACTATTCCTGGACTTTGGAAGAGCATTTGATAATGTGGATTTCTCTCAGCTTTCTGTGTTTTAATATGGCAGTCTTATTTAAAGGAATAGATTAGATCATGCTTCAAATGGAGACTGATTTAGGGCACTTATTGAAGTAAGGGCATCAGTAGTTACCAGTAAATAAAGCTATACCTCAGGGACTGCTGCTGGGACCACTACAGCTCAATGTCTATCTGTGTGATCTACAAGTTCCTGATTTTTGGTGCCATAAATATGTAGATGACATTAAAACATCAGCCTGCATATCATCAGACCTTGATGTTTGAATATTCAAAATTATTTAGGCACAATGATAATTGGGTTACAGATATATTGATCTACATTGTATAAGCATAGTAGTCTATACCTGGAGTACAAGTGCAAATGACACCACCACCCCAGAACTGAACATAATTTAAGAACACCACTGTAATTACATATGGTCTTGTCCCAAGTGCGTGATTTGGGGATGTGACTCATATATATATATATATATATATATATATATATATATATATATATATATAGTTGGGATTGCGATGGTAACTGAATTGATTTCCTCTTCCCTACTGATGTTTCTCTGCTACCAGAACTGAGCAATGTATCAGTGATAAAAATCACCCCCCTGTGAAACCAGGGAAATACTGCCAGTCCAGCTATCTGGAATTTTGTAAATAATTATATGTCACTTGAAAATATTAATATGATTTATACAGAAATGTGACACTGCCAGCCCAGCTATCTGGAATTTTGTAAATAATCATATGTCATTTGTGAATAGGAATATGATTCCTATGCTTGTCTTACAAATGTAAGAGAACTATATGTTATATGTATATTAAACTACTGGTGCAGAAGTGTGTGTTGAACTGTATGTTATGTACTGAGCTTCAAGAAGGTAACCACAGTGTATACTACTGGAAAAGAACAGAAATGTATATAAACTATATACCTCTGCAAATGTATGTTTTAATAGTAGAAGCTGGAACAGACAGAGTTAACTTGCAAAACTTCAAGAAAATAAATGGAAATTGTTTTATAACTGTGTTATCTCTCAGTTTCAGTGAAACAGACACAATGTCTAGAGCTAGAGGTTTTTCTATTGTCTTGAAACAGAAATAATTACTAGGTTTCAAATGTAAAAGTGTTTTTATTACTCTAGGACTTTCTAGCAGCTGCACACTTCTGAGACATATGTATTTTTGACACAGAGGTGTTAAATTCTAAGTATCTGTTTAGATAGGGAACTGAAGTCAGGTGACAAAGAGTGATGTCATCCGAGCTAATTCAGCAGTAATGTTGATTATTAATTTAAGAACTCTCTCAGAGAAAGACTGTGCATTTTGTATCTTGTCTTGGACCTAGAAACATCCATCATCTGCATTTGCCTTGCTCTGTAAGTAAGTTATTTAGGGCATAGTATCTTTTAGATATAGATAGGACTATAGTAAGGATTAGTTTAGATGTTTTCTGTATTTATTTGTGACCTTCCTGCAATGTTGTTTTAAAATATTTCCTGTGATTCTGAACTCTGTAGTTACTGTGTTGTTTGAGTATTGTCTTGTTATTTTATTATTTATTATTAAATATATTTAAACCTTTTAATTGTGGCTGGTTTGTTTAGTGATATTTCAGCTCTTAGAGTACTTGCATATGTATTTGGTGACACTGTACAGGCCACCCCCAAATAGCCTTGCTCTTGGTCAGACTACCATTTGTATTAATAGTAACATTACACAGTAAGATTGGTCACCCTTTGGTAAGGGCCTTAAAAGTAGTTGATAAGTAGTGGCTGGTGGCAGATGGTACTACCTTATAGTCTGGGCAGAAGGGGGCATAGCTAGTAAATCTGTGCCAGCCTTTCCCAGGTGTGTGTTTGTGTATAAATCAAATCAAATCAAATCTCAAAGTGTGTGTGTGTGTGTGTGTGTGTGTGTGTGTGTGTGTGTGTGTGTGTGTGTCAGCTACTTGGGCAGGGACACAAAGCACTATTTGGACAAAGAGGATGCTGGAGGTTTTGGCTTGGCCACTCAGCTGAGATCTCAACCCTATAGCTGTGCCAGTGGGGAGTCTTACTAGGGATCTGGAGAAAGAGGGAGAAACCAGCCCCAAACGGACCGTGATCTCTGTGTGCTCTTAAGGGAAACTGTACTTTACTGTGTGTGTACTTGTCATCCTCCCTATGTGCACATCCCTCATTGGTGCTATTGATGAGGATTGACGCTTCTTGATTGCCAGTGCAGGGGCGTCACACCCCCACAAAAAAAACTCCTTAACATAATAGAAAATTTACTCTTCATAGAGTACCCTGTAGTTAATGAAAACCTGAAACTAATGGAGTGATGGCCAACTTGCAGCAGGGGAATGCCACATTGGCATATTATGCTACCTACCTGGGTCTGTCTTTATGAATCACTCACTGTAATGACTGTGGATGAGGCAGCCAACTTTGTAAAGAATTGTCTTTTTCTAACAAAATGGTTACTTAAAGGGACTGTGTGGGATGTTGCTTGTATGTGGCTTTGGCAATAGCTGTAGTGTGATTCATTTTTGTGAATTGCTTTACTGTCAGGACTGAGGATGAACTATGTCACAGGGATTGCATATAATGTTTTTCAATATCGGGGCACATTTCCAATAGCATGCAAGTACTACTACATAAGAAATATACAAAAAGTGTTGCATTGTATTGATTAAATTGCTATATTGTACAAGAATGAAAATATAGAACATTGCAGAATTGGTAGTTTAATCTTAATGTCTTTTATGGAAGCCTAGTGCATGGAGAAGCCAAAAAAATGCAAAATGCATTTCTACAAGAGTGAAAAATTAATACACATTATAACATTTCCTAATTTGCCATTAACCAAATAACTTAGTAACCTACTATACAGTTTTAAAAACAGATCATCTAGCTTCCTAAAGAAAGTAAAGGTAATCTTTGTCCAGAAAATACTGCATATAAAACATTGTCTGCCTTTAGATGGGTCTATATCAGTTTGTCAAACAAAGTGTTTATTGAATACCTCTTCGTCAAACTTTATTCACCAAATCTTAATCCATTGAATGCTTGTTTTAGTAAACTTTTTCCCAGGGGAAAACTATACAGTTTTAAAAACAGATCAGCTAGCTTCCTAAAGAAAGTAAAGGTAATCTTTGTCCAGAAAATACTGCATATATAACATTGTCTGCCTTTAGATGGGTCTATATCAGTTTGTCAAACAAAGTGTTTATTGAATACCTCTTCGTAAAACTTTATTCACCAAATCTTAATCCACTGAATGCTTGTTTCAGTAAACTTTTTCCCAGGGGAAAAAAAATTAGTCGGCCAACCTATTGAACATCACAAAAAACACAAAATTTACCCCCCCCCAACTAAATATACCAACTCTGATCACACTGCAGTGGGGAATAGGGCAAACAATGATGGCTAACTAGCTAGGTTTTCTCCCTGGAAAAAAATCACTAAAATGAGCATTCAATTGGTTAAGATTCACTGAATAAAGTACGACAAAGACATATTCGATAAATAGTTTGTTCGACAAACTTATAGGGACTCCCTTTAGATAGTCTTCCACACTAGCACACAGCTATAAGACAGATAAAATCCACCAATCAGTACCTAGTCAATGAAAGTTTTAGAAATTGTAAAAACTGGAGCTAGAGCTTGTAGAAAGAATTTGACTTCACAATGGAGTAAACTTTGCTGTACCACCAGAAATACATTTTGTTCAGGGTTTGAATACTGATAAGACATATCTTTGTATAATAGCCATCTATCCTACCTGTACACCTCACAAAAATAATATAACATGATTCAGTAACAGTTAACCTGAATAGTACATTTAAACCAATTTGTAGTACTGTGATGATTTCCAAGAAGCCTGTTTAAATTCTGTATGATTGATTGAATCACAAGTTAGTGATGAACCAACATGATGATTTCAGGGTACTAGGAACTTAACCAGGGAATACATTAAATACAAGTGTTTTTATTGGGGAGGGGCAACTCCATAATTACAAAAAACATGAAGAGAAAGGAAACATCTCAAAACAAAGACATCCCTGCCAGCACAAGTTTAAACCACAATGTCGATTATTTTGTATGGAAAACCGTGATTGAGAAGCTTTGCATCACCGAGTTAAATGCAACCACATAGAACCCCATCCAGTCTGTACTTGATGAGGTATAGGGAAGCCCTGCCATTTCACACCAGTCCTTGCTGTTAATACATACTTTTTCTAGAATTTGCATTTTTTTCCTTACATGTCTATGATCACTCTATATTTCGTCAAACTTATTTCTAGTTTTTTTTTCCACAGATATCTTTATCTTTATTATATACCTTCCTCTGTATCTAATTCTTTTAGCTCTTGATGATACTTTTGTATATCTGGGCTATGATGTATAGTCATAATTTTGTTTCTATTAGTATACTAGCATTACACTTTTTGCTTCTGCACATGTCCATGTATACTAACATTTATTATATTTCGGCAAAGTATGTGAACTTTAGGAAAGTATTTGTTAAAGTGTGTATTTCTGGCTTTTCCCTTGGACTTTTTGGAAATGGACATTGCCCAGTAAGGCCAGCCTAACAAGATATAAATAAGTACAGCAATAATGTTGCCATGCTTAAATCTTTATGTTCCAATGTGTCACTTAGTGACTCATAGTGGAATGTGGCCTTCATCAAGTCCATTTGTTTTTACTACAAGCTGTTCTACTCATAAATCAACATGTAAACACTTGCAAAACTGAAACTGATATGGATAATGAAAACATTAATAGAGATGCCTGTGTTGCCTAGATTTGGCTAGTACCTGTAATTATCTGGTATTGGGGAAAGAATGTTATTCACTGTGGCTTCCAGCAAATAATCTTGTCACTACACAACAGAAATAAGGTGAAAGCTGTGTATGAAATAAGCTTCTAATATTTTTTTAATTCAGTGATTAATCAAAATGCATTACAGGTTTCTCAACCATATACCTTCATTGCTGTTATGCCACTACTGTTATGTGAAAGATACATTGATTTTATTATGGATTAACACTTCAACATACATGACCTTGATTATCTATACATATATGGGAATATTTTATATAGAAAAATCAAAGCACACAAATTATGTTCTTCAGCAGAATTTGCCACATTTCTACTTCTGCCAAATTAATTCAAATTTGACTAACCAGTGGAATGCTGCCTTTCTCAAGCCAATTTATTTTTGTTGCAAAGCCCACTACTTTTGCAGTCTCTAAGAAAACACACTGAAATATATTTGTAATCATGAACTAAAAGAAAATGCTCATATTGTCTTTATCTGGTTATTGGTTTTCATTATGACAGATCAGAAAATGAAAAATGTTATTCAGTATGCCTTATTGTAAATACTCTGGTTACTATACATTTGTAATATGACACAACCCAGTGTGAAAGAACCTGAAACAATTTTTCTGATTAAATGTCTGTTTTAAACAGCAAAAATGCAATACTATATACTGCACAGTGTGTGTATATATGTGTGTGAGTGTGTGTATGTGCATGCATGCACAGGCTATTTCATTTTAGTTTTTAGCTGATACAGTCTAACAGTCTTTCTTGTGTATCTTATGTGTTAGTGTTTTTATGCTTAGTTGCTGACAATATTAGAGTTTAATTTTTTAGTGAATTCAGGGTAGGACATGTCTCTTCTGTGGCTGCAGCTTTAGGAAAACAATGCATTATCATGGGGAAAATTATGTGATCTGTTCAGTGAATACTGCTTCCACAGCACCAGTTCTAAGACATATATATGAGCTTGTTTATAGACAGAAGTCTAAGTAATAAAAGGCTAGTTAGTAGCTGTTAGTGCCTTTTAAATACCAAGCACTTACAATTGCTAGAGAAGGGGTACCTAAGCTTTGTATTTAGAAGGAATATATTTTCTGTGAATTGACTAGTTATCAGTTTAAGGACATAAAGCATGCCTGGTTTATATAAATGCTTATCCTGCCTTTATGCTAAGGTGTGATCTTTTGTTACAAAAATATTTCAAGCTACATGATTTCATCAGCTATGTAACTTTTTTAAGTGATAGTTTTATTGTTGTCATTGAACAGGTTAGCAGAACATATAGGCAAATACACATTTCTTTATGAATTACAGCCAATTTCAATATCTCTACTAACACACACATTTAATTTCTATAATGGCTTCCCTCATTTTCTGGTGAACAATAGGGTTTTCAGAATAAAACTAGTTCATATTTTTCAGTTTAATTTCTACTTAAAATATTTTCAGTCTGTTACAACCCCTTTGGTTGTATATTATTAACCCTTAGTTACATACATCTTCTGTTCTTCCTCTAAGGCTAAAAAAACTGGATATGACCCTTCTTAATTAAATCTTTTCATGTGTGCCTTGAAAAAATCTTTTTCTGTTACTACTTATCACATCTAATCTACTCTTTGCTACCTTAGCCTCTCACCTAGCCATTTAGAATTCATTCCTATTTTCCTTGATATAGTCATTTATTGTTTTGGTAATTAATGGTACACTTAATTTTTATAATTAAATTGGGCCTTATAGTCTAGCAAACAACAATATAGATTGGTGCTGCAGAAGATGTATATGAATGAAACTCATGAATTATTATTTGCTACATGTTTTTAATATGACACGCGACTGTATCTATTTATCTATTTATTTATTTATTTATCTGCATGTTTAATACCTATAAGAGCTTGTATAGATGCAATATTGCAAATTTTTAAAGCATTTTTATCAACATTTATTTGTGCAATGAATTTCACTAGCTTGCTGCTAGATTTGATATTATGGATATCACTGGTGCTTTAAATCTGTAATTAGAACAACTGTAATTGAAGTTGAACTAATTAGTTGTTAACTTCAAGTAGTATATAACAATCCAGTTTGGTAATGATTCTACATCTTGAAAAAGCCTGGTAGGAACCAGGCGAAAGCGCTTGACTGATTTTTTACCTTTTTATATTTCTTAAAGAATAAAAGTTGTTGAATATCTCTCAGCTATTTTGCTCGTGATTTTCTTCAGTTGGACAAATTTTGGATCCTTCGAACCAAGTCCTGTCACCCGTGGTGGTTTTTAAGCTCTTGATATAGTCAACCACCAAAACAGGTAAACTTGTATCTGTTATTTTGTCCTAAGGCAATACGTGTCATATACCCCAAGCTCACCCAAAATGCCCCTCATGTTAAACACTATTCTTTCCCTGTTGATTCACCATCCTACATTTCCTTCCAGCTATTATTGCACAGGTATCCTTTTAATTTCCTCTTGTAATGTTTCCTCAGATCCATATCCTTGCCTAGTCCCATTTTCTAGATCATTTAATACCCATTTAGATACCCAAAGGACATTGCTACTCATTAATTTTATAAACATCATTCCCCATGTTCTTTTACCCTTCAGTCCAGCCAGTTATATGTCTCTGTTCAACCACATTCTTCTTGCTAACTCCCATCAGCTTCCTATTGGAAAACAGAGAGTCATAACCATCACAACACTGTCATTCATCATGATGGAGTTACCATCATTTAACATACTGTTGTTATTACCATTCAGTACTCAAACGGGCAATATCATACCAACATATAGACCATCCCCTGCTTCACCATTCATTTCAGCAAGTCAGTTTATCTTTTTCTATTCACTCTGCCACCATGTACATTCCACCTCTTAGTAGCACATTTCCTTATTCAGTATTTAACATTCCTTTGTTCCACAGTATTTGTCTATTTGTATAATTATACCCAGCTTTCATTTTTATTCTAATATTCTACTCTGAGAGGAATATTTGGTTCCCTTATTATCTAGGATGAATGAACTGTGCTAGTATATTAGCTTTATGATACTTGTCAATACTGTATACTCTGCAACGAATACATCTACCACTTTTCATTAACAATATATCCAAAGAATTATTAATCAGAATAATCAGTCACAGATTATGGTACTTCACTGATCACTCCCTTTTGTAACAATAGTTATTTAAAATATATATTATTTTGTCCCATGCATTTAACTATAAAACTTCAAATTATCAGAAATGGTTCCTTGTGTTAAAATATCTGTTTTTTCAAATGAAACTATAAGAGACCATACTTTTTTTCTTTCCTTTCAGGTTAAATTAAAGTATAATCTGACTATGTCACTTATTACAATTTTATGAACCCATTCATTTATGGTTGTACTCTACCATTTGGAAACATCTTACCTCATTCAAACTGAAATAAAAACAGCATTGGAAGAAAAATAACATGTAAAGTTTAAAAAATGCCTTTCTTTTACATTAGGTGAATTGCAGACTTTACAGACTTTGGGACTTAAAATATATGTCAATGTCTAATCATGTTTAACAAATCATACTTATTATCCATTTCTCAAACCACTGGGGAAGTAAAACTCACCTTCACAGCACATTCAATAAAGAGCACAGCTTAAACAAAACTTTTTTTTTTTCTCCAAATGGGACATTAAGAGACAGAAGTGTATAATTATCTAGTCCTATTTAATACATCATGACTCAGTCTTTGATTTCACTGAAACTAACAGTTTGTCAAATTTCTCAGTGTGATTAGACATCTTGTACCAGGTGTCAGTACTGCAAATAGGGCGATCTTCTATATCAAAAAGAGTAAAGCTTCCCCCAAGAACTAATGCTGTTCCTGTGAAAACGTCCAATGAAATAATAAAAATAAAAATAATCAGGAACCACTGAAACATGGCAGGGTAAAAATCACAAAACGAACTTTAATGCACTTAAATAGAAAAAATAAAATAATGGTAAGCACTTTTGCAATATCAATCTCCTCATAAGACCATGATAAAATATTTTTGAAACAACAAACATTTATAAATGGGAAAGCATTTAAGCATTTGAACCAGAAGACCTATCGGAACTACATCCTCCATGCCAAAGCCAATCATTGTTACAATATAATAATTAAAGAACCAATCAAAAAGGTGATACCATCACCCCATTCAAACCTAAGCACTCACACTGAAAGAAGCTCTAAAACCACAGAACCAACCATCGTAGAGTGCACAGTGTTTGGGTAGCCAATAAAAATAAGGCAACACACCCCTCATTGAAAACCAATCACACCAACCTTAAGCATCAATGCTGAAAAAGGCCTTATAACCGTGGAGCCAACCAGCATATAGTACAAAGTGTTCAGATAGCCAATAAAAATATAGCACACACCTCTCTTTCCTCAGTCCTACCTATCAAAATGGTCAAACACTAGCACTTTTCATTTCAAATGCCTTTAGTGTTGCAGGGAATGGCATCTTAAATGTCAGTTTGTTTATACCCTCTTGCATCATCAAATCAAGAAAGATTCTTAAGAGTCACTTTTGAAGGACACTACTACACAAACACCATTCTATCTGCTGCCACCACTTTTCTGCCACAGTTTCCACAATGCTTACTTGCCCCCTCTCTCTCTTGAACAATCAGTATGATGATGTGAAATAAGAAGTGCAACAAGTGCTCCACAGCACCTGCTGATGGAGATGACCGAACTCTTCAAATAATCCATTTGAAATAGTGATGACAGCCCTCTACAAGATTTTCATCCATGGTTAATGGTGCATACTCAGATCATATATACTACAAAAGGCTGAAGGATATAAAGGAGCCACGTTAGCAAACATACCAGCAAGAGTAGTCAGTTTATGTATCTTGTCATACATATTGTACTCTTCACTCTTGAAGTATAAGAAATGTATTGCTTCGATGGGAAACAGGGGCTTCAACAACTTGTATGCAGCACAGATCTCAGTTTAATTCCAAGAATAATGGGGGCATCAGTTCTATGACAAAACTTTGGTGTTCAGAGCTATTGCCAGTCAACAAAGTGTGTCCTGTAGTTTGTTTCTTTCACTAGTTCTGTAAAAAAAAAAATTAATAACATCTTTTAGAAACAGCATTAGGCACAATCCTCCTCACACTTTGTAAGTTGGACCTCTTAAATCTGATAAAATCAAATGAACTACTGGAAAGCAACCAATTCCTACACATAAAACAACCAACCAACAAAAAAGACTCCAGTTTATATTATAAGCCCTGTGAGACTTGGCAGTCATTACAGCAAAAGTTTAAACCTTGCAGCAGATAGCATAATTTAAAAATTCATGAACAGAATGTTACTGCTGGCCACAAGGAAAAGCCCAATAAATATGTTCCCTCCATTAGCCAGACACTTTGTCTACATACAGCAGCTAAATTCTGAGGTGTTGTAATTAGCAAAATATTAATGCTACCAGCCTGCCATGAATGCAGTTTAAAGAAAATTTGGGCATACTTAATTTGACAAAAGGACATGTCCACAGCCTTTAAACAGTGAACATAAGGGATAGAGCCAGTCATATTTTTCTCCTCTCTTGATTCAGTTTGTTCCAAAGTTTTCCTAGAGGAGAGATGAACAAAAGCCTTCATATAAACAGACACCACTTTACTTTCAGCCACCATAACAGGCAGGTCAAAAGACTGTTCAGCACTCAACTTAAAGTCAGATGAAACAGCCAAAATCTGTACCGCCATCAGATTGGCAGCATACTTGGTCAGTCTACTTGTCAGCAATGGCTCTCCAGATCCTGTAGATAACACTACATGATGATCTTTAAATTTATCTTTTGTGTTCTCCTACAGCTTCAATAACTTTTAATAGTGACCCGCCCTGATGACAATGCAGATGACCTTCTACACTGAGAATCTCTTTCAGCTTCTGGAATTCACCATCATATAGATATTTCCAATCATTCCATGTGATATTTATTCACTGAAAATTAAAGAGCAAGTGTGATACTTATGTAAACATATAGCTACTGATAAATAAAATTAAAAAAAATATATATATATTTTTTATTTGCTGCTTAGGTAAGCCTCTTTTTAGAGACATCCTGAAAAACACTAGCTTGGATAAATCTGCTCAGATTTCCATAGTAGATAAGAGTATAAGTGAATGGAGCCAGGTCTTCCAAAATGAAGTTTATTAGCAGCTCACATCTTTAAGTTTCTGTTCCATTCTGTAAATCTTGATTCTGTCTGTAAAGACTTTGCCTATCCTGACCCCCCACCCCCTATTTATGATTAGGAATGTTTTCTTTATTCCAAGAGTCCACTAATAGTTAACACTACTCTAGACAACAGCAAATGAAGGACACAGCATGACTACCCATTGCTGCCTTTTAAGTTTGCAGTTACTATTAAATTCATGTGGTCATTTCTTGAGCCATACATGGACATTAACTGGACCATCGTAATCCAGTAAAAAAATAGTTTAACTTAAGTACGTTTATCAAATATATTCATATGATTCAAAGTCTTATAACTGTTGAGATGTCTTTTAGCAAATGTTATATTTTAACATTTTCATTTTTTTGTGTGCGTTAAACAAGATAGTTGGCCATATGGTTAATTCTGAAATTCTGAAAGTTATTTAATAAGAAGAAACAAAAAGAAAACAGAAAGAAGCAAAAAGAAAATAAGGAAGCCTTCAACACTTAAACCAGAACAAAATCTAAGCGGTTCAGAAGGCCTCAAAGAACCACACTCCAAGGACACCCGAAATGATACAAATACAACTTTTATTTTCACATAAATGCTCAGATAAATATGTTTTCATCCACAAACTTCATCAGATGAATTAATCAGAACAAACAAAAAAACAGCCCTCTTATACCAGTGATGAGTTTTTGAATTCAACAATCAACATCAATTGAAGTCATGAATATTCATAGAACTCTGTCACCATTTACTCAAAACACCATAGCTAAGAACCACTTCTAAACACAGTCTGTAACATCAACACAGAACTGTATCTAACATCTAAAATCCTTTAGTCAAAAGACTACTCTTGAATTTAAAAACCTAAGATCTACTCTAATTTCTCTAATTTTAAGAGACACAAAAGTAACCTCAGATTTCAAGAGCACAGGATTTTGAACCAGCTTAGTGGTGACAAAAATATTAGGGTTATGAAACCCGATAAGGGTGAAGGGACTGTTCTAATGGACATTATGAGTTATGAAGGCAAAATGTTGGAAATCCTTGGGAACACCAACACCTACACCAGAGTGTCTAGGAATACAATTAATGTTACCTTTGGGAAAATAGACCTTGCCCTTAATGATATGCTTATGGAAGGGCTTATAGATTTAAGTACCTTTAAATATCTGGCTGCACCAAAACCCAGGATTCCAGCCATTTTCAGTATCCTAAAGATTCATTAAGACCAACAAGATCCCCCCACTTAATCCTATTGTAGCTGTGGAGGGTTCAAAAATAGCACCATTGGCAAATTATTTGGATAACAAACTTAAAACTTTATGGGGTACCAAAACTGTTAAATGTTCTTGGGAATTTCTTAAAGATATTGACATCAGTAGGTCCTTTGAGTCAGTTAATTTTGTAACTATAGACATCAAAGATTTATTTTCTGTTATACCCCACTCTATTGGTATTGAATGGTTGGAAGTAGCATTGACAGATAAGGTTTCCATTCCAGCTGACAACCTGCATGTATTATTACACCTATTAGAGTTGATACTAAACAATAATTTCATTTACTTTTGCGGTGAGTTTTTCCATCAAATTAAGGGTGTGGCCATGGGCGCAAATTGTGCCCCCACCTATGCCAACATTGTTTTGGCATGGTGGGAGAAAAAAAAGAAGTTATGCCTTACCATAATGTTCCATCTGTGTTGTAGATCTTTGTTCATTCATTACAAATAGGACCTCAGTTCCATCTTCGGAACCGATACCTCCATTTCCAAGCTCGCTCTAGCCAAAAACTCTCAGCTAAGACCTACCCATAATGCCCCTCTTCTAGTTAATCCAGATCGAGTTTGCCCGCCTTTAGATAATAGATGTAGTAAAAGAAAAAATAGTAGGAGGCTTTGTCTGAGCAAATACCCTGACCAGGAGTTCCTAAAGTCCACTAGGAGTCCAGGCAGGGGGAAGGAGGTTGGGAAGTAATGAATGAACAAAGATCTACAACACAGATGGAACATTATGGTAAGACATAACTTCTTTATCTGATGTTGTAAATCTTAGTTTATTCATAATAAATATGACTGAGTCCCCAGTTACTTAAGTCCTGGGTGGCCCTGAGGAAGGATATTCCTGAGAACCATAGAACTAAAAGATGCTCGTCCCCTGGAGGCCAAATCCAATTTGTAATGAGATATAAAGGTATGAGGTCTTACCCAAGTGGCTGCTGCGCATATATCATCCATAGAGGCTCTGGAATGAAATGCTACTGAAGTAGCCATAGATCTGGTAAAATGAGCCTTTTTTCTGGAAGGTAAGGATAGCTTATTCTGTTGGTAGATAAAGGTAATGGTGTTTCTAAGCCAAGAGGATAAAGTCACTTTGGAAACTGGTTTACTCAATCTGGGTCCTGCAAAGACCACAAACAATTGATCTGTTTTCCTGAAAGATTTAGTCCTGTCCAAATAACAACGAAGCTGCCGATGCACATCAAGGGTGCGCAAAAGGTACTCCCCTCTATTAGAATGCTGGGGGAAGAAAACTGGCAGGTCAATAGATTGGTTAATGAAAAAGCCAGTAACACTTTGGGCAAGAAATAAGGGTCAGTACGAAGGGACACCCTATCCATGTGGAAGATCAAGTAAGGACTCTTGACACTCAAGGTCTGCAGCTCAGATACTGTTCTTGCTGAGATAAGTGCTACTAGAAGTAAGGTTTTCCATGGCAAAAATTTCAAATCACATGAATCAAAGGGCTTGAAAGGAAAACCTGTCAGAGACTGAAGTACCAAAGTCAAGTCCCAGGGTTCTAAGGGAGGCTTGACCAGAGGTTTAACATGCAATACTCCTTTCAAAAAGGTCTTGCATAGGTGGTGTGACATAACTGAAGAATTATCAAGAACATTATGAAAATTGGCGATAGCTGCTAAATGTACAGTGATCGGTGAAGTTGAGACTCCTGCATGTAAAATAGTAGTCAGGTATTGTAGGATATTTTTAATAGGCACAGAGAAAGGGTCTAAGTTGTTATCTTTGGCCCAAATAGAGAACCTAGTCCATTTACTAGAATAATCTTTCTTAGTGGAAGGTTTGTGCGAAACCAGAAGAATTTCACGAACAGGAGATTGGATGTCAGGCAGCCTGGCAATCACTGGAAGTGGAGGAAACAAGCTGTGAGCTTGAGACTGTGCAGGTTCAGATGAATCAGTCCCTGAGAATGAGATAACAGGTTTTAGGAATGATCCAGGATCCACGGGCTGTGAATCAGATGAGGCCATAGAAATGGGAACCAGACTTGACGGGGCTAGTAGGGGGCAATGAGGTTCACTTTGCTTCTCAACGTCTGAGCTTTCTGGAGAAATTTTGGAGTGAGGGGGAAATGGGGGAAAGGCATACAGAAAACCCAGTGGCCAATCGTGCATTAGATCATCCCCGCTGTAACAGGATTGAGGAACCACTCATGAGGCATCAGGATGTTCCTGCTCAGATTGTTCGCAATAAGGTTGGAACTCCCAGGAATGTGTGTTGCTATAAGAAAGCGGTTGGAAGCTATCACCCAGTGCCAAATCCTCATGTCTTCCCGACACAAGGGGTAAGACCTGGTTCTGTCTTGCTTGTTGATATACCAAATGACTGACATGTTGTCTGACTGAATTGCAATGGTCCCAGTGGGCAGGGATGTGTGGAACGCTTGCAACGCTAAGAGAACTGCCCTCAGTTCCAGGACATTTATGTGCAAATTGGCCTCCATGGGGGAGCAGGTGCCTTGGACAGTCTTTCCCTGGAAATGCCCCCCCCCCAGCCTAACAGGGAAGCATCTGTGGTCACCGTGGCCATGGGCTGGGGAAGACAGAATGGTCGACACCAAAGATTCATTTGTGGCATCATCCACCATAACATTTCTTCCTTGCAACAGTCTGTAAGATGTATCATGTGGTCGAGTGGGTGAGTTAGCAATGACCATTGTGCAGAAAGGAGCCACTGCAGGATTCTCATGTGCAGTCTCGCCAGTGGTACTAATGTAATGGCAGCTGCCATGGAGTCTAAGAGTTGCAGTACAAGACATGCTGGTACATAGGTCTGAGGAAGAAGGTCTTGGATTTGGTGTCTTATTTTCAAAAGCCTGTGAGGGGGGAGAGAAGCTTGACAGGATGTTGCATCAAAGACCGCTCCAATAAATTCCAGTGTATTCATTGGGGACAGTTGAGATTTGTCTTTGTTGATTGTAATCTCCAAGCGGAGAGTGAGACCTTGAGTGTAAGAGAGGCTGTGGACTAGGAGATTCCTGGTCGGAGCGGTAAGGAGCCAATTGTCCAGACAGGGAAACACCTGGAATCCTTGTAGTCGAAGATGAGCTAGCACAACAGCCATACATCTGGTGAACACTCAGGGGGCTGTCGAGAAACCGAATGGCAGTGCTCTGAACTGGTATTGACTGGCTCCCAGCCAGAAGTGGAGAAACCTCCGGGAGCGGTGATCCATCTTTATGTGTAGTACACATCCTAGATCTCTATAGAGCACATCTAGTTGTCCCTCCCTAGGAAGGGAAGAATGGACTGTGCTGTGACCATCCAGAATTTTTGAGGTTTGACACATTTGTTCAATAGACTAAGATCTAGGACTGGTCTCCAGTCCCCTTTCTTTTTTGGCACTAAAAAGAACCTCAAGTAAAACCCAGATCCTGTCTGGTCTGGTGGGACTGGAGCAGCTTTTCTATTTCTAAGGCTGCTAATTCCCGCAGATTGGGTTGTACATCATGGATTCACTTGATGGGTCTGGGAATTAACTCAAATGGTATGCAGTAACCTCTGGATATTATTCTCTGCACCCAAACATCGGTAGTAATTAGATGCCAGGCTGGTAGATGCAGAGAAAAATGACCCCTGACTGCTTCCATAGGAAAGCAATCAGGCCGCTGCTCATGAGTGCTGGTAGGGTCTGCCGGAGAAAGAATCTCTAGTGCCCTGGTTACATGGACCCCCTCTTCCATGAAAGGGGTGTCTTCCATATGAGTTGCCCCCTCTGCCCCAGGAGGATTGCTCACCACGAGTGTCATTTAAAGATCCTTGGGATTTCTTGAACCACATTTTTACTCCCTTCTGGTTCCTGGAATAGGACCTGTGGGGGTTGGAAAAGCATATGCCCACAGCATACATGCAAGTGTGCCTCATATTTTGGGTCCAAAATGTACAGATTCATCAACAGGTGCATTGGCAAAGGAAGATTTAAAAGGGTCTGCAAAGTCACACAACTGCATCCAAGCATTATGTCTCATGACAATGCCTGATGCGGCAGCTCAAGCTGCCTCCTCGGTAGTGTGAGATATCAAATGCATCGAGGAGTTTGAGATGGATTCAAGGGTAGCGAGGTGACAGTATCGCACACCTCATCAGGCAGTACCCCCACCAAAGAGGAAGACATTTCGGAAATTAGGTCTCTTTGGAGGTGAATAAAGTGTGCCAGATAGTTCAGCGACCGAATGGTGAAGGTCGCTGAAGCATAGGTTCACTTCCCTAGTCTGTCCATGGTCCAAGACTCCCTGTTTGGAGGATGGACAGTGGAACTATCTTCTGCCAGTTACCTGTTGGTGGCCACCACCACGACCATAGAATCAACTGTCAGCTGCTTGGACCAGTGGGGCTGGTCTTCAGGTGTAGATAAAATTTCTGGCCTCAGGGAGACAGGTTCTAGGTTATCCAGGGCCTTCCAGGCATGCTGCACAATGAGTTTAACAAGGTCATCTGCTGGTGGGGTCACCCAGGAAGTAGATGGCCGGGCACGGAAGGCCTGCAAGAACCGATTCCTCAGAAAAAGGGTTAGAGGACTTCCAGTCTCCCCATTGCTTGAGGATTTCGAGAATGTCTCTGAATGAGACATCATCTGGGGGAGACCGTGGGGACCCTTCCCCCTCATCACAATCAGTGTCTTCAGTGATAGATTCCTCCAGGGAATCAAGGTGCTTCCTCTTGCACCATTTCTTCTGGGGTAGTTCCCCAGTGGGATCTTCTGAGGAGGACTCTGGAGAAGGGGTTCCCTTCAAAGGGGGTTCTTGTGACTCCCGTGCTCAGGGTCCTGAAATAGAGGGTTGGGAGAGGTACGTGCTGGTGGGGGTTTTGATACTGATGTCACTGGTGCTGACTGTGAGCCTTCGGAGTGAAGGACCCTCTCCATCACCTGGACAGCAGGCCCAACTGAGGAGGGATGGGATCCAGGAACTGGGAGGAACAACCCCAGAACTGGAGTCACACTCTGCCCTGAGGAGCCCACCTCCAGGTGAGGAGCTCCAAGAGAACTGCAAGCTGTCAGAGCTATGGACATAGATGGTGCTAGCAAGAAAATAGGCACCAGACCAGGTACCAAGGTACGGACAGTCCAAGCACTTCTCCAAGAGAGCATCGGCTCCACTGGAGCTGATGCAGCAAGGGTGGTCAGTGCCGACAGGGGAAACACTGCTGTCGGAGACAAGACAGTATGCACCGGAGTGGACATCGGTACTGAGATCTCTGGGATCTGGGTAGAGGCCGGAGAAGGATAAATAGGGGAAGATGTAGCTGGAATGGGCAATCCCCTAGCTGCCAGAAGCTGGTCCACAACACGCACTAGATCTAATTCAGAAAAACTCCTAGTGGATCTAAAGGAGGCTGCTGAAGGAGAATCAGGTCTTTCTAGAAAAGGGCTAAACCTCTGCCCCAAAAAAGGGTCATAAGTTGGAAAGTATCTTGTCCTTGGCAAGTATTCAAGTTTTGGAGCCAATGGAGCTGAAGAAACTGTCGGCACCGTGGCCGGGGATGGTGTAGAAATAGGTACAATCATTGGAGCCAATGTGGGATCCAAGGATGGCACTGAAGTCAGTGGTGCCGAGGTTGGAACCGAAATAGGGGTGAATGTCATGGACGGCACTGTGGGAGACAACACAGAGCCTGGTGCCGAAGAGGTCTGCACCAAGGGCGCTGGCAAAGCACAGAGCCGACTCGGTTCCATAACCGACAAAGATGCAGGAACCGATTGACTCTGTTTTTCCTAATGTTTTTTGGTCTTTGGAGGGGGTGAGACCTCCAACCCAGATAGAGCCTCCGAAAAAGGTGTCTTGAGTAAACCATTTAAAATAGGTTTATTTTTACATTCTGCTAGTGTATGATTACTAAAACTAGCACAAATGTCACAGTCAGCTTTAATATGATCCATGCCTAAACAGTAGACATAACAGGCATGTGTATCTGAGTTAGGCATCTTATGCCTGCACTTGTCACACTGTTTAAACCCCAACTTAGCTTTGTCTGACATAATAAGGCAGCAAGGCTATCCTATAGAAAAAACAAATTAAGAGAGAGAAAAAGGGAGAAAATACCAATGATGATATTTAAAAAATACCACAAGTGGTAAGGAAGGGCCTGTCAAAGGCAAGAAAGAGGGACAGTCCCAAAAGAGGTAAAAATTAAATTACCAAGGTAAAGGGTAGGAAATAGGATTAGGTTATAGGCGACAGTGAGAAAAGGCTAACTTGACTAAAAATAAACAATTTTGAAGAAGAATTGTCTTAAAAATAACAATTTTCTACTTAGCTTTGAGTGAGATGGCTAGCACTTCTGACTAGGAATGCGGCAAATGAGATCTGGAGTAACTAGGAGAGGGGCATTATGGGTAGGTCTTAGCTGAGAGTTTTTGACTTATGCAAGCTTGGAAATGGACGTATCAGTTCCGAGGATGGAACTGAGGTCCTATTTGTAATGAATAAGCAAAGATTTACAACATCAGATATTTTATTCTGGATTCTGAGTTCAAGGGATGTTGGTCACACTATAAAAGATTTTTGGATGACATTTGTCTTTTTCTGGATAGACACAGAAAGCAGATTGTTGGAATTTCTTGAATATATTGAAACTACTACCAAGTTTCTGCATTTCACTAGTTCCAGCAACAATGATAGGATGAACTTCTTGGATGTGACAATAGAAAAGGTTCCTACAAGAATAAAATGTAAGGTTTTCCATAAGTAAACCTTTAGGAACTTATATTTACATTTCCATAGTGCCCACCCTTACTTTCAAGAAAAAGAACATTTATAGAGGACAGCTCATCAGTGTAAATAGGATGACATCTCTGGATTTGGATTTTGACAATGAGGTGGATTTTTTAGAGAAGTTATTTAGGGACAGGGGCTACCCCCTTCACTACTGAAAGTGATTAATACTGATATAAAGTATTTAAGGAAGACAAAATATGGTCCCCTTCTTGGCACTGGGTTCACATCAAGTGTGAATAACTCAAAAAATGATACTGGTAACGACCAAGATGCCCCAAGGAAAGCACTTGTTACAGAGTTCAACCAAGAGTCTAAGTTGGTGTGTGAAATTATTACGAAGGAATGGGGCAGGTTTAAGGTACTTACTGATCTGCCCCATTTTGAAAAATACCCCATGAAAATTACCTATAAAAAAGGAAGACATTTGAAATAAATTTCTGAGGGGGTCAAAGCATCCACCAAGTGTTATCTCAAAAGAACAGTCACTTCACTTTTAAATGTGGTGCCTGCACACGATGTTCTTACATTTTGAACACTGGTTCTGTAAACTTGGAGTGCAAGGGGAGAGAAATAAGCCGACAGGTTTTCTCAAATTGTGTTACCTGTCCAGCCTTCTATGTATGCAAAATTGAGCGGAAGCTCAAAAGGCATATATATGAACACATGTACGCTATTAGGACTAATAATGAAAGGAACGCCTTGTACAAACACACATTATTTTGTAGTGATGTAAAATTTCTATTTTTTTGTTCTTGAGAAAGTCTCTGATGATGTCCGGGGTGGTCCTTGGGAAACCCACATGGAATATAAAGACTTGTTCTGGCAGGTTTCTATTCTGATAAACAGATCCAGCTCAGAAGGAGACATCCCAGCAATATGGAAAATATCACGTTATACCTCTCCATAAAGAAGGAAGTTCCACAGAATTATCTAACTTTAAACCTATAGCCATTCTTTCACCACTAGCTAAAATCATGGAAAGATGCATACACAAACAAATCATGCACTTTCTTATTCAAAACGGAAAGCTCGCCGACTCTCAGCAGGGCTTTAGGCCATTCCACAGTACCACCACAGCTCTTCTAGCTTTCTCTAATGTCATCAATCTTCATCATAACAGCAACAAACTATCTTCAGCACTCTTCCTAGATCTCTCAAAAGCTTTCGATATGGTCAACCATCAGCTACTGCTCAATACCCTACAAACCATCGGTTTAGACCAACATGCAATACAATGGTTCCACTCCTACCTAAACGGTAGACAGCAGGCTATCTTATGGCAGAGCAAGCTGTCATCCCAACTTCCTCTAACCCTAGGTGTTCCACAAGGGTCCATACTAGGTCCCCTTCTTTTCTCTAAATGTGATCTGCACACCATCATCCCAGGAGCCACCTGCATCCAATATGCAGATGACAACACTAATATGCTCCACCTCCTTTCCTACACAACTTCTAATCCTCACCCAGACCACTTTCAGCATGGTAGAAACATGGCTAGCTAATTGCCACCTGCTTCTAAATCCTAACAAAACCAAGCTACTACTTTTCTTTCCTAACCGTAGAATTTCTCCTCCTTCCTTCAACATCAGATCTAGCAATGACACCATTATCTCCCCTGATGACCATATAAAGCTTCTAGGCATAATAATAGACAACAACCTTAAATGTGATAAACATGTAAATCACACTATTAAGTCAGTCAACAAAAAACTTGGCTCTCTGTACAGAGCCAAACCTTTCCTCACCCCCCTAGCTAGGGTAGCTATTGCAAGATCACACCTCCTCTCTACCCTTATGTATGCCTCCCCTGTACTCACCAACCTATCCAAAACCGATCTCAACAAATTATCAGGATGTTACAATCATATAGTCAGATTTGCTACTGGTAAGGCTTTTAGGACCCACCATTGCCAGAACCTCAAAGCACTGGGATGGCTAGAGTATACTACCCTTCTACAGTTCAACCAGCTTATAGTAACACAAAAAATACTCCATCAACCTGATAACACCCCTGCCCTCAAAAATATTTTCACCCCTCATAGTGCCCCCGGGCCATTATGCTCAGCTGATAAATTATTGATACTGACCCAAAAATCTATCAACTCTGCAGGCAATGCTATATTTGCCACCTCAACCAGTAAAATCTGGAATCTACTCCCTACTACCGTTACCAAGGAAACCTCACTACCCCTATTTAAAAGAGAACTCAAAAAATACCTCACATCTCATTGGCTGTGCTCTTGTTCTAAACCTAACAACTTCACTAATACATATCTTGCTACCCAACCTGCTGTTTAGCCAAGTATCTATGCCTCATAGCATTTGAATGTCTAAGCATTGTGAATTATGAAATCTGATTGTATTCTATGTTCTCATTTTCTTATATGTCTCTGCCAATCAGATGTAAGTCTGCACATTGTGTATATTGATATCTGCTGGTATTCTTTGTCTATATTTTTCTAAACATGTCTTCCTGAGTTTATCACTCAGTGATGTATATACTGTCTCTTTTTTGGTATGTGGAGCTTTTCTACCCGGGCTTCCGCTGAAAATGGACATATATCCAGTCGGACTATCCCGATCAACAAATGTAAAATAAAATAAATAAAATAAATAAAAATAAAAAAAAAAGGTTTCCTTGGATGCTAGTAGACCCCTCCGGACTTAATGAAAATATTTCCATTGCCCCCCCTTTGAAATTATGGGCGGCAAAATTATAATATAGAATAATATAGGAGTTTTTTCCTCTCTTTTTCACATAACAAAACATTTTTTGTGTGTTTATGTATATCACATATCAAGATATAACTTTGTTAGAGGTCTAAATTATCCTATGCACAAGGGAAATTAGGTTTTTAAATTACTTTGTAAGTCTAGTTTGCCTTTTGGTCACCAGATGGAGGCAATCCTGTATTCTGTGAGCCTCTTTTAAACTGTTTTTTTAAAACTGTTTTTTCTTATATATATTTTTATTAGACATTTGTTTTGTCTTTTTCCAACAGTTTTTGTAATTCTATTTAAATTCAAGAGTAGTCTTTTGACTAAAGGATTTTAGATGTTATATACAATTCTGTGTTGATGTTACAGACTGTGTTTAGAAGTGGTTCTTAGCTATGGTGTTTTGAGTAAATGGTGACAGAGTTCTATGAATATTCATGACTTCAATTGATGTTGATTGCTGATGAGTGAATTCAAAAACTCATCACTGGTATAAGAGGGCTGTTTTTCTGTTTGTTCTGTTTAATTCATCTGATGAACTCTGTGGACAAAAACGTATCTATCTGAGCATTTATGTGAAAATAAAAATTGTATTTATATCTTTTCGGGAGTCTTTGGAGTGTGGTTCTTCAAGGCTTTCTGAACTGCTTAGATTTAATAAGAAGAAATTATATTAACATAATGCAGCCAACTGTCATCAGTCACATTTTTAGCTAACAGAGTATAACAGTTTCCAACCTGACACTGTTTGGCCGATAAAGGTGTAATATCTTCATGAAATTATATATATATCTAAAAAAAATATTAGTTTACCCTTCGTTTCTTTGATATGTGAGGAGAAGTAAACAAGGCATTTTTTTCCAAGATAAATTACCCTGAAAGTATAACTATGTGTCACGTGTGCATAACTATGCAGACATTTGCAAACTGTAACTGCTGGCAGGATTTTAATGAGTCTATCTGTACAATGTTAAATAAATACAATATAAAAAATGGGATATCCAATAATACTTTTACAGTATCTGAATGGAAAAATCTTACAACAAACCAAGTCAAGCAGCTAGAACTGGTAGATGCTAACTTGATTTTATATTATTTTTTTTCCTATTTCATTACACTTCATCAAACTGGCCAGATTAAGACAAGTGAAATTATATAAAATAGTCTAATCTAAACCTTTGATTTTCGGCAGTTATAGCTTCTTGGATTAACATGTTTTTTTTTTCATCTGGTGATAATATGCTTCCAAAGAAGGCTATCCTAATCTTATGATTTCTCATTACCTGAAATTGTTGTAGAAGAATATAGTGTCATTCATTTTTCACTAGACACTTTTATCTGTTCTACCTGTATTAGAATAACTTGAAACCTTTCACTTTGAACAATGATGTTTTCTGTCATTCACCCTGCATCAATGTTTACCACAGACCTAGGTAAGAAAACAAAATAAGGCTGATTTTTGCATCCTGTCTGTATTTAGACACAATGAACTCACATTTTGCCACTCTTAAATAGCATAACTGATCACACATTATCTGATTTACTAAAATTATATATTTGAGTACGAATGAACTTGTAAAGATACATGTGTGTTATAGTTATTTAACAAGGAGAATCCTTAATGCTGAGAGTTGTTCTCTGAGCATGGCAGTGAACTTTTTTATTAGCATTTCTCCATACTGCTGGATTATTTTGGCCAGTTTTAGTCACTCAGACAGATCAGAAACATTGAAAATAATACACATTGATTTTTTTTAATCAATGTATTCTTGTTAAAATCCCATCTCTGTTGGTTTTTGCTGAGATCATCATCAACATAAATAGCTGACTTCATGTAATTATTTTACTTTCAGCAACTTAATTTGGTATTTTTGTTTTGGCCATCCCCCATTTGCCTTCTAGATTGACTAATTTTTGTCAATCTCTGACTTAATTTTCATTCGGTAGTGCCATTTGGCATGTAAAAAAAACTTCTTAAAAAGGTTTGAATTTTTTATTAAAATGTCAGGGTTGCAAAAGACACCAGATGCAATGCAAGTAGTCCCATTTTTTACATACAGCAGGGTAACCAGATATAAAAGTGTATTAATACATTTGATTTCTCTTCTGAAGCTCAAAACAGATTATCAGTAATTAAACAGAAGTTTAAGCTGTGCTGTAAGCCTTGTAAAAGTTTGCCACACATGTGCCGCACAAACTTTATGAGAAATCTGTGGCAAATGGAAGTATTGATTACATAATGAAACTGAGACATAGAGGAAAAGACTGTAAATCTGGTGATATGCATTACTGTTACCAGGTAAATTTGCTTGTGGCATAGTGAATTAGTGTCTTGACTGAGGAGAAATTTAACATTCGATAAAGCAGTAGGTATGAGCAGAACCAACCAGATAAGGAATACACAGATGAATGAACTAACAGATTAGTTCTCTGTGTAAGATTAAATTACAGTAAAATGTTAGCATTAAAATGAAATTAAAGGAGAACTTTGACTATACGGGTATGGTGCAGGCCAAAAAGGATGGACATATGGGAAAAAGCAGGTAGCCATTTATAATGAAACAGTTGAACACAGGAAAGGCAGATGTGGTTATGGCCAAGATGGAAGAGTTTCCCCTGCAAATAACTGCACATGTTGGGAATGAGGCAATATAAACCATTTTGCTAAAATGTTAAAAACAAATGGGGCAAGTGATGGAGCAAAATGTAAAGTGTTGCAAATTAATAAACATTAAACAGCTGGCACAGCAGTTGGAAGTATAAAGTGTAGAGTGAGAAAATGAATTGTTAATTCTAAGTGCATGTGTATACCATGTAAAAACTCATAAACATTGGGAATTCATGAGTATTGCAGACAAACAAACAAAAAAAATGGACTGAGAAACTTTGCATTAATTGTTAGAATATTTAGTTTAGCCAGACACGGGAAATGTGCATAATATTTTAAATGAAAGTTCATAATAATGCTCTGGGGAAATATCAGCAAGTGTTACTGTCCAGCCTTAACATTTCTGACTGATTCTCTGGATAGCTGTTAACAAACAGGCAGCAAGAACTAACTGTGAGTAGAAAACTAAAAGCACAAGCTGTTTCACATTGTGGTACTGCATTAAGCTAGAGTTGGATGTTAACAAGTAAGCCAATTATGGTGAATCTGCAGTGTACAGGCATGGTCACAAAGACAATGCATCATACAGCATGCAGCTCAAGCAGTCATACATGCAATTTGCACTGCAGTATAGTAGAACAACAAAGAAAGGGAGAGTTTCCACTGATAATTGTGAAGATATTTATGAAAAATAAGCTGACTTGTGTGCTTGGTTGGGTTGCATTCCATCTAACCCAGATTATTATGGCTTTGCACTGTTAATGAGTTTTCTGTAGTCCAGGATTTGACTCTGTCAACTTCCTTTTGCCATCTGTGTGACTCAGAGCAAGCTACTTAACCAAAGCTCCTGGGTTGACTCTAAAAATGTGCACTTGTCTGGTGGATTTACCTGTCTAAAAATAAAATAAAGAAAATATAATAAAAAAAAGAAAAAAAACAGTATAGTATCAAGATAAATCCCAAGACATTATTAGAGTTTCTTCTTGGAGACTGCAGAGAGTAGTGAGACAGCAAAGTGAGTAGGAATATAAATGAATGGAGCAGATGGGCAGGGTATAACAAGGAAATGTGAGCATACCGATGGGATGAACAGTGTGGTCACTGTAAAATAGCCAAACAAAATACAAATATAAGGACACAGAGGACTTGAGCAAAGCAATTAATTAAGATAGCACTCCTCAGTAAAGACTGTGGAACAAGTCATAGCAATGATGCCGTCTACTAGACACCAGCCATGGGTTCTGGTAACAAAAGCTTGATTCTTACAGTTTTGTTATGCAGCTTCAGCACAACAGTAGTATGATACTCTTTCTTAAAAATGCCATTTGGGATTTTGTAAGTCTCAGAGGTCTTCCAAAGACCTATAGCCCACATATTTGATGGCCTTGTAAGAGGTGTATGTATCATGGTTGACATGCTTTTGTGGGGTTAAAGACAGAACATGGACAAACATTAAAGAAGTTGCTTAAGAGACTTAGATGGAGTAAAATAAAGCTCATTGCCAAGAAGTGCTAGATTTGGGGTTAACACTATCTATTACATAGGACTGAAAAAAAGAGGATAAAACCTGATCCCAAGATAATGTCAGGTCAGAAGGCAAACCTGCACTGCAGAGTTTTCTAGGGAAGGTAAGGATACCTCTGTTATCCAAAGTGCCTCCACTACAGGGGGAAAAAAAACCCTAGAGAAAATACATGGTGCTGGGACCATGAACAAAAGCAAACCTTTGAAATGTTAAAGAAACTGGTCATCATACTGAACTATTACAATGTAAAGTAAGCAATCATAATGCAAGATAACATCAGACTCTCAGGTCTGAGAGCAGACCTATTGCAAAAAGCTAGCCCCAGCCAATAGCAAACGGTTCATGAACATTGTTGGATACCTAACCCCACTACATTCTGATTGAAACAGCAGTTTTTGTACATGGTTTGTTTTAGTGCCATAGACAAAGTCAAAACTTTTACTCATTCAATCACTGAGACAGATCACAAACCACTACAGCTCATTTTTATGAAGCCATTATGCTGAATACTACTGACTTGGAGAATGGTGCTAAGCTTGCAGAGATCTGAAATAACAATGATATAAAAGCCAGGAAATCAAATTCATGTGGCCGAATCATTTGAGTTATGCTTGTTGGACAATAAATATGAGATTGTGTCAGTCACAGTTCATCTAACAATAGAAGTGGGAAAACAGACAATTGAAAGTATATGTTAAAATGACTTGAAACAGTAACTGAAGAAAGCTGTTAAATGGTTGGCAGGAAGGTGGGACATGTGTCTCTTCTAAACCTGAAGCTCCAGACATAATTCACACCTAGGATCTTTTATTTAAATTCAGTTGAGTTTCAATTGTGACATTGTAAAACCAGATGATGCAGCGTTTCCATGAAGTCCAGTGGGTATCATGAAATGCGGAAAGTGAGCCAGGGATGGAATATGTTGGCATGGTGTGTTTACCAAGATAAAACGTATCACAATCCTGCCATGTGTGCAGCATGTTACACAAGAACCAGGCAAAGAAGGAGATGACTGTACATGAGATTCCAAACTGGCCCTTGGTTTAGAGTAGCAGTTAATCTGTTTCATTTCAGACAAATCCAATATCTCATTTGTGTGGCCAAGCTGAAGGATACATCCTAAAGCCCTGTAATAATGGTCCAAAAGAAAAAGTTTCAAATCATGGCATTTAAGAGAGACTTTTTTCAGATAGTGGACCACAATTTATGAACTGATGCTGAATGGCAATTCTAAGACAACAATAATTTCCAAAATACCCACGGACAAATGGGCAAGTAGAACAGACCAGTCAAGCAATAAATATACCACAAAAAGCTCTCTGGATAAAATTAGGACTGCTAACTAGCTGTCCTGGAGCACAATGACATTCAGTTACAGCCCGTGGAGCTATCACCTACCCAAATAACTTAGTGCAGAAGACTATGTACAAGACTGACAATTGTTTTTAGCCAAAAAAATGGTGCCAAAAGAGAAATGGGAACCGGTACAACTGTACTAAAAAAGTACTGTGATAGAGTGCTTAAAAGTCCATCCAGGTTGTACCCAGGAGATACTGTGGACTACATGACAATTATGACAAGAATATTGTATAGCTTCAAGCAAGGATGCTTCATAAACTTGGTAGTCTCATGAGATTCAAGTCATGAAAAGAAACAGGAAGGATCTATAAAAAATTTCCAAGCTTCCAGGACATAGTTCTTTTTGATCTATGGTGAGTGGAAGAGGATGGAAATGAAGAACTATTGAATCACTGCTATATTTTCATAGCCCTGATGAAAAAGCATGTCAAGGACTTCAGACTGGAGATGTATGCCAACTCATATGAAGTAACCTGGGATAGTAATGTGATATAAAGGAACTTGAACAGGAGAAAGTGTATAAATATTTGGGACTAGATGAAAGGCTGGCAATGCAACACAAACACATTTTAGTAAGGAAGACTTCAGAAGATTAAAATCTAATATTGAAAGCTGTCGACATCTAAGAAAAGTCCACGGTATAAACAATTGCTGTTCCTGTTCTAACTTGCACTTCTAAGTGTGACTAACTGTCCCCAAACAGTACTGAATTAGTTGGACAAAAAATATGCTTCATGCTGATGAAATGACATATAAAAACAATGCATAACAAGATTATATATCCCTCAGAGAGAAGGAGGAATGGGCCTCCTCAAAACTGGCTACCTACATGTATAGGTCAGAATTTGTGGTGCTGCATGCATATTTGCTGAGTAGTCAGATCCCAATGTAGTTAAAAGTTCTAAAACATAAACAGAAGAAGTCTAAGATGGCATCCTTGCTTAGTTTAGCAGCAGCATGCATTTTGCATCAGAATTGGAATAGACAAAACACAAATACATGCGAATTTGACAGCAATTGTAAGTGGCAAAAACAAAAAAAATGAATATGAAGAATAGGGCCAGAACAAAAGAAAAAGAAAAAAAAAACTGGAAAGTTCACATATATATAGGGGCAAGTATAGAGAATTTCTAGAACAGTCTCATGTTGTCAAGAATTTGACATAGGAATGTTTAAGGAGAGGTGAACTTAAACCAAAAGGTGAAAGGGTAATAATGGCAACTGAAGACAGTGATTTACAAAAACAGCCAGACAGATTCAGGTTATGTGACACAGAACTAGAAACTGTTGCATATCTTATTTCTGGGTGTGATACAGTCATGGCTGACGGTCTCTATACTGAAAAGCACAATAATGTAGCAAGACTTGCTTTTGGGTATTGTGTCTGCACTGCAATATAGAACCGAGAAACACTGGAAACATGAACAACAAAAATGCTGAAGGTTGGATCACAGGGGTTACTCAACACCAGCATTTAAAAAAAATAGATGCAAGAAAACCAGATATAGTGGTCCAAGAAAAAAAGACAAAAGCGATTACACTAACTCATACATTTTTGGAAGTTGCAGGAAGAAATGAGACTGGTGTAGAAGAGCTACCCAGACTGTTCCAATGTAGTAGGAGCAACAGGACTAATAAACAATTTTCTTTTGTACTTAAATATGCTACCAGTGCATGTAGCCTTGCAGAAGGAGGCAATTCTAGGTACATTATGGGTACTGTGAAGAGCACTCTTATCCAACATCAAATAATTACTGATTTCATTAACTTTAATTATGCCTCGACTTGGGAATATAGTCCATTCCCATTAAGTTAACCTAAGCATTTGGAGAAATTAAACTGAAAATAACCAAATCCGGTGCTCAAAGAATGAAAGACATAATCCCAAACTAGCCAATCCAATGGGAGCCCCATTTGAAGGACCATATATGATAACCCTTCAGATTATCTCAGTGCTCAATTTGCACTTAAGATAGTTCTTAAATTCCAGAAATTAAAATGTTTTAAAATATTGTTTTTCCCCCCACATAATTGCACATGTCTTTGAACGGAATGGTATGCTTATAACATACCAACAAGATGCTTAACAAAAACCGATGAAAGAAACTATATGTAATATTTATATATGAACATGGTCTCTTCAAGTAATTGAGTGCAGGGCATGTATGTTCTTTACAAGACGTTGTCTATGCATCATCCTTGGGTGAAAACATGTATGCAAACCTATAGAGTCTTGGCTTCTTTACTGTATGCTAGATTATAAAAACTGCTGTACTTGGAGTTGTAAACTTCATAAGTTGTAAGATTCATTGGAATTGTTTGTTGCATAAAAATTCTGTGATAAGAAGCAAACTTTTGACAGAAACAGATGTAACACTTGGTAAAGTGAGTGTCTGTACAGAAGAGAAATTTATTGAGCTCAGCTCAGTCTGTTTACAGAGAAACTGGCTGAGTGTAAGCTTAAACTAGGGCATAAAATAGTCATAATAAATTGGAGCCTGTTAGTAAATATAATAATGTGAAATGGTGCAATGACCACATGGTTATAACAGGTCTGACTCTCCAAGCCACGATGGCACATTTGAAAATAGCTTCATTTAAATGGATAATATGTTGCTTCAGATGTGGTTGAAAGCATGCTGGCAAAGGTCATTCTGTTTTGAATAATGGGTCCCAACAGTGTGGTTTATGAACCCATTCCTCAAAAATGTGCAAACTGAAGGAAAGGAAATAATGGGCAGTCTTTGAAGCTTTACTACTTCGAACATATGGGTTCGACCACATACCGCTCGAAGTTGTAAAACTTTGGCAACGTGATATAGACCCATTTATGAATGCCATACACGTGTATGCATTGAATACTGTCACTATAGAAAAGGCAGTTGCACAAGAGTATTTTCACAAGAGGAATTGCGGTACTGACAAGCTCTTAATTTCAGAAATGCTTAGAGCATAATACTGATAGAGGGATTTAAGTTCTTGGCTCAGGATTGCAAAGTACAGAAAAAGTCTCATAAGCTCCAGTAGTAACACCAGTGGGCCAAAAAGGGCTATGTTATTAACGCAAAAGTAAAAACTAGTGTTTTATTTCAGTTGTCACTACAACAGCCCAATACTCTGAAGAATGTTATATGAACAGCTGTCATGATAAACCTTTTTGATAGTATACAGATGTAATTTTAGAAGACTATAGAACAATAAAATGTCAGGGAAGATAAACTGAGGTGGAATCCTTCAAAGCCCCCGGGCCTGTGGAAAATACAGCCCAGGCCGCAGAATCCTTTATAAACGCATTCTATGAACACCTTCAGGAATGCATGGATCATGCAATCCCAAATAAAACCAAGACCCAATCCTCCAAAGGCAGACGTCCTGTCTGGTGGACCCCAGCCATAAACAAACTATACAATAGAAGGAGGAAGCTACTACATGATAGAGCAAAATCCCAAAAAGGGAAGGCATCTCTGATCAGTATTAGCAAAAAACTACGGGCACTCATAAAATTGTCTAAGGCCAGCTTTGAGAGAAAAATTGCACAGGACACTAAGGATAATCACAAGGCTTTCTTTAGTTATGAAAGGAACCTGGGTGGGAATTCCCAGATATGCTCAGAATTAGTCCAAAATGACAAAAAATACACCGAACCCACAGACATTGCCAACATCCTAGCTGACAGGTTCAGTGCAAACTTCTACCCCCCCCCCCACCAAAAGGGCAAATATCTATCCCAGCAGAGTGCTGCCCCCCTGACATCTCAGATGCTCAGGTAAGTGCCGCCCTCTCCAAAGCAAAAAACACAGCATCAATGGGACCAGACGGTGTCCTGGGCTGCGTCCTACATGAACTCCAAGAAGAGCTAAACCCAAACATAAAACTACTGTTCAATCTCAGCCTTACTACAGGATATGTATCCAAAGAGTGGTGTACAGCAATGGTGGTCCCTCTCCACAAAGGTGGTGCCTCAATGGATCCTGGAAACTATCGCCCCATAAGCCTGACTAGCTTGGTCTGCAAAGCTATGGAAAGGATCATCATGGACCTTATAAATAAAGATATTGGGGACCTACAGACACTGGATCCTACCCAGTTTGGCTTTGTTAAGGGCAGATCCTGCCTCCTAAACTTGGTCGATTTCTTTGAAACAGTCACCAAGGCCATTGACGAGGGGAAGGTGGGCCACACAGCCTACCTGGACCTCGCAAAAGCCTTCGATACAATACCCCACTCGGGCATTATAGATAAGCTCAACAGCTTAAATATAAACCCCTATGTCACTAGATGGGTTGCAAACTAGCTCAAGGACAGAACCCACATGGTTAGAATTGCTGGAGCCATGTCAGACTCCAAACCAATTACAAGTGGCGTCCCACAAGGCGCAGTCCTGGGACCTCTCTTGTTCGGTATATATTTCTCAGAGGTACAGGCCAACACGGAAGGACTGTGGTTGACCAAGTTCGCAGATGACTGCAAACTGGGAGCCATAATCGACTCTCCAGCCGACACAAGCATCCTACAAAAGGGCCTCATAGAAACAGACAACTGGTGCCAGAGCCATGGCCTCAAGCTAAATGCCAAAAAGTGTATAGTCATCCCCTTTGGCAAAAGCAAAGTGCCCACAAATTACCACATAAGTGGTAATCCATTAAGTACGGAAGAAGTAATTAGGGACCTGGGGACCCAAGTTGATAGCAATCTCTCATTTGACAACCACGTGG
The DNA here is from genome assembly GCF_019279795.1 of Protopterus annectens. Classification (NCBI taxonomy): domain Eukaryota; kingdom Metazoa; phylum Chordata; order Ceratodontiformes; family Protopteridae; genus Protopterus; species Protopterus annectens. Next base: position 251,689,068 of record NC_056742.1, read on the forward strand.
CCAAAGTGGTTAGAAAAACATTTTATATAGCCCACCTAATCATGAAGGGATTCACATCTATATCAGGGGAGGTCATCGTGCCTCTTTACTCATCCCTCATCAGGCCCATAATTGAGTATAATGCCCCTTTTGGGATGTACCTTACCAGACACTTGCAACAACTGGAAAGACCCCAAAAGTACCTCACCAAGAGGATCAAAGGGCTCAAACAGATGCCATATGCTGCCCGGTTAAAGAAACTCCAGCTCTACTCAGTGGCATACCGCCTGCTCAGAGGCGATCTGTGCCTGACGTATAAAGCCATGTCCAACTCGGAATTAATGGACATGTTGCACCTCAGAAAATCCAAATCCCATCGAGCCACGCACTCAAGAGACTTGAACCTCAGCACTGAAATAAATAGGACATGCTGGAGGGACAGATTCATAACCCAGAGGCTCCCTTCACTCTGGAATAAAATCCCAGTCCAGGTTAGGCAGAGTCCCTCATTGACTCTCTTCAAGAGGAATCTTGATGAGTGGATGGGGGACCGTAGGTTTACCCCGGGTATCACTTCTGTGTCACTGGTAGACAGAGGCACAGTATACTAACCTCGAAAAAGGGCATAGCAAAATTAATTTAAAATGGGTGGCGAAAGCCAAACACACTCTGGCTAGGCTTATAAATGCCCTAGGGCAGATAGCCTAGTATGAACCTATGAACCTATGAACACTGATTCACTCAACAGTCAAACACTCAAGCAGAGTAAATGATTTGCATATCTAGAAGACATTTATTTTGTAGTCACACAAGACATGATTTACACAGATAATGACTGATATGTTCATAAAGCCAACAAACTGACATATACAAATCAGACATAAATATATCCTGTGCAGTCTTGTGATGCTGTAATTAAAATCCCGTGCCCAGAGCTACAGTGAAGGCCATTGCAATCAGAATTAGAGGTTTGATGATAAGCCTTACATTTTTGACAATTAATCTGATTTATCTTCTGGCTTCATTGCATTTTGGGTTAATACAGCATAAAGTTAAATTTAAAGATTTTTACCAGTGGTGCATCCATGGAGGAGAGATCCTGTTGTTTTAAGGCAAAACACTAAGAAACATGAATAGGGCAGATGAAGTTACTGCAAAAAAAACAGAGCCTTTAACATGGATGGAAAGTATGGTGTAAATAGTTAAACCAGGCAGAGATCCACAAAATCTAAACAGAGGAACTGTATGGGAACATTAACTGCTTAAGACTGTTAAAAAGATTGTCTATGATGCCTGAAGCTAAATATGTTTAAGTGCATGATATTCACCAGGGCTTCTAGAATATTAAACTTGATCTAGAAAATGTCAGGCCATGTGTATTCAACATGGCTGCAGGAAGAAGCACATTCCTGAGAGTACCATTTATTTATTCAGTTCCTTTCTCTGAGTTATTACACAACTCACTGAGAATCAGGCATGATTTGTAAATATTATTGATGACAAACTGGTTTGGGGCAAGACCAAAGTTGAACATGGAAAGACTGAGAAAGTTGTAAGGTTGAGATAAAACAATCCCTCAGATTCTCTATACCTTGCAAAGCATGCAAGATTGGTGCAGGAGCTCTAGCAGGCAATATGTCTGCTGTGCGATGCAGGAACAGCCTGCAGGAGAATGCATGAGTGCTTCTACACTAATCCTGCATGGACTAAGCATGTATGCAAATCACCCCAATTACAGGAGAAATCAATGCAAATGAGGTGATTTGGCAATCCAGGAAGCTTGCAACTGGCCATGCAGGACTAGTGCAATCTGCAGAAATGTACTCAAGTTAGTAACCGAGTACTTTTCTGCAAAATCCAAAACGGAGCTGTGACAGCTCCAACTAAAGGCTGCATATCATGTAGTAAGCATGCCAATGGCCAAGTATAAGGCCATTGGCCTTGCAAACAGTGAAAAAAATACAAAAATCAACTTTTATATTTTTTTTAGCCGATCTCGGCTGTTTAAGCATAGGGCAGCAGAGTTCAAATGGGATCGGGGGGAAAATAACAAAATAAACCTAAATTAAGCATTCTAACTTAAAAAAGTATTCTGCCATACAAGTCAATGGCAGGCAGAAGACAACATGGCCAGTGAGTAGTGGTTGCTAAGGGGGAAGGCTCAGTATGAAACATGTAACTATGTATTAGCAGGGAATCCTATGCAAATGAGGGGAATGATAGTGAATCCCAGTTTTCCCCAGCATGTGAGTCAGGTCCCAATAGTGTAAGAGTAGGAATAGTTTGGTGCAAGCCTAGGAGTTAGGTGACATCATGGGGGGGTGTCAGGCATACTAGTGGATTGGATCCCTATGGCTCGGGTTTGCTCCTAGCTTAGCACAGCTAAACTAGGGGGTGTGTCTAAACCTACCTAGCACTCTTTACATTGCCTAAGCTTGTGTGCTCACCACACACTGAGTTTTAAAGGCAAAAAAAATATGTTAAACTGGGAAATAGCAGCAGTATGCACATTTGTGCACTCTGTTTGCATGGCATGCCCCCGGGCTTAAACAGGAAAGCAATGGGAAGGGAAAATAGCAGTAGGAAGGTAATCAAGGAGAACTAGCCTAGCTGGCAGGTGAAATGTATCAGAATCAGCCAATTACACAGGCAGCAGCCCAGCCCAACCCAGCACACTACTATAAACTATGCAAACACCTTCCCCTCTGGTTTTTCCCACACTCTACACCACTGGTGTAAACAAGTACGGAAATTTTAGCACTCACAACAGGAAAATGATAGGGGCTGCAATAGCTACCATACAACAACTTGTGGAAGAGGCTGAGGGTGGTGAGGATGTGAATACTGTCCACCAACCCACAGTGAGGAGATGGAGAAGAGTGTACAGACCCAGGGTAACCTACCAGAGGCTACATGAGCTGGAGATAGTGGAGTGCTATAGGATGGACAGGTACCTCCTACAGCAAATTGTTGAGCTGTTCCAGGTACGCCTGACACACAGAACTAACACAGGGGAACCCATCCCAGTGGATACCAAGGTATGTGTAGGCCTATGAATACTAGCTACAGGTACCTTCCAAAGGCCAACTGGGGATATGATGGGGATTTCACAGGCATCAGCATTCAGAGTACTCCACCAGTTCCTGGGTGCCATGTCAGCACATGGTGAACACGTATATTTCCCCAACACCCATGAGGCGTTGGCCAGCAATATGCAACTGTTCCACCAAATAGCAGAATACCCTGAGGTAGTGGGTGCATTAGACTGTACGCACATATGCATCAAAGCACCACCCGGTGAGCAGGGTAGGGTCTACATCAACCACAATGGCTTCCCCTTCATCAACTGCAAGGTCGTGTGCGATGCCCAGAGCATAATAATGAATGTGTGTGCTGGCTGCCCTGGAAGCTATCATGATTCCCACATCTGGCATCTGACACAGCTGTACCAGAGATTTGCCAATGGGGACATCCCTGATGATCACCTAGTGGTGGATGCTGGATACGCACTGGAGCTGTGGCTGATGACACCCATCAGAAATGCACATACACCCGAACAAGAACTCCATAATGAGGCACACGCACAGACCAGAATTATAGTAGACCGTGTGTTTGGGATACTCAAGTCACAGTTCCGGTGCCTGGACACATCCGGTGGAGCCTTGCAGTACTCACCAGCTACATGTACCCAAATTGTCCTTGTATGTGCCATGCTACACAATATGATCCTGTGGAAACAGCTGTAGCAGGAACAGCATGGGGCAGGGCCACACAACCCCCAACCATTGCCAAGGCCTGCACAGACACAGAGTGACTCAGAGGAGGAACAACCTGAGCCTGCCCCAGTAGGCAGAAAGAGGCATGCCCAGTATGCCCTGGCCTTGGCAAAGAAGAAATGCATAGCACATACACTGACACAGGAGGGACCCAGATAATGACACCTCTCTCTGACTCTCAAATACAGTAAAAGGGATGCCAAACATTACACTACCTGTGCTTAACCATGTGTAGGGAGTGTACTATGTGCATCTGACATAGGCAGCCCTGCAGCACCACCCTCAATACTGGGACACCCGCAAGGTAAGTGACTCACACATGCCAGTCAGGGGGGTTTACATACCCAACAACAGTCTCAGCCAGCAGGACAGGTGTAGACAAACACAAACAAAGGCTGTGCTATGGCCTCTGAATGAGCCCTATGGGTAACCCCCCCCCAGGCCTACACAGACAGACTACAGCAGGTCAGGCAGTGGGATGTCAGTTCTGAAGGGTAGGAAGTCAAACTAATATGTAGGTAAATAAAAGCTAAGATCTGTAGTACACTGGTATGCCTCTAGTCATCATGATAGGTAAGACTACAGAATGAAATGGAGTACCCGACATACCAGTACAGTCCTAGCAAATGTGTACAAGTGTCAGGTACCCCCCAATCCTATGTAGTAATGTAAGAACAGTCAGGTGTGCCCCTCCAATCCTGTGTAGAAATGTAGAAATAGACAGGTGTGCCCCCCCACCCTACGTAGTAATGTAATAACAGTCAGGTGTGCCCCCCAATCCTGTGTAGAAATGTAGAAATAGACAGGTGCCCCCCCATCCTACATAGTACTGTAATAACAGTCAGGTGTGCCCCCCAATCCTGTGTAGAAATGTAGAAATAGTCAAGTGTGCCCCCCATCCTACGTAGAAATGTAGTAACGGTCAGGTGTGCCCCCCATCCTGTGTAGACATGTAGAAATAGTCAGGTGAGCCCCCCGCCATCCTATGCAGAAATGTAGTAACATTCAATGCCAAATGCTCGAGGGATACCCTGCAGAAACAGCATGCTACCTATCGGTGTACAACACAAAGGTCAGCACTGCAGTACAAACTACCTGGACTCGATCCACACATTAAATTCAGATGGGTATACTGGGCATGCTCACACACACAGAGAAATGAAGGCAATGTCAGTCAACAACATACTGATAGGTCATACCGGGCATGCTCATACACACATGAAGGCCATGTCTGCAAACACCAGTGGACCAGACATATCTGGCAGTCGCAATTGTTAGTGCAGACACTCATCAGTATGCACCACTCATGCCTTGCACACACAGTGGATAGGAATACAGGCATATATTTAAGGACTGTGGTGGTGGTGCTGCGGTAGCATTGTTGCCTCACTATAAGACGCTGTCCGGTTCGATTCTCAGCTAAAGCGTCTTCTGCGTGGAGACATGCGTGAATGGGCGTACCTTCATTGAAAGTTGGGCATCAGGGCTGGCAACTCGGCACATAAAAATCAACTGCCAATCATTAGCGGACCGGAGTTCTGCTGTGGCGACCCCTAACCGGGAAAAGCCGAAAAGACACACACACTATAATAAGCCAAAGGTAGACATACATAGATGTGTGGAAGAATGTGACTGTGAGAAGGAGCCATCCAGGCCTGTCCTACCCAGCACACAGCCAAAGGACCCCAACCATATGAGGTTCAGATGTCACTCAGCACAGATACTAGCCACCAGTATCTGTCAGCATTACAGACTATGTGGTGCACGTGCTAGCTGTGCAACATGACTGTACAAGGAAGTAGTCATCTAGCAGCTGTATACATGTACCTGTGAACTATGACCCTGTGTGTGCCCGCATGAGTTCTAATCCCAGACTTGGCAAGTATGTGTGTGTTCATGTGTGTGTCTGTCTGACTCTGTCTGTATAGAGAGCAATGCTTTTTAGGGTAGTCACACTCCATACAATTTGAATGCACTACTTTGGCAATCCTGCTGATGTCATCCAATGTGAAATACACCTTTGGAGAAAGAGTTCTCCAGTAATCTCTGTGGTGCATCCTGTAACAGCTCCATGCTGTAGTGTGATATAGATCTCTGTTAGGGGTTCTATACCTGCACATGTTGGTTGTGGATACTTTCTGTGTGTGTCACTGTCTGTGTAGGAAACAATGCATTTTAGCCTAGCCACACTCACTACAATTCAAATGCCTTACTTTTGCAATCCTGCTGATGTCATCCAATGCGACATACACTTTTAGGGAAATAGCTCTCCAGTAATCCCTGTGGTGCAACCTATAGCAGCTCCATGCTGTAGTGTAATATAGACCTCTGTTAGGGGTTCTATACCCACACATGTTAGTTGTGGCTGTTTTGTGTGTGTGTGTCACTGTCTGTGTAGGAAGCAATGCATTTTAACCAATGCCACACTCACTACAATTCAAATGTCCTACTTTGGCAATCCTGCTGATGTCATCCAATGTGATATACACCTTTGGGGAAGGAGTACTCCAGTAATTTTCATGGCGCATACTATATCTGCGTAATGCTGTAGTGTAATAAACTAGTTAGGTAGGGGTTCTACTCCCAGACATGACAGGTGTGTGTGTGCTTGTAACTTGTATCCTGTATGGAGGTGAGTGTGTGACACCTGGGCCCAATTTGGAGCGGGTTTTGCAAATTTCTTATATGGTGGCCCTAGTATATGTCACGATGTCCACTGTACAGGGATGACAGATGTGAAATAGCCGAGAGGCTGGGGTGCAAATCCATACCCATACATGTGACATCAAGGCCAGGCAATCACAGTTAGCAACCCCAGTATTACCCAGAGCACACTCTCAACCCATGTCTCATACACACACACACACACACACACACACACACACACACACACACACACACACACACACACACACACACACACACACACACACACACACACACACACACACACTTGCCTAGGCAACAGCCAATATGTGGGTAGTACACTGCATATTGGCCACTGATAGTAACTATGGAGTGATTGCAGTGGGCTACAGAGGGCATGCACCATGTCCATCTGTCCAATAGGCATGTACATGCAGACAGTGCACCTTCCCAATGTTCCCCACTGGACACCTGCAACACCTGTGGTGCTATCAAATGTGACCCACAAAGGACATACTATGTCTGAAAACATGCCCTGTATGGACAGATGGCACTGACACCAGGGAATGATGTTAGCATGCTATCAATGTAGGTGCAGGGTAAACCTGCTGTCCATTACCAGTTCCCACCACAGGCGGCCAAGACTGGCACATCTGCTGATCATCTCTGTACACAACATGGGCCAGACACCCCAGGTACAGCTCCACATGTCGCTATACATGCATGTGCGACGTGTGCACATCCCACACACCGTCCATGTCATGGACTAAGGAACACATACATGGCAAGCGATGCACAGCATTGGCCACACGCAATAGTCACCCAGGTGACTGGATGGTGGATACAATACCCACCTGTGTGGGTAAATGCAGAAACTACAACCCTGAGCCACAATGCAGACCATTGTTATGTGGCCTGATTCCAAAATATACCCATCACCTAGCCTTGTATAGCCATCTGGCACAGTCGACCATCACACACCCATGCAGAAATGCACCCATGCATGTCAGTACTGGCACCCTGTGTGTTTGCGTGTGTGTTGTATGATCCATATGATCACATCCCCACTCACTACAACCCCCATTGGCATACTGAAGCATGCTGTCTGATGTCAGACACCTCCTCATACCCTTTGCCCATATAACCTCCTTATGACCCATGTGGTGCATGTGATACCTGCACAGTAATGTGTTGTGGCAATCTCACTAGTGATGGGTTGTAGTCCTGGCCCTGCCAAGTGTGTCAATGTGTGTGCATCCCTGTGATAGTGTGGCTGTGTTGACACTGGCACCTGTTCATGTGGACAGGCATGTGTACTACACCTACTGTATAGCTACCATATCCTGGTTGCAGTTGTCAATAACCATCACATATATGTTCTGAGGGCTCCATAACAGGTAAACTATGTGGCGCATCCAATAACTGCATAGAACTGTGATAGCACTGCATAGCAGTCAGGGGTTTGATACCCTGTGCTGGTAGGTGTGTGACACAAACATGCTTAAGTTTTACTCTCCCACCCCACCCTGACTTGTCTTTGCCTCTGTCTACCTCTCTTACTCCCTCACTGGTGGATATGGAGACCTACACCTGCTTTACTTAGGCAGCAGCATGTATATTTTAAGTGATGCTCATGATTAGCTGATGGCTTTTGCATGAATTGCAGTCCTCCCATAGCTGTTTGCATGTGGAACAGCTGTGGTAACTTTCCCATAACCAATTGCATGGAAACACACTCCAATATCTAGGAACATCATGTTGGTGTTGGTTCTTTTCATCCACTGTGAGCAGGAACTCGATCTGTTGTTTGGCAACCAGCATCTCAGATGGATTGAGGATTTACCACTGACAACATACACTGTGGAAACAGGCCAACACACAGGACGGGGATGTGCCTGACCTGACTACAGACTGTAAGTGCTGCTATACTGCATTCAGAGTAATGCTAGTTTAACAGGGTGTGTGCGGATATGGCTGTCCTACATGTTTTAATACCTACCATGTCAGTTCTATGTTTATGAGGACTCCCCATCTGTAGGGTCATCTGCAGACTGGGGAGTGTGTGGTGCCTTTGGTGTCATGTGTTACCCACAGAGCATCTATCTGTGGACTGCAGAAAGTAGTGTGAGGATTGCAGTCTGTAGATGGTGAAAGCTGTGACAGTTACTGACTTCATATCCCTCATAGGGCACATGTTGCGACAAACCCTATTACAACAGTAAATGTATGAGGTTATCACAGCAATATGTCAATATTGGCCCTGTGTATGTGCTTCCAGCCATAACTCTGTCAACCTTTGTACGTATGTCATGCATTAAGAGGTGCATATGTGCTGTACACCATAATTAGTGTCATCATATCTGATAACAAGCCAGTGAGATATCAGACTGCTACACATGTTATGTACAGTAGGGGTTATATTTGATGACATAACCTGGACATTCTGTACTTGTTTGTACAGTACTGAGGTCTGTGTACTTATGGTGAATGTCGACAGTGTGTGTATTATTAATATGTACTTTGGCCTGTGTACAGACTGTGGTAGATGTCATTGTTCTAGGTCCTGTCCTATCTGATGTTACATGCTGCTCCATTGTATGTTACCGTATTGGCTTACATGTTTGTAGGGCCATACAAACACATGTCCCATACCACAGACAGACATCAGACCACACTGTGAAGCGGCCCAGTATGTGAGGTTAGTGTGTGAGTGGCACATATGAGGACGGTGTTGAACAGATAGTCCATATACTATAATAATATGTTAGCTTACCATATGTGTCTGTCTTCAAATTGGTTGTGGTTATGCACTTTCACACAGGTGTATCTTGCCCTGTGCTGTGACATGCCTGTACAGCCTGCTATATATGCAGGTACATGTGCATTCCCCCATAGGAGATGTAGGCGAGTGTTGCCAGTCTGCCTGTAGCATGCACAGTGCTTTGTTACATGCCTAGCAGCTTAGTGTACTTACCCAGTGAGATGTCATGTCTGGATACTTGCCAGATGTACTGCTGCCGGGCCTCCCTTAACAGTAATGTGTCAGACAGAGCAATAGGATGCTGTACAGATGTATGTCAATATCTAGTGGGTAGTATGTGGCCATGGCACCTCTGTACCACAGTTATTATGTGTCAGGACAGACAGGGGTGTGTGACTGCATAACCTATGTATACCAGTCATTATGTGTTATACCTATCTACATGGCTGTTAACATCCATATTGTCAGGCTTGGTCCACATATTCTGCACTACGGGATTCTATGTATACCTCTGGACTGTCCAGAGTGTGCTAGAATGTCCATATATATTGGCCAATATCTCTGCTGTAGTCCACAGGAGCATTACGTGCTTGCAGCGGTACTGTACTATGATGTCCTTAGGATGTCTGTCAGTATCCAATGGGGCACATGTGAAAAGCAAATCTGACCTCCCACACACACCATCCCTATTAAAGTAGCAATAGTCTACTAATATACCTACTATACATACCTGACATCACCTTGCACTATGAAGTTGAGACTATAGGGGCTGAGGTAGGGCTACACTCCATGTTCAGGACATATGGTGAAAATATATGTACATATGATTATCCAGATATCTATATAGATAATTACACATGTACATATCAACATATATAGATGGGTATGTATATGTACATATATATATATATATATATATATATATATATATATATATATATATATACACACACATATATACATATACAGAGCATTATATGTCTACACATATACAGATAGTGATACATATGAACATATACGTATACCATGCTGCTATTCCTGCCAGCAGTCTACTGCTGTTGTATCCCCCACACATATCGTGGGGCTGGGGCCATATATGTGTGGCCTCACCTACACAATACATGTGTGCCCATATGCACTCCAGAGGCCAGTGTATGTAACAATGGTATATGGCCCTGTATTATTGAGTCTAGGGGGGGGGGGATTGCACCATACATATCTATTACAAAATGTGGGGATATCAGGGGTGAGCTGCCTTAAGGTATCTGGATGTACAGTACCATACATTTCACCTATCTTGACATTACTTACATAAATTGGGTTACTGCAGCTCTACTACCTCCTGCCATACAGACTGTTCTGTTTGTCAGCATGCCTGTGATGGTGTTAGTTATGCCTTGTTATGTAACAGTTACATCCCATTTGGTCAACTGAAGTCTTTACCACCTAGTGATTGTGTACGGAGTGTAGATAGAGGCTGCTGACCTATACACCTGCAGTACTTACTGTTGATTGTGTGGTATCCTGTGGCCCAGTCTGTCTTTACTATTGTACGATTGGAAGGGCTTGGCCTGGACAGCAACAGTTGTGGAACTTTCCAGACTACTATATTAGTATAACTGTTTCACAGTTGCATTACTCTGTTTATATGTATATATATTGTTTGGATTCAGTGTTAAAATGTCATTTGTCTAGGGTTCCTGCTCATGTGAAGAACACCAGGGATGTCAGCCTGGATGTAGAGGGAATGGAATGGGAACATGATTTTTATTGGGCTAGTGTGGATGTCAAATCATTGTACACTAGCATCAATAAAATATGGGGACTTGAAGCTGTTGGTAAAATGTTGGGAGAAGGACCTAGGACTTATTATATTATTAGTCTTTTGGAATTTTGTTTGAATTTGAGGGCAGATTTTTCCTACAGAATAAAGGTACAGCAATGGGGGCCCTGTATGCGCCCTCTTATGCAATTTTATTCATGGCCCATTTTGAAAATTTATTTATTTATCCAAAGAACTTTTTCCAGAACAAAGTCGTGAAATACAAAAGATTTATTGATGACCTCTTGTTTCTTTGCAGGGGGGGGTCCAAGCGATTTTGAGGAATTTATTCTGGAAATAAAAGATAATCCATGTGGCCTGGATTTTACGTATCTTGTAGGCAGGCACAGTATTCAGTTTTTGGATATAGAACTTTATGTAGGATCTGACAATAAAGTGCAATATAAGCCTTTTCATAAGGTTACAGCAGCTAACAATTTTTTGAATGCATCTAGTATGCATAGTATTTGTCTCAAAAATTCCCTTCCAATAGGAGAGTTTAAGCAGTGACAAATACCTCGGAAATGGAAAGGATGAATATTGAATTCAACAAAATTGAGACAAAACTTAATGCAAGAGGTTATTCTAAGAATATAATAGAGGCAGCTAGAGGGCATGTTGAATATGATTTAGGTATGAGGGGTTCAAATAGGAAAAGGCTTACACATAAAACATTTTTTTCAGAGGAAAATAGGGACCAAGTTTTGAATGGTAGAGGGGACGCACACAAGGATAGCATATTTTTTGTTAACAAATTTTCAGATTTTTCTAGTATTTTAAGGAAAGTAGTATTATCACTGTCACCTATCATCGTCGGAGATGATAAGGCAGGAAAATTGTTTCCTAACACAGTAACATTTTCTTATGGTAGATTTCAAAATTTGAAGGAAATATTAAATACTAGAAGTAAGTTAACAAAGAATAGAAAGGTAGGGACGTACCAATGTGGGAGATGTAAGGTTTGTGCTAGAGTTAGAAATTTAGATGGAACTAGAATTAACAATATGAGATATAGTGCTTTGGAATTTTTTGATTGCAACTCTTCTGGAGTGGTTTATATCATAGGTTGCGATTGTGCAACCCAGAAATGGTATATTGGACAGACCAGAAGGAGAGTTAAGCTCAGAATTCTTGAACATCTGGGAGACATCAGGAATAGGAGATTAGATAGCCCGGTGGCCAGTCATTTTTGTGAACAGCACAGGGGATTTTCTGATGGGCTAGTTTTTTGTGTTTTGGGCAAACCAAATGATGTGGGTGATAATAATTTAGGTTTTTATAATAGGTTGTTGGAAATGGAATCTAGATTTATTATAAATTACAATGCTTTTTTTCCTAATGGGATGAATTTAGAAATGTAAAGTTATAAAAGTATAAAATTATGAGTTTATAAATCTTGTATAATAAAAGTATTTTTACATTTATTTTTTATTTTCATGAAAATCGTTATATTTATGAGATGGTTTATTTTGGGACATGCTAAAAAATAATATATGGTGTGTTTCAAAAAAAGTTTGTTCGGAAAAGTAGTTTTGGCTTTAAGATGAAAAAAATATTTAATTGTTTTATTGAAATCAATTATTTATGTAAATTGTTTCAGGATGATTTATAAGGGACTGTATTGTGCAGCACATTTATTCCATGAGAAGGCGAAGGCCGAGGTACCAGAATTGATTAAACGAATTTATTCAAAACATTCTAGCTGCTATATTGTTCAACAAACAGTGGTATTTTGGAATTTGTTCATTCAGAGTGTTTAATTATCTGTTTATATGGATGTCAGTGTCTGAACAGCTATATGACATGGCATATATATCTGTAATAGTACACAAATAAAGGTTTTTCATTTCTGCAAACCAGTGTGTGGTGTTTTATCCTATGACCTCTCTGTGGGTGTATGTTGCAGGCAACGAATGTCATTTGTATGGTTGGCTCATCCAGTGTCCAGTTGTTAGGGTGTTAACTGTAGGCATAGTGGCTGTTCCATATTGTGTGCACCTACTACATAAGTATCTTACTGTACATATCTCTGCGTGTGTACGTGTAGTCACATGTATATCGATATATATATATATATATATATATATATATATATATATATATATATATATATATATATCTGTATCTGCATATATGTGTTTGCGTATATGTATCATGGGGATGTTGATAGATTCCACATTTTACATTTCCTATGGGAGCCAGACTGTACTGCATGATATGTTACTAATACCAGCCTGACATCATACAGGTGGGATGTAGTACTGTTAACATCTTGTGGCCATGTTGTGTTAAGACCTGGTTATGGGATCTGCAACACTTGGTAGTGTATTGCAGGGCGGATGTGTTTGGCTGTGGGAGTTGGGTATACCTGTTCGTACAAGATGCATATTGTTTGGGGCCTCTCAACCCCCATTAATGGTACATATGGACATATATGATTTTGCTAATCTCCCAATGATATCTACACATGTATGTCCATATATACCTATATGGATATATATATATATATATATATATATATATATATATATATATATATACGGGTCTACTACTAATGCCCGAAACGGCGATTTCCCGACAGAAAACTCACCGACGCCAGATGACCGACAGGTAAGTGTACCGACAGGGTGATTTGCCGACAGCGGAAAGACCGACAAGGGAATGTGCGATCGCGACGCGGTAAGTGTGCGATGGTGACGTAGTTAGTGGCGGACAGCTAAGTGCTCGAGATTGTGGGATGTCGGGTTAGGCTGTGGGAAAGGTGAGTGTGTGTTCGTGTCGGAGGTATGGTTCGGGTAAGGTAAGTGTGTGCTAGTGAGGGACTGTAGTTTAGGGACGGGTTAAGTGAGTTACGGTTAGGGTGCAGGTAGGTGAAGTGTGCGTTAGTGTCGGAGCTTGGACTAGGGGTGGGTTAAGTGAGTTAGGGTTAGGGTGCAGGTAGGTGATGTGTGCGTTAGTGTCGGAGCTTGGGCTAGGGGTGGGTTAAGTGAGATAGGGTTAGGGTGCAGGTAGGTGAAGTGTGCGTTAGTGTCGGAGCTTGGGCTAGGGGTGGGTTAAGTGAGTTAGGGTTAGGGTGCAGGTAGGTGAAGTGTGTGATAGTGTCGGACCTTAGGGTTAGGGCTTGGGTCAGGGCTAGTGTGTATGCTATGTAGTGTCGCGTGTTGTTTACGTTCCGTGTGTCGGTGTAATGGTGTTCGGTGTAATGGTGTTCGGTGTTTTTTTCGTTGTCGGGTTTGTGTGATGTCGGTCATCTGGCGTCGGGGAGTTTTCTGTCGGGGAATCGTCGTGTCGGTAATTAGTAGTAGACCCATATATATATATATATATATATATATATATATATATATATATATATATATCTGCTTACATATATATATATATATAACTATGTCCGTACATACCTACATAGATATATATCTGCTTACATATATGTAACTTGCTGTGTATATGTAGACATATAGGTGTAGACATATATATGTGTTGATGTAGGCATTTGCATGTATATATGTTCATATATATATATATATATATATATATATATATATATATATATATATATATATATATATGTATATATATATATATGTATATAGATATGTTGTATCTGTTTAGATATTAATATATTTACACACACACATACATCTAAATGTTGGAATACATTCTCTGTACTGTTTAATGACTGGGCTGGATGATATGTTTTTGAAAACATCAAGGTTATGTAAAGCTGGCATGGCTTAGTAGTAAATCACTTTGTCTATGGTGTGCAGGGTCCTGGGTTTCAGCCTTATAGAGGCTGTTTATTTTGTTGCTGGGCAGAACACGGACTTGGATACAGAGTGATTAAGGCACTTTAAAACAGTTGTAAGCAGGTTTGCGCAGAGGTAAGCACTGCTAACTTCCGGTTACAGTTTCTTATACTCAGCTTGTAAATTGCTTAACCAGTGTAGGCATTGCTTACCCCCACACAAACAGGCTTAGACCTGCTTACTGCTGCTTAAAAGTGCTTACTTCCACTTACCCCAGTGCTAATTTATTTAAAAGAAAAGAAAAAAGGTTTGATAGGAAAGTGGTGAAAAAGGGGCACAAAGAGGGAAAGACAGTAGGGAAAATAGCTATGGATGTGCAGGAAGGGTGTAAGGAAGGTCCATAGCTGTCCATTTCTTCTACAGTCACAGCTTTGCATATACACTGAATTTGATTTGGACACTCAAACCCCTGGGAGAGGGGAGAGAACAACAATAATAAGTTGTGATGCCAATTAGACCGGATTACATGTGTCCAGTGGACACGTGTGTGAAATGGACAGCTATGTATGGGGTGAGATTTTTCTTGTGGTAACAGATTGCCCTTTTTTCTTTTTTTCAGGTGAGAGTAGGATGTTGGGGAGGGGTAGTAGGTATATTTGGGGTGGTAGGTTGGGTAGGTTAACAGAAAAGGCAAATAAGATGCATACAGGGGTGGTATATGACACATGTGGGGGTATACAGCTTGATGGGGGGGCGTTGGGATATTGGAAGCCCACAAGCCCCCTAGTGGTAACAGTGAGACTGAGGTCCCCACCCATGGGCAGTCACCACTGCACCTTCACAGCCCCGAAGGTGGCTGTGCTGGGGGCTGAGTCACAGAGACAGGCTGACTCTCTAATCGTGACATGCGGCCCTCGAGCTGGTGTAGTAAATCACCAAGCTGCTCGTTGATCACTCTACACACCACAAACCTGACCTGGCGACGGGTGACAGGTGCCTGTCCATGCCCACTCCCAGGGTGGCAAGCCCAATCCCCTGAGGCGGTTCCACCCAAAGGTGGTGCAGGACCAATGGACAGGGAGGTCTGGGGTTGGGACCCAGACATGGTGCCATGGCCAGCTGAGGTGGGACAGGTGGGTCCTCTGGGACCAGCCTTCCCAAGCATGCTATAGTGTTTAGATTTCATCATCATATATGGGTTAGTAATAGTCAACACACTCCAGGGTTAGGTATAACAGCATGCATAGATATTCCATTAACCCAGACACCAGATCGGAACAGTTGCATAGCAAACAGAACACATGCATATGGGACCACAGTGGTAATAAGAACAGCATGCAGGTACGTTGATGGCACCATGCCACCAATGTTAGAATAATTCAATATAGCACATGCATGGAAACCATTAATATATTTATCAAACAATTGGACATTATCAAAGTCAATACATACCAGTTGTGGTGGGTATGTCGATTATTGTTGGAGATATGGTGGGGGGGAGAGAAAGATGTCAATTAATAACTAGTATATTCCTGTAGTCCACATTACTTTCCTAGTTGGTGCTGTTATCTGTACCTTTCAAGTCTTACTACAATACCTTATAGCCTTACTTTGGTCAGTGATATGGCTGCCATCATCATTACACATGGCCCGGTTTTACCTGCAGTATACACCTCTTACCTGATATACCTGTGGAGGGAATGTTTGTTAACACTAACTGTTTCTACACATACTCCCAGATTCCACGTTGCTGTTTTGCACATAGCTATCCAACTCTTTCTGCACAGACTCTGGCCATGTGTTGACGACATGCTGGTGTGCCTGGCCATATCTAGAATATTTCCCTCTTCCACCTTTAGTGACCTGACACACACATATACATGGTTTCCTACACAGTTATATTATGTAGCACAGTGTGGGTGACAGTGACCAGTGATACTTTATTATTCAGAGAAACTGCAACACTCACAATTCCCTACAATACCAAAGTGAACAGTACTAGTACAGGTTATAATGGCCTGTATTTCTCAGCACAGTGTTCGTATCCAACATACCTCTGGGAGCAATGTTTGTTTGTTAGCACTACCTGAGGGTCTATATTAGAACACTGAACATTCAAAATGTTGAGTGTTCTAATATCGAACTCTATGAATCAAAAATTTAAAACATCGAACATTCAGAAAAGTGAATTTTTTCCTAGGGAAAAAATCCGCTGTTCCAAAACACATACACACAACACAAGCACACCAAACAAACAGCAATCCACACACATACACCTAAACTCTTACACCTAACCCTACATTAAACTGTACATACACCACTAACTATCCACTTACCTTAACCCAAACCCTAACCCTAAGGTCCGTCACAATCACACAGTCACCTCACCCGTGCCCTAACCCTAACTCACCTAACCCGCCCTAACCCTCTCATCCACACAATCGCACACTTACCTGAACCCAACCCGCAACTTTCCACCACAGAGCTGAAAATACCAAAGCAACAGAAACGGACAACTGAATTCTTTCCCTAGGAAAAAATTCAGTTTTCAGTTTCTTTGATATTTTCAGCATTCACTGAAAATGGGTTGATATTAGAACACTTGACATTTTGAACGTTCAGTGTTCTAATATAGACCCCTACCTGACTGTTGCCACACAAAGTTCCAGATTACACATTAGTTTTATGCACATACATCCCACTCTGTTACTGTACACACTCTGGTCACAGCTTGATGGCATGGGAGTGTAGATAGGACATACTTGCAATATTACTCTCCTTACAGTTTCGGGGGTTGCTACAGTGACAGGTGTGTTCTTATGATATTTGACAATCACTTGTATTCCCTGTTTGCTGGCTACACATCTGGGATCATCCCACAGACTTACCAGGGGGACATGGGGACAGGCAGCAGATATGGGCACATATACTGGACATTCTGGCCTCATCTGTACAGTTGTGGGGTATGCATCTGTATGCAGCCTAATTCACTCCCAGGATTCAGAGCATGGCTCAGTCTGCTACAGCTTAAACACTGTCCATCACAGTTGTGTCTACTATATAGCTATTGCTGTATATCTCCTATCCACTTTCTGTCTTATAAAACCCCTGTGCTTTTGCATTTTGACCTTGTATTAAAACACTCATATACATTTTCCTAGACAGTTATATGTTGTTGGACAGT
Organism: Protopterus annectens; assembly: GCF_019279795.1. Lineage (NCBI taxonomy): Eukaryota > Metazoa > Chordata > Ceratodontiformes > Protopteridae > Protopterus > Protopterus annectens. Next base: position 251,706,982 of record NC_056742.1, read on the forward strand.
GTGGGTGACAGTGATGTGTAATACCTCATTATTCAGAGCAACTGCATATCATTCTTGTATTGCTGGGCACAGTGCTGATATCTGACAGACCTGTGGGAGGAATGTTTATTAGCACTACCTGAATGTTCCCACACACAGTACCAGAGTCCACATTATTATTATGCACATACATCTCACTCTGTTACTGTACACACTCTGACCACAGCTTGACAAGTTGGGGTGTAAATGGGACATATGTGACTTCTCAGTCACATAAGGTATTGGGGAGTTGCTAGTGTCCCAGCTTTGTTCTCATAGCTGTGTGTCAATCAGTTGTATTTCCTGTTTGCTGCCTATATGTCTGGGATCATCCCACTGATTTCCCAGGGGGACAGGTTGATATGCAACAAATATGGGCCACTTTACTAGACATTCTGGACATATCTGTACAGTTGTGGGGTATGATTTTGTATGCAGGCTACTACCACTGGCAGGATTCAAAAAGTGGCTGTGTGTGCTAAAAGACTACAGTTCACATCTCAGTTGCATGTGATATTAGGTGTTTGTTGCCTGCATTTCCCCTGTTTACTGTCTATGAGTCTCTAAGTTGTACTAAATGGCCTCTGGGGATTACACCTGTCATATACAGGCATTTCTACACATTCAATTTATGGTGCACAGTGTGGGTAACAGTGCTTAATACTACAGTACTATTACATGATTGCATATCTACATTACCATATGATACCAGGATATGCACATGCATTAGAACTGTTTTGTCAGGCTATTACACTTTTATTGACTTACAATATGAGACTATTACTGCCATATTCTCTAGTGTACGCAGTACTTGCCTTGAACAATACAGGTTTTATACTAGCAATTAATTTACTACTACTTTTATTTTTATTTTCTATGACAGTAAATGCATGAGTATTACTGACCTGCTTCGCATCTCAACCTCACCAGGTAGCTGATGTGGACCTCCTGGTTTGCAACCCGCTCCATTGTAGCTGTGGGGGACATAAGAGGAATACTTATCCATACCTATCCATGACATACCTGAGCTGGCAAGTATTACACATATACTGGAGTGATACTTACACACGTCTGGAATATCCCCTGACACTCTAGCCTCTTAGAGCCACTCCTCCAAGAGGTCCCCCTTCCACTGCTTTAGGTTGGCATAGTAGTGCCTGACCTGCTCACCAGTTCGGGGTATGCCAGTGGCACTGGTGATGTCATGGACGAAACAGTCCCAGGCCTCTGTCTTATATTCGGAGCCCTGGTACTGGCCCTGCAGCAGTTTCTGAGCATGGTCTTTAACTCGGAGTCCTGCCTCTACCTTGGACTCCTGGATGCAACTGCACTGCGCCCAGAAGTGCACTCTTTCTCCCCTTACTGTCATAGTGCTTGCAAGGGGAAGCTACAACCAGTTATGAGATGTATTCCTGCCTCTTGGGTTTAAGTAGGGCCGATTTCCCATACTTTTCCGTGACTGGCCAGTTTTGAAAAGGCTAAGCTATGGGCAAACCTGCTTACCTAAGGTTGGCATTGTTTAAAGGGGGATACCACTGGGCACAATGAGTTAGCTGGTCTACACATTGCTCACGCCTCCTATGCTGGCCTGTGCAATGCTTAGCATTGCTTACATTAGACTTTAATTATAATGTCTTTTTGGCATTGTGTTATTATTCATTGCACTTTATATGTTTGCCTGGTATCCATGATTAATGTGTACGTACACTCTGTGGGGTCTTTGTGTTTTATTGGGGACTTCAACACTCTATTACAATTACACCTTACCTCTGGGCTGAACGCTGCACTCTAGTTCACATATTTATGTTATGCAGTGGGTTATGGTACATATGACTGTATACTGATTTCTTTCACAGGTTCAGTTTGGTTATACTATGGTGAGGACTTGTTTGCTACTACCTCATTCTTCTGTACTTCTGTGATATTTTGATAGATAACTACTGGGACTATGGTGTATAGGGTACTGGATTCAAGACCTGCATGGCTGTTTATTTTGTTGATGGGCAGAACAAGGCCCATTGGATACAGAGTGATTAAGGCACTTTTGAGCAGTTGTAGGCAGGTTTGCATGATGGTAAGCACTGCTAACCTGCCGTTACATCTGCTTACACAGTGTTAGCTTTAGAATTGCTTAGCCAGTGTGAGCATTGCTTATGACCAAGCAAATGGGCTTAAGCCTGCTTACTAGTGCTTAAATATGCTTACTACTGCTTATTTGTGCTTACACCTGCTTACTTGTGCTTTATTCATTATGACACTGACACCTCACATGTGCATTTACTGCAGTACTCCAGTTCATGAAAATATGTTATTTAGTGAGTTATGCAACATAAATATTACTCGTAATGTGCTTTGTCATGGAAAATGGAATCTGCTGCAGTGGGACTCGAACCGGGACTGCCTGCTCATAAGGCAAATGCTCTGCCCATTACACTATTGCTATGCTGCTTCATTTGCATATATCTTCCTTGTTATCCTCTTCAGCTATTTAAGCTACAATAATTGTAGCTAAGCGATGGGCACACCCACGCACCTACAGTTAGCTTTAAACGGATTTTTTTAAAAAAAACTGCAAGGGTTTCTTCATTTTATTTATATATGCTGTTTCTATTGTACACAAGGGGGACTGTTGGTGGGGATATGCGGTCACCTGTGAGTGGTCTCTCTCATTGCATACCCCTTTCTGCTGTCCTACATTGCGGGGGCGTATTTATTCTGAGAGCTCTGCTCTCAGATACGAACCCTGCACTCTTACACGCTCCGTGTAAGCCTAGGAGCTCTGGCAGCATGCCTCATTAATATGCATGGCGGCCGTCCTGCTCTTAAACGGTCGCTTCCGTGCAGGACTAAGCTAGTCCTGCATGGAAGATTAGTAAATCCGGGGGAAAGTCTGACTGAGGAAACAAATGCAATGTATATGTGACAAGTATTAAATATGTTGAACATGCCTTCATACGTGATGATGTGGAACATGTTCCTGCAAAAGTGACAGCAGTAGTCTAAACACAAATAATGCTGGCCAGAAAAGCTGCACTACAACATGGATCTATAGTCTCACAATTTCATTCCTTAACCACAGAGAAGTTACTAATGATAGAGTGGCACTGAACAAGGAACAACTCTGACTGTTCTAAAGCAATGTGCAACAGTTTACAACCCTTTGTTGTTATGCTATGATACAGCTAGTTGTGTTAAAAGAAAATGTAAATAAAAAAAGTCTAGCCATTGCATGTGCTTGTGAGAAATTCTGTAAGTATAAATCTATGTTAAGACAGAACATAAGCGAATACCAAGTGTTTTTCTCCGTAATCAGTATAAAGCACAGTATTTCTATAGAACATTGTCTTTCCATAAATATGACTTTACATTAGGAAGATAGATGTATATTGAGGATGCCTTAAGGACAGCCTACGAGAAAGTGAAGAGGAAATGCTGGGTTGTGACATTAAAACAATGTCCATCATTTTATTCCTAACCATGCCTGAGGAAAAAGTTCAAGAATTTGTGTACAATGACTGATACAGAAATACAACTGCCAAGAGAGATGGTGATCTTCAGATAACCTCATAAGAAAAAAGTTCCATTGCATATACATATGTATATTACACATATCATGATGGAATTATTTATGTTCATTGCCCATTTCCAAGTCCAGCAGAATAATAGTGCTTAATCAACCGTGAAACAAAATGCTTCAGCAAACATGTGAAGCACATATTATGACCGTGAAGTACACTCAGACAGCACAGACAGTGTTCTATTCTTATCAAGAATTTAATCTGTTTTCTGTAATCTGAAATCAGAAAAAATTCCACACAAGATTCCAGAAAGGCCGTCAAGCAAATTTGCTACTGACTTGTTCAGTTTAACTGTAATTGTATTCATGTGTGTGATTTAATGTATGTAGAAGTAATAGAAATAAGAGATGATTAAAGTATTGCAGCCTTTGTTGCCCAAGCAGTAGTCTCAAAACGTGAGATTCTATACATTGTTTCAGACAATAGTCCTCAATTTGTGAGTCAGAATTTTGTAGATTTGCACAAGAATGAGAGTTTAGACATATTTCTAACAGTCTGACATACCCACAGTCTGATGATCTGGTAGAAAGGGTTTGTTCAGACAGGTGACACTTCATAAAATATGTGCTGCTGTTGTAAAGTAAGACTGACTTAACTTTGAGAACAGAAATGCTCTGTCACAATCTGCTAGTCAAATAACCTTCAGTGTTATTGATAGGGAGAAGACTCAAGGAAATCACCCATGTCTTGTTATTTTGACCTGAGTCTACATCTAATTTCAAATTAACTTGAGAAAATGCTGAATGAAAATTAAAGGTTTATTATGACAAGACAGTATTTTCTTTACTTGGCTTAGGAAAAACAGTAAGAGAGCAATATCCAAATGGGAAGGGTTCAGAGGAACAGGAGACTATAGTTGTAAAGTTAGCTGCAACTCCTAGGTCTTGCATTGCTGATATGCAGCAGAAGGTATTTATACACAATTGGACTGACTTCAGTCAGGAATGCAACTTCAGGTAGATTATTGCATTTGACATAATTCCAGTAGATGACCCAAGTGCCAAATGCAGAGAATTGCTGGACTTGTAAGATTATTCTTGTGATGTTGAGTTATGATACCACTGTACTGGGTCTATATTAGAACATCAAAGTTTGAAAACATTGAATGTTTTAATATTGAACACAAAACAGCTAATGCTGAAAATAGCAAAGCTGCAGAACACCAAATTTTTTCCTAGGGAAAGAATTCAGTTGGCCATTTCTGTGGCTTCGCTATTTTCAGCACTGTGGTGGAAAGTTACAGGTCGGGTTCAGGTGAGTGTGCGACTGTGCGGAAGTTAGGGTGCGGGTTAGGTGAGTTATGGTTAGGGCGCGGGTCAGGTGAGTGTGCGATAGTGACGGACCTTAGGGTTAGGGTTTGGGTTAAGTTAAGTGGATAGATAGTAGTGTATGTACAGTTTAGTTTAGGGTTAGATGTAGGATTTTAAGTGTATATGTGTGGATTGCTGTTTTTTTGGTCTGCTTGTGTTGTGTGTGTTTCTCGGAACAGCAAATTTTTTTCCCTGGAAACAATTTGCTGTTCTGAGCTTTCGATGCTATCATACTTCAAGATTCCAAGTTCGAGCTTATGGTGTTCAATGTTTTGGAATTTCGATAATATGATATAGACCCCACTGTACTTGCTAAGATAACCCAACTAGATGTGACTATAACTTCCAGACAAGACATTAAAATAACTAAATTTTGAAGAATCTAAGGTTCCAAAAGATGGGATGAATTTAACCTGTGCTAGTTTTGTATAACGTGTTCTGCTTTTTCAATAAGTATATCCCATCTCATAACAATTATATCATCAAATATCGGATGCTTCAGAGAGTGAATGAAAAAGTGATAATATTAGAGTGTATTTTAAATGGTAGAAAAGCTGCACCCCTCAACAACAGAGGATAAGGGAAAATTCCTTGCTGCAATGTGATCTTGCAAAGAAGGTAGCCAGCAGGCTAAAAAAACAGGGAAATAGAGCATTCACTTTTTTGAGTGTTTGCTCTCATTAACTATTACAAAATATGTTTGCTCTTCTGATTGCTTACTATTATGAACTATCGCTCTTACAACATTTATGTAGTATAGTTAGTCTTGATAACCAAACATGAACACAGACAGTTCAAGCAGGTAAAAATGAATACTGTTTGTGAAGTATAATCCAAAAAGTAGTAACCAGCTAAAGTCACCACGCAGGAGCATTCATTTAACGAGACTCTCATACTCTTCTGTGTTGACTTGAGATGGTTATTTCTTTTTGGTTTAGTTTATTCTTATTATAAACTGTAAAGTTAAATCAAAATAGAAGGGAAGAGGGATTATCATTTTAACTGGCTAATACCCATAATGCTAAATGCATACAGTACCATGTGGTCTTCCATCTCTTGTTGTTGCCATGTCAGTAAATGGTACAGAAACATCCATATAGTACTCCTGGATGTCAATGATATGACACCAGTAATACAGCAGTGCAGGAAAAAATATTGCAGAATCTGACACTCAAATTTAATATAAAGGATATTTACAAATGAGATGAAACTTTTGATTCTCACATTAGCTAGTGACTGTCCTGTGCAAAAGGGTTGGGGGTCATGTGAAATGGCTTGTCTCTCCTTTAGGCTTATTTTCATTAATGTGATCAAAAGTGGCAACTGTAGTTTTCTAGATTGCTTGCCGTTGATAGTGAGAATCATGATGTATGGTGAGTGTCCAGGTAATCACAAGCATTTAGGTGTGCTGTTAAAAAGATTTAGATAAGCATAGCCCTCATATTTTTGTTGCAATTTACATTCCTTACATGATATTGTACAATTTCTACTGTAATAGTTTTGATGTACACAGAGTGCTCTGTTAGCATCAGTACTGAATTAAGTACCTGCAAAATGTAATGTCCTGACCTGTCCACCCTCTTTTCTACTACCTATTTTTTCCATTTACTCATGTAGTTTCCTATGGATCAAAAATAACTAGTTATCTCTGCTTTTCCTCTACCTATAGTTTTGCCTCTTCTTGGTCCGAGCTACTCCCACCTTCTTTTCTAGTTCTGTATTTTCTACCATCTTTCTCTATACCTTCTATACCTTATACTAAACTCTCCTCTTTACAACTTGTACTTCCTCTGACTTCTGTCCAGCTATACTTTTATAAATCTTAATAAAGAAACCAAAAACTAACTCTTGCTACAATCTAGTAGAATAGATATCTTGACTCTTTTCTTATTGCTCTCTTTTTATAATTTCTCCAAATCTTTTGGGTTTCTAATACCATGATGGGAATGGACCCTTTTCCTAAGTCAAAGTACGATTAAAGCTCATGAAAATAGTATTGTTTCAATCTTTGATGTCAGCCAAAAGTGCTCTTCCCAGCACCAGCAATGTGCCTAGTAATGACACCTACTGCAGTTTGTATGGAGTTACATGTATTGGTAACATATCTAAATACATTTGTAGATTCTTCTTTATAAGACCCGTTGCTCCTGCTACTAATGGAACTGTCTGGGTATCTTTCTTCCACATTGCTCTAATTTCTGCTTACAAATCTTGATATTTTATGACTTTGAGTCTCTCTGTACGCAAGACACTGTAGTCACTGGGTGCAGCAATTTCAGTGATCAATGCTACTTTTGTCTTCTTTTCATGGACCACTATATCTGGTTTTCTCACATCTGTCTTTTGAACTGTTGGTAATGGGTGATCCCATGTGATGTAGACTTCATCATTTTCTATGATGCTCTGTGGCTCATGTCTCCAGTGTTTTTCAGCCACTTCAGTACCATAATGTTTGCACAATCCCCAGTGCAACAGTCTTGCCACATTATTATGCCTTTCAGTATACAATCCTTCTGCCATTAGTATGTCACAACCAGCAACAAGGTGTGCGACTGTTTCCAGTTCTATTTTACAAACCTACATTTGTCTGTTTCTCCCACATGTTCAATGGACTTTATAAACCAATGTGTACATAGCCCACTATTTTGGGTTGCCAGTATTAACCTTACATCTATTAGTTTGAATTCACCTCTTCTTAACCATTCATGTGTTCAATCTTGATCAACATGGGGTTCTTCCAGAAGTTTTCTATACTTGCAACTATATTTATTTTCCAAATTTCTTACCTTCTTATCTGATCCTTCATCATATATTCTTTCTTTTGTTTTTTGGCACATTCATTTTCTTCCTGATTTTTATCTACTTCTGGTTTGATTTCCATTCCTGCTTGACACCGATAGACTAAGCAGGGAAGTCATCTTAGATTTATTCTCCTCATGTTTCAAAACTTTCACAACGTTTGAGTCTTGTGAGTTCAGCAATTATGTGTGCAGTCCCACGACTCCAGATCTATACATGTAATCAATTTCAAGGAGGCCCATACCTCCTTCGGAATGGGGAATATATAATCTTGGTGTGCACTGTTTTTTATAAATCACTTGGTGAGCATGAAGCATCCTTCTTGTTTTCCTGTCTAATCTATCCAACACATTTTGGGGCCAGTCAGTCATTCCAAAACTGTAAGTTAGGACAGGAAGAACAAATTGGTTTAAATCTTGAATTCTGTTCCTAGATGTCAATGCTGTTTTAGGATAAATTTAAGCCTTCTAAAATATTCCTCAGTAAATTTTATTTGTATTTGTGCATGCCTTATTGTTGATTCTTTATCAGTTCCCAAATATTTATACACTCCCTCTTGCTCAACTTCAAGTTCTTTTATATCACATTCTTGCTCCAAACTGACGTTTTCTTGGTGCTGCAGTTTTCCTTCTTTAAAGGTTGCTTTTGCACATTTATCAAGACCAAATGAAATTCTTACATTTGAAAAAGTTTTGACTACTTGCAGTTGTGCTTTCAGTTCCTCATCTGATGAGCTATACAATTTTAAAACTTCGAGAAAGAGAAGATGTGAGATCTTTTCTACACTTTGTTGCTTTCTAGGAGCCAAAGTATAGCCATGGCCTAATCTGTTAAGTAGACATCTTAAAGGATTAAGGGAAAAACAGAATAGCAGCGGTAACAGGGAGTCACCCTGGAATATCTCCCTTTTAATTTTTATACCTGGAATAATAATTTGTCCTTTATCATGGCTTAATTGCAAAGTAGTTTGCCACTGTTTCATGGTCACTGTAATGTAGCTGATCAGTGTAGGGTGTATCTTATACATTTTTAGGCACTATTTTATCCATGAATGTGGGATACTATCACATGCTTTTTTGTAGTCAATCCATGCCATACTTAGATTCTTCCCCTTTTTACAGTTCTCTATTATGACTTTATTTAGCAATAGATGATCCTTTTGTTCCATGTGACTTTCTTTTATTACCCTTTTGTTCTATTGCCATGATTGAATTTTCTTCTAAATGACTATAAACTCTGTTGGCATCAATTCCGGTATATAGTTTATATGTCATTGGAAGGCAAGTTATATAATTTTTAGAATAACTTGCAGATTCACTCTTAAGTAAGAGCATCATTTTTCCTGTTGTTAATCAGGTTGGTGTGTTTTCGGGGTGCACATATAAATAGTTTTTACTCATGGCTAAATCTTCATGCTAAGATGTTAATACTTTTGGCCAGAAGTTAGGTACTGCATCAGGACCTATGTTTTCCAATTGGAGACTTTTCTTAACTTTATCTCAATTTGTATGGCCATTACCTCATCCCATGTCATATCCTGTACCTTTGAACTTCTTAATCTTTCTTTTACTTTTTTCTATCCATTTAGTATCTTTGTTATGTTCCACAGGATCTTCATAAATATTTCTCCAAAATGTATCTATTCTTCTTTTTTGGGTAGTCTTTTAATTCCTTTTTCCTTGTTTCCCAGTTATCAATAGAACTTTTTGGGGTCATCAATAAATTGCTTATTTTGTACTTTTCCTTCATATTTATCTGTGTATCTTCTAAAATTTTCTGCCTGTGCTGAGATTTTTAGTTTATTATTTGTAATAGTGCAAGATAGATCCTGATCCATTATAATACTGCACATTGCTTTTATCACATCTTTCTAAGTATTTTTGTTGATCTGTTCCCTCTTCTATACTCTTCTAACAGTGACACTTCTTGTCTTAATTGCTTTTCAGTTTTCTTTATTTGATACTTCCATGATGGTATTTGATTTCTCCCCTTCCTTTCCCGTACTACCCTGTGTTCTTGTGGTGTAATTGTATCTGTTTATAATTTAGCTGCACAGTAATATATCCTGTTTACTTCTGTTATATTGCAGGGATCTCTATGGACAGTCCTAATTACTGTGTTCATTTATTTTATCAAACTTCTAACTTTTTTGGGTTTTACTGACCTTCTGTAGTCTATTTCTTTCATTGATCTTAATATGTCTATATTAAATTAAGCAACTCTTCTTTTAGCTTATTTTCTTCTAAACTATGGGCACATTCTTTGTTATCCATTTCATGTAGGAGTTCTATAGCATCTTCCTGTGGCACATTCTTTTCAACTTCATCCTGCGTCATCCATTGCTATGTCATATGGGAGGAACTCACTGGCCTATCACTCCTCACAATTTTTATTTGAGGGTTTTGACAGTTTTTCTTGTGGAAGTATTTTTCTTTCCTCTAATTTCTCTCTTAATCTCTTTTATATCTTGTGTCTGGAAATTATGGGCTTTTTGCATAATAGTAACAATACATAATTTCTTTCTTAACCTCAATAGTCCTCTCTATCGTCTTTATGGCTCTTCTTTGGCCTATCAGTTTTTGTGATTTTTGTGGACTGCTACTTCCTTCTACAATGGGGGAGGGGCATCCTCCCCTTGGGCCTGGCTTGCCCCCATTGTAGGAATGTTTCCACATTTTGAGGATTCTACACTGTCATTTTTTTCCAGTCCTGGCACCAGTGCACCTATCAGAATTGGGCACTTTTTATCCTGGGTCTTGCGCACCCAGCTATTTTTTTTTTTTTGACATACATCTATTCATGGTATATGCTATATAAAATACAGTCTATATATCAGTGTTGTCTTGGTGATATTTTGTTAAAAACAGGGTCCACCCCATGAAGGTCTTCACCAAAACCTGATGATGAATTAAATTTCAGCAATACTACTCTCCTTTGCTTGCTGACTTATTATCTTTATATTTGGACCCCAAACCAAAAACTAACTCTTGCTACAACCTAGTAGAATATATATCTTGACTATTTTCTTATAGCTTATTATGAGGGATCATATGCACTTTACTGTGTTTATGGCTATAACAATGCTTTAGACATTATGTTGTTTTTGCTACCTGTTTTGTCATTTTATAAATTGCCTCTTTGGGGCTTTTCAACCTGAAATGCTGCATAAAAGGGGGAATTTGACCAGTCTGACTATCCCTATAAACAAATGGAAAGAAAGAGAATAAAAAAGAGAGGAACAGAAAGAAAACTGTTGCCCATAGTGGCACACACCAGAAAGACATGGGGCACAAATTAAGCACTGAGGGGTAGTGGTATTCTCAAGGTGAGCACCGTGCAATATTCTGAAAGATGTGTACTTCTGAAGTCAACAGTACAGAAGATTAAGGCTCTGAGCTGTTACTGCTTTCTGTTGTCCCTAGGTGCAGGGTTTTATTCTTTCTCATCCATTTTCCTACTTTGTGATTCTGAGCAAGTGAATTCACCAGACAGTGTTTCAAGTCACCATTGAAAGGGACACTTCTTTCTAGATGGCTTATCTGGTTAAAAAATGAATAAAAAGTGCTTTATTTTTCATTTTTTCCAGTTACATCAGAGAAAATTAAAGAATGATGTCCATTAATCCACTGAGCTCAGATATTAGATATTCTGATGCCAAAGACAGAGCCAGTACAAATTTGGTGATATTTTTACCTCGCCTATCCACATTGTTGCCTGCAGTATCTTTGAAAATTTGATTTCCTATAAAATAATGTTGGAATAAATCTTAGACTCCCTGTCAAAGGCTAAAAAGAATGTCTGCAAGGGACCAGGGAACATAACCAAATTCATTCTCATCGGTGCTAAGAATGCATAATCCATGCCTCTGCTTAAACTGTTCACCATTAGTCTGTACATACACAGTGTTTGTGATTGATGCTTGGAGAATAGCCACTGTGATTTCCTTATACAAGAGTGACCCCTCTACAGAGCCAGCTAATTATAGGCCCATCAGCCTTACCAGCTTTATATGCAAAGCCATTGTACACATAGCAGAACTAATTATTGCAGTCATAATCAATTTAACTGATCTAGACCCAAATCATTCTAGTTTTGCAAAGAGTAGGACCTGTCTGCTGAATCTAGTTAGCCTATTTGCAAAGGTTACAGAGACTATGAAAGTTGTTACTCAGTGCATATCGCTTATCTCAACCTGCCAAAGGCTTTGGACACTATCCTCTATACTGGTGTTATTGAAAAGTTAAACAAGCTGAATGTAACCCCCATATTTTCTAATGGATTGCAAACTGGGTATCCAAAAGATCTGAGGTTATGAAAGTTGCTGGTTCTATTTTTGAGTGTAGAATTATAACCAGCCCGCATCATTGCTAGGACTTCTCCTGTTTGGTATTTATTTTGCAAACATTCAAACCAATATCCTGGAAGTGTGGCTGACTATGCTTGCTGATGACTGCAAACCAGGAACTGTAATCTACGCATCCACTGATACTAAAGAACTTCAGCAAGGGCTGGAAGATGCGCATGACTGGTGTAACAAAACTGTCTCAAGCTAAATTCAAAAAGTGCAGTGTAGCGATGTGTAGCACAAAAACAAACAAAAAATGCATCTACCTTATATATTAAAACAGTGTTTCTAATAAGACAGATCAGTCAATAAGACACACGGGCTACTTGCTTGGACAAGTCTCCTTCATTCAGTCATACTATTTTCACCATAGTCAGGAGATTCTATTTGACCCAGTTAATTTCCAAGAGAATATCTTCAAAATAAAATGTTCCATTTGGTATGTATAAATCCAAGCACACATCTCAACTGGGAAGTCCTCTAAGATTTCTAACTAAGAAAATTAAAAGGCTTAAATCACCAACTATCCTGATAGATTAACACGTTCCTCCTTAGAAGCCTTCAGGCTGCTCTGATGTGACCCATCTCTCACTGTTTTCAGCAATTAAAGACCCATTTCTATTTGACCTCGCCTTGCTTTACAAAACCACTTGCTCTACAAACACCCATGCTAGAAACCTGAACCTACGTCAGCCAATAAGACTCACAGAAAGGATTCATTCCTAACTCTGTGTATTCCCAGCATATGGAATAAGGTACCACTACAAGTAAAGCACACTACTGGTTTGACTACCTTTAAGGCTAGTCTTAATGATTGGCTAGATAGAAGCAAATTTACACTGTTATGTGTAGGCCTGCTCTGTTTGGGAGATGAACACTAATAGGTGCTTAAAAGTTCTAGTGAACCTTTTCAAGTGTCTCTATATAAAAATAAATATGGCTAGGCATCTTATAGTTACCATGATCTTTTGCCTAGTGAGGTTCTTATATTAATTCCTTATACACCAGGAAACACAAACACTAGACAAAAGATCATGGTGACTATAAGATGCCTATCAGAGTGGTTTAATGTGGAAATAAGAGATATAAATGACGTAAAAGGGGTAAAAGTGTGATTGCAAAGAGATAAATTGCTTCCTTTTTTGTCCGTCAGTACTATGTTTTGTAGCTGGGGTCATATCTGAAAATGATTCTGCTGTTTTGCAGAATATCACTCTAATTATATAGGGTGATGCTCTATAAAGGGATAAACAAGCATTTATACTAGATTTGGGAAGTTAGAAATATTAGCTTCATTAGGTTAGGGATCATTATGAATCTGGATCTAATAGAAATTGCTGCTGCTTTTATGTAATAAATTCATCTAATTCACTGACATTTTATATACAATGCTTTATATACAGTTTTCTCTATAGCTTTAAGATCTAATTATACTTTAATGGTGGCATACCTAGTTTAGCATGGAAGTGAGCTTCAGATGGTTGTTTTAGATTATACTGAAGAAGGTGGGACGTCCCACTGAAACCGGCATGTTTTTACTTTGTTCTTGTTCCTCATGCTAGTTAACTGCAGTTATAATAAATCCAAATTAGTTTTATTTATATAAGAGAGCTTCTATGCAGTACTGGTTGTTTTATTGATATTCATATCTGCCATGGGCCCAAGGGCAGCCTCTCCTTCACATCCATCCAAGCAATTGCTTTCAGTCTGGGACTCCACCAGGGTTTAATGAATGATTGTTCTATAGCACTGTGGGCAATATTTTTTCTCTCAAATACCTCTTATGGAAAAACACAATTTAAAGTCCTCTCTTTTGATAATACAGCTATTGAAGTCAATTCTCATAGCAAATTGTTAGGAATGATAGTGTATAATAATGTTAAATTTGACCTACATATATAGAATTGGATAAGAAAAACTAATTAAAAACTATGGATGCTTTACAGAGCCGAAAACTTTCTCAACAATGCAAGTAAAATTATACTTGCCACTGCTTATTTCCTTCCCACACTTGTTTATGGTGCTTCAATCCATACTAACTTCCAGGCATTGCAAAAATCAAAACTTGAACAATGCTATAATAAAGTTGCTAAATTTGCAGCAAATACCTTTTTCAGAACCCACTACTGTATAGCACTAAAAAGCCTAAATTGTTTACAGCTACCCCATCAACTAACATATGCACAGATCTTTTTACTTATAAAATTATCCAGCATTCATCTGCTTGTCCAGAACTAAATAACATGTTATACAACTATATTACCTAGTCTGTCATTATGATCTAATTACCAACAACTCCTGTCTGTCCACAAATCTATCAAATTTGCTGGGCATTGTCTATACTCGTATCATGTTGCTTAGGCCTGGAACTCTCTACCTGTATCCATCATGTCCATACCCTCCCTGCCATCCTTCAAAAATATTCTGAAAGACTTCTTAGCCAAAAGCTTTTGTTCTTGCTCAACACCAGGATAAACTATATCTCTAAATGTGAACAAATACCTATTCCAACCTTACACCTCCTTACTCTCCCTTCTTTAGCCACTTCCTTACGTCTATCAACTTCTATCCCATGACTTTCTCTCTACATATACCATATGCCTGCTTTTCTCTCATTTCATATTGCAATTTCTGTTTGTATTATACCAACTTACCTATAACTTCTCTATAAACAGGTTAATATTTTTCTAAATATTAAATCATTGTCATATCACTTGAATCTATTATTAACTAATGTTTCATAATATGTCTAATTTGGTATAATTATTTAAACTGCAGAAGTTTTTATTATTTTTAAAGACTGTAAAATTATTATTGTTAAAATGTTTTGTAGTACTTTGGAGCTTTTCTCTCCTGGCCTCCTCCGAAAATGGGCTCCTACCCATTGGACTTTCTTGGTAATTAAATGTCAATTAATTAGTCAATCAATAAATAAACACATGTATGAGCCTTTAATCTCATTCCATTACCAATTTAAATGATAAATGGTGAGGTCTGAATGACATTGCTATTATCAGATAATGTGAAGTGTAGGGCTTGGAGCCTAAATCTGCACCACTGCCAACAAATATGCAAGAGGGTGACTGTTCTTAAGAGCTTTATTAAAAATGAGAACTAATGCCTTGGGTTATGACCAGTACCAGTCATGCCCAAATAAGATTTACACTGTCAGCTAATGAACAGTGTTATAATAATTGATTCCTTAGGAATTCACCCAGCTCAATTTGAGTCCAGTGCAAAATTAATAGCAATAACAGAGATGTAACTAAACTGTTTTTCATACACTCATAATGTTTCCTAAGAGGGGCTACTGATATTTCTTTAGTGACAGTAAATCCATAGCTAGGTCAATGTGTGGCCTGGGCAGATCCCCAGACTGGCACCTCACGCAAATTAAAGTTGAAGACAAAAAAGTTTTTTCCGAAGCTGAAGACCCCACCCAGTTGTAACTGTAGCAAGCTCTTTACTAGGCAGTACTGGTATTCATTCAAGAAGCTGTGGTTGGCATCAATCTTCTTAAAGGAATGCCATTATTGTAGTGGCACCCAGTCAACAGTTGCAGATTGTGCTACCTCAAAGCTGGCATCAAGGGCAACTACCCTCTTTATATCCCCCCTTAATTACATCTGACAGACATTATTCTTGTCCTTAATTCACAGTGAATTATCATGAATTATATTACTAATCTGATACCAAGATCTCATTTACTGACCCCTTCTTTCACTGAGCCAGCCAACACAAGTATAATAGTTGATGACTATGCAGTTTCCCTTCAAAAGTGCATATACTAACTGTTGCACCAATAATGTTAGGATGCACTTTACAAGCAAAATAAGATACTGGCCACAAGCTTTTTTGAATGAACTAACAAAAGCTCTTTACTTTTAAAGTGTTACTTGATTATGCATATTACTGCATTGAAGGTGCACAGAAAATGAAATAAAATTGTGTTTGGTTATGACCAGTACCTGTCACACCCAAACAGACTGATGATAGATGCAGTCTGAGTCTATTTCTGTTACTTCAGATTGCTTGTGGTAGATAACAATTAAAATAGACTTGGCATTAAAACTTCTCTGCCCTTGAAACTCACATTCATTGAAGCAGCATTGAAACCCACACCACATTTAAAGAGAATGCATCTGGCCAGTGGTGGATAAAGATTATCTTTGGGCTGTTTTCAAATCACTGGCCCCTTGCACACAAAACAAGAAACATACTTGTGTTCTTTTCTTTGATACACCTTCCTGACTAAGTTATACTCCTTGTATAATACAGCACACTTATTAGACAGAGCGCATTTTAAATTTATTGTTTGAACATTTTTCCACTATGAAGCTCATTACTAAAGTGGTCACAGCTCCCTGCTCTAGAAACAAAAGAAGATAAAGCATTTACATTTTAGAAGCAGGGGGTTTAACTTTAGAAAAACACAAGCAATTTGAAAATATGTTTAAGGGGTAGTGGTTAGTGTTAAATATCCAATGTGTGTGTGTGTGTGTGTGTGTGTGTATCTGCTAACATCTAGGTTTGCATATATGGCAACAGGACTGCCCCTGGCAGACATTATTTATTCAAACATAGTGGACTACAAGTTATGCTATGGGAATTACGAATGAATGAACTGCAGTTATATAATGTTGCAAAAAGTGCTATTGCATTGAAAGGATAACAGAATAACCATTTCTGTTCATGACCACTGCAACTGAAAACTGTCATTTTTCCTTCTGTGCTGCACAGGCCTTGAGGTGATTATGTAGCATTTTAGGCATTCAGAGATTACAGTCACACATTTGGGAAATGTAAGGGACTTGCATCCATCAATAAAATGGTTCTATTCTCTTTTTATGTCATGTGGCTAACAGGACTCTTGTTAGTTATTGACTGATTTTTTTTAACTTGATTGATTGTCTGCTTAAAATTGCTAATTGGGTTAATGGGTTGATCAAGTGGACACTTGCCAGCCATAACCTGTGCCAAATGAATGGTTACAATATAATAATAAATATGTATTCAATCATATGTTAATGCATTAAAAATGTGCAACAAGGTATGCTCAAGTTATCAGCAATACAGGGTATGGAAACATAAGAAAACAGTTATGGTGTGGCACCATGAATTAACAGAGCAATACTGCAAGGATATGATGTGTGTTATATTGTGATATGTGTCTCCTTAACACAATATTTTCTACGTTGTCTGTTTTGTCTGAGGTGTTGTCAGTGGGTGTTTGAGATTGCTGTTATTCAAAGAAAGCACATGATGAATTTTAAATATTCTTTAGAATGTATTTAGCTCTTTCTGTGAGTTTGTCTGATTGCTGAGTGAGAAAATATAAATAAAAGGTGAAAGAGATTTAAATAAACTGTGTAGAGTTTATATTTTCCATTTTTTTCTTAATCTTTCTTAACTTTTATGTTTACATTCATGTTTTAATATATGTTGTTATTGTTTGGTTCTAGTTTGCTTTCCTTTGTTTTGATTAATGGGACTCTGCTTAGTGTGTTCATTTCCATAGTTATGGACATGATGCTGATGTTATGCAATTTGTGCAGCAGGGGCTAATGCTACTGTAGTAAAAGTATATCCAGTGTAATGGAGAATTGGATATAAACACACAGACACACATATACACACACACACACACACACACACACACACACACACACACACACACACACACACACACACACACACACACACACACACACACACACCTTGTAGTCCCCGAACGACCTGCCATTCTCCGCTCCTTGTACATTCCCCAGCAGCCAAACTGAAACGGCTGAGCTGCCTGAATGTTCTCCGCTCCTACCAAACTGAAACGGCCAAACTGCCTGAACGACCTGCCATTCTCCACTCCTTGTATATTCGCTGAACAGCTGAGCTGCCAGACAGCCATTCTCTGTTTCCATGAGTCTTGTAATTCTCCCAGTTGCCAGCTGGCCGTTCTGCTTGCTGCCATCAAACTGAAACTTCCTGCTCGCATTTAGCCGGAACTGTCTGCAAAGCTGTTAACAAATATAAACTGAAACGTCCCGCTCACATTTCGCCGGAAATGATGACGTGAGCTCCTAGAGCTCAATTCCGACTGGCTGGTAGTGCTGACAGAGCTGACGTCATCGCACACATGATGACGTCAGCTCCAACAGCAAGATATTTTGAAAAAGTTAAAATAATAAAGCAAAAAATCGGAAATTAAGGGGTGCCACTCGGGAATCATGGCACCCCTTCATTTGGACCCCAAAACTCGGTAAAAAATGAGTAATTCGGTATGGTTGGGAGGAATGGGTTAGAAATAAAATCCCCAACAAGTCTATGATCCAAAAATCCTCATTTTAACATTCCTTAATAGTTAGAATGTCCCAAGAACAAATAATAGTTTAATGCAGAAAGAAAGTAAAACGGACAGCAGCAGAAAGAAGTTCCATGTTTGCTGTCCAGTATCTCGCCTTCAGTCTTGCTGTTTGGGTTCAGAGCAAAAACCTTGACTCCAACTCGGCCTATAGTAAAGCTTGAGAGCTTCTACTGGCTTGAGGCTGAATACTATCCCATAGTGCTTAGCAGCTATTGGCCAGATCTCGTTTGAGAAGGAAGGTTCCCATGATATGTTCAATATCCAAAAAGGGATAATATCTGAAAACATCTCGTCAAAAGATTAACAAGAAAAGGCAAGAAGGGAATCAGACCTTATCTGCCAATTTCTGAGAAAAAATTCCTGTAGATGCTCCAGGAGGGGGATGGCTGGGAGGGATGCAAGACTAAAGGCGAGATACTGGACAACAACCATGGAACGTTATGAGTACATAACTTCTTTATGCTATGTTGTCCCATCTCACCTTCAGTCTTGCTGTTTGGGACAGCGTCCCCAGCACCTTTTTCTTGGGTGGCTCAAGGGAATAAACTCCTCAGGACAGTGGAACCAAAGGATGCCCTGTTCTGGGAGGCCACATCTACTTTGTAATGAGTAATAAAGGTTTGAGGGTTAACCCATCTAGCAGCAGCACAAATTGAATCCAGTGGAAGTCTGGATTGAAAGGCAATGGAGGTAGAAACCGCACTATTTGAATGCCCTTTGATTTTCCCTGGTGGAATCATAGACATATGTAATGGTTTCAGTAAGTCATTTGGACAAAGTAACTTTTGAGACTGCCAAACCTTTTTTTATTTTCTGGACAGGAGACAAACAATTGGTCTGACTTCCTAAATTCTTTGGTCCCGTGCAAGTAAAAAACTTAACTGTCTGTGCACATCCAGTTAATGGAGATTATACTCTGCCTTGTTGCCATAGTTTGGAAAAAACACTGGCAATTCTATACTCTGATTTAAATTGGCTTGAGAACAAACTTTCAGTAAGAAGGAAGGATTTGGTCTGTGGGAAACTCTATCTTTACGGAAGATCAAATAAGGTGGATGGATAGACAAGGCTTGCAAATCTGATACTCTCCTGGCTGAAGTAATTGCTGCCAGGAAGAGTGTTTTCCAAGATACAAAATTTTAATGAACAAGATGATGCTGGTTCGAGGGAGAATCAAAGATGATAATGCTAGATTGAGGTTCCCAAGGAGGAGGAGGTTCTCTGAAGGGAGGTCTTAACAGAAAGGTACCTTTTAGGAAGGCTTTGCATAGTCTATGAGACATTAGACTAGATCCTGATTCTCCCACGTGATAATTAGAAATAGCAGCTAATTGAACTCGGATAGTGGCTGCTGCTGCCCCTTGATCAAAAGTTTCTGTTAGAAATTCCAGGATTAGAGGTATAGATACTGTAAAAGGATCTATATGTATTTTGTCAGCCCAACAAGAGAACCTCTTCCATTTGCTTGCATAGAGATTCCTAGTCGTCTGCTTGTGCAAAGAGACTAGAATGTGCCGAACTGCAGGGGACAATTCCGGAAGCCTGGCTAAGAGCGGAAGTGGAGTAGCCAAGCTGTCAGTTTGAGGGTGTGGAGTGCAGAATGGAGCATTCCTGACTGATGTGTCAAAAGATCTGGCACTGGGTCCAGGATCCATGGGTCCTCCTGAAGGAAGGGTCAAAGGAAGAGGAACCAAATCTGATGAAGCCAGTATGGTGCAATGAGAATTAACCTGCGACTCAACAACTTTGCTTTTTGTATGACCTTTGGAATCAAGGGAAATAGGGGAAAGGCATAAAGAAGACCCAGGGGCCAATCGTGAACCAGTGAATCCCTCAGTGAGTCTACCGGAGGGGAAATCAGGGCAAAGTAGTTACTGCATTTGGAATTGAAGGGAGTGGAAAAAAGGTTGCAGCAAGGCTGGCCCTATTTGTGAAAAATTTGATTCGCAACCTCCTGATTGAGGGACCACTCATGAGGCATGAGAATCACTCTGCTTAGCCTGTCTGCTATAATGTTGGATTTCCCTGGGATATGCATTGCTGTCAGAAAGTGTTGAGAAGATATTGCCCATTGCCATACTCTCTGGGCCTCTCGACATACAGGGTAGGATCTGGCTCCCCCCTGCTTGTTGATGTACCATACCACTGATATATTTTCTGTTTGAATTGCAATAATCCCCATGGGAAGAGAGTCCTGATGTGCTTGCAATGCCAGAAGCATGGCCCTCATCTCTAGGACATTGATATGCAAATGGTACTCATGATATTTCCAAACTCTTTGGACCATCTGTCCTAGATAATGACCCCCACACCCTATCTGGGATGTGTCTTTGGTTACTATAGTGATAGGTTGAGGAAGTACAAATGGTCTGCCCATTGTTATCAGAGTGGACTGAACCCACCAAAGTAAGTCCTTCTTGCAAGAATGAGTTATGAAAATTTCATGAGACATGGGTAACTCCTGCATGGACCATTGAGCGAAGAGTAGCTACTGCAGTATTCTCATGTGAAGTCATGCCATGGGAAGTAGTGTTATTGTCGCTGCCATAGAGCCTAGGACATTCAGCACAAATCTTGCCTGTACTCTGTTCTTGTTGAGTAAAATAATCACTTGACTGTGTAGCATCTGTATCCTTTCTTGAGGTAGCTTTGCCAACATGTCATTTGCATTTAAATCTGCACCAAAGAATGTAATATGCTGTGAAGGCAACAAGGCAGATTTTTCTGTATTTAGAGTAATGCATAGTTTTGAGAAGAGATGGATGGTGTAGTCTCTTGCTTTGATCAGTAGTTGCTTGGTGGTGCCAGTTAGGAGCCAGTCATCTAAGTATGGAAACACCTGGAATCCTTGGTGTCTCAGATGAGCCATGACTACTGCCATGCATTTGGTAAACACTCTGGGGACTGTGGTGAGTCCAAAGGGTAGAGCTCTGAACTGGTAATGACTGGCTCCCAGCCAAAAGCATAGAAATCTTATTGAGCGCCTGTTCATCTTTATGTGGTAGTGTGCGTCCTGAAGATTTAACAAGCACATCCAATTGTCTTTTCCCAGGAACGGGAGTATAGACTGCAGTGTTACCATCCAGAACTTTGACTTTTTCACCAACTTGTTTAGTCTGCTGAGATCCAATATGCGTCTCCAGTCCCCTGTCTTTTTTGGAACTAAAAAGAACCTTGAGTAAATTCTGGATCCTAGTTGGTCTACGGGGACTTCTTGGATGACTCTTTTTTTCTAGCAACTTTTGTATTTCTAATGTTGCTTGATCCCATTGACCAAGTGGAATGTCTGGGATAGACTTTGGTGGCTGAGGTGTACATTGGAAGGAAATGTTGTATCCTCTGGATATAATGGACTGTACTCATTTGTCTTGAGTCAAATTCAGCCAGGCTTCTGGGTACAGTGATATTCTCCCCTCAACTGCCTCTAGAGGTGGACAGGTGGGCCTCCTTTCAGGAGCACTGGAAAGGCCTACCAAAGAAAGCATCTCTGTCATCCTGGTTTGGCAGACCCCCTCTGCCATGTGGATGGCATCTTCTGTTATTTCCCTCTCATCCCCTGGGGGAAGGATCACCACGAGTGTCAGATAAGGTCCCTTTGGATTTAGGGAACCACATTTTTCTGCCTTTTTGACCTTTAGGATAAGGTCTAGTGGGGGGGGGGGGACTCCAATGGCAGACAGAGTCTTATTATCTTGTTGGCTCCTGGAGGGAGTTTCTTTTACTTTAGGCCTGGACAATGACGAGCTATCAAAGGGAGTGTCAATAAAGGAAGAACGGAAGGGTTCTGCAAACTCACAAAGGTGCATCCAGGAATGTCTATGAAGAGCTATTCCTGTGCCTGTTGCCCTGCTTGCTCTATCGGCTGCATAAGATATGAGGTGCATGAAGGAGTTAGATATGG
This sequence comes from Protopterus annectens, assembly GCF_019279795.1. Taxonomy (NCBI): domain Eukaryota; kingdom Metazoa; phylum Chordata; order Ceratodontiformes; family Protopteridae; genus Protopterus; species Protopterus annectens. The sequence continues at coordinate 251,729,291 of NC_056742.1, forward strand.
AGGTTAAGGTTGCAAGCTGGGAGTTAACCTTATCAGATAATTCCTGGGCTGTAGCACCTTGCAGTGTATCTCCTAGCTCTTTTAGGAGATCCTTCTGAAGTCGCGTGAAATGTGACAAATAATTGAGTGACCATAAGGTAAAAGCCACTGAGGAGAACATACACTTCCCATATCTGTCCATTGTATGAGAATTCTTGTTCAGTGGATGAACAGATACAGAAGTTTCAACTAACTCCTTCTTTGTGGCTGCTGCCACCACCCTTGCATCTACAGGAACCCCTTTAGTTAAATACTGCCTGTCTTCTGGGGCCATAATGAACTTATTAGGCCTCCGTGGAATGGGGACCACTAAGTCTAGAGAGTCCCACACCTTCCTGCTCACCAAACCCAGGAGAGGGTCGAAAGGTGGAGACACTCAAGAGGTGGAGGGGTGAGAGCCAAATGCCTCCAGGTATACCGAATCATCTTCAGAAGGGGAAAAGGACTTTCAGCCACCCCTCTGTTTAAAGATCTCCAGGATGTCTGAAAAAGAGACATCCTCAGAGTGTGACCTTGGGGACCCTTCTGAATCCTCTAAGTCAGTATAAGAAGTGACAGACCCAGGGGAGTCTATGTGCTTCCTCTTACACTGTGTCTTCCGAGAGACCTCCTTGGGGGGATGTTCCGGGGAAGTATTGAAAGAGGAAGATACACCCATTGTGGCTTCCTGGGGGACTGGCTCTCTACTCTGTGGGTGATGGAGAGGTAATGAAGAGGTGGACACTGGTCCCTTAGGGGGAAGAGAGACTGGAGCCAAAGGTGGAGTAGACTCAGTTGAGAGCACACTCCACATCACCTTGAAGGCACCACGGTCCTGGGCCGAAAGAGACTCCAGCCCTGAGAGGCTGGGAGATCTCCTCAGCACTGAGGAGGGTGGCTCTGAGGCAGATGTGGGAGTCGAACTCACCTGAGCCGAGGCGCTGAGTGGGAGAGCCGGCTCCAACAAGGGTCCGACCTGACTCTCCCCCTGGAGCCGACCAGGGACTGTCGGCTCCCAGGACCCTTGATGGACAAAAGCATCGAGGAAACTGGAGAAGACATCAGATCTGAGATAGCAGTAGTGATTACTGGCTCAGGTGGATCCAGCACAATGACTTCCATACTCTCTGGCTCCAAAATCATATGAGTTGGAGAAGGAATAGGTATAGTAGAAGGTACCATTGTTGGCTCCAAGGTCTGATGGGCTGGGCTCGAGAGAATTTCAGCTAGGTCCCGGGTCTGAAGCAACCTCTTCACTACCCGCTCCATGTCCTCATCCTATAACCTGGAGGATCTAGAGGAATGACTGGAAGACTTGTGGCTACCTGGCACCGACTGTAATAAAGGAGACACCGGCACCGAGTGAACACACTCCAAGGATGGTGACTGGCTCCTCTTCTGGCTCTGTAACGGCTCCGATGATACAGATGGAGCGAGAGAGAACCATGTTTTTCGGCTCCGATAACTCTCAGAGCCAAAAAGGCATCATGTTTGGTGCTGTTTGTCAGCTCAGACACTGGAGCCGATGAAGCAGACTTTGGAGTCTTGTCTGATTTTTTGGTCTGATTTCCTTTGTCCACTTTTAATAAGTGCATAAATATAAGCTTATTCCTCCTCTCCTTAGGGATGCCACCTTCCTTCACGGCTAAAACCGGAGTAAAGCCACGCCCCTCACGTCACCAGTAACCCTGCCCACCACAACCCCCTCTCCCGCCCACATACCGCCCATTTTGTGACGTCACGATGGCATCACTTGGCGGGAACGCCCTCTTTTTTCATTCCTGCCGCCTGCTTTTGGTTGAAAAAGCATAGTAAATCAGCCAATTTACAAACTCCGATAGTCTGTTTCTTTTTTGAAACAGAATACCGGAGTTTGTACAGTGTTTTCCGGACTACCGGAGAATCAGTTTGATTTCCGGATAGTCCGGAAAAAAAACGGAGGGGTGGCAAGCCTACCTCTCCTGCAAGATCCTGGCACTAAAACTATGACAAATGGAGCAGGAGTCTTGAAGATGGAGTGAACCCAGACAGTACACACAACTAGTGTGTCCATCAGTAATGGACATCTTTTGAGTGCAGGAATCACACTTTTTGAATCCTGACTTTTGTTCCTTAGCTGGTTCCTTAGACATGTTAGCTATAAGGAAAAAAATTTCTCAGTAAAAGTTAGAACAAAAAAAACTATAAACTGTTATAAAAAGAGAAACAGCAAAGAAACAAGTATGCAAAATAAGGTACTGTATTTTTTTTTTTTAAAAAAGAAGAAAAGAGGGGAGGATAAGTCTCTAAGTTAAATGACTATCTCCTCCACTGGAGGAGACGCCTCTAACTTAAACGGAGTAGTCCTAAAAGGCTTATAAGGAAGGAAAGGGCAAGAATCCTCTAATTTAAATGGATTCCTGAGAAAAAAACAAGGACCAAAGAAATCCTGAAAACAAACACTGCCACGGCTGGAAATCACTTCTTCAAAGTTTTTATTCACAATTACAAAACGATTGAGCGCTTTCTTCCCTCCATTAAGGGATTTCATCAGAATCTACATTCATTCCCCATTTCCCCATTAAATACTTTATTCAATCAGTGATATCACTCATTAAAGAATTGATAGGATGCATTTAAAGTGCAAGTACTTGGACCAAAGAAAAGGATAGCTGCAAAAATAAACTTACACGATTTAGAAAAGCTAAAAATAGCACAAGGCTATTACGATAGCACTAATAAGCAAAAACAGCTAACAATTAGACAGAAAAAGTTATAAAATATATAAAATATTAACATTTTCAAGCCTGAGCCAGTGAAGACAATTCTGAAGCTTCAAGAGGCAAACAAGAACTGGGGAATAGCTGCTAAGCACTATGAGATAGTATTCAGCCTTGAGCCAGTAGAAGCTCTCGAGCTTTAGTATAGGCCGAGTCAGAGCCGAGGTTTCAGCTCCCAACCCAAACAGCAAGACTGAAGGTGAGATGGGACAACATAACAGCTATTGTTCAGTGCACTCAGTGCAGATCTGAGAGACTTGAAACACAAGTAGAATCTGTCCTTCATTTCAAAACAGGTACTAGAATACAAAGACAGTTCCATTATACGATGCGGTAATTCTGCTCATCATGATAACAGTAAACAATTTTTTATTATTAAAAGAAAGTCAAGAATTTTACATATCTAATGGAATAGTAAACAGTTTATATTTTTACCTCTAATAAAACGTCTATAAACGAATCCCCCTTCTACAGCACAAGTGTTTTTTTTTTCTTGAGACACCTAAGAAACTGTTTTGGAAGAAAAGGCATAATTTTACTTAGTAGTTAACTATACCATTTTAGTTGACTGTTACATCCCTAATGCTGCTCCCCAGTTTGGTACATCCTGATTTAGTACACAACATTTTCAAACTGCTTTGATTTCCTGCATCTTTGTAGGGAATAGCTGCTGTGAGAGCACTACCTAATTTATTGAAATTTCAGGCTGAGTTCCACTGAGAAAACCTATTGCAAGCTCCCCCTCTAATTTCTATTGTGTACCTTTGCAAACATGGAAATCCTACCTCACTGAAAATTTTTGTGAGCTTTTGTAATCTGCAATGCATCAGTAGAGAACAAAGTCACCATCTCAGGGTACTTATTGGGCATAATCTACTACAATCAAAATATGCCTCTTGCCTTTAATACTTGGGCTACTAACAGGCTCCACAATCCCAATACCTACTTTCTGAAACAGTTTTTAGTAACAGCCAGTGTCACTCATGCAGCATGAGCTTTGACTTCTGCCTTGATAACTTTTGGCATTGTTAACATTTCGTACAGTGCTGTGGCATCTCCTTTGCAATACCTGAACTCAGTAGAAATGCTGCACAAGTCCCATCTTTGTGTTTTATGCCTAGATGGTCTGAAAAAAAAGAACATCAAGGGCTATGGCCAGGAATGTCTGATGCAGGCCTTAGAGATTATTATTTGCTGTATCACTTCTCCCAAACCTCATTCAGAAGTCTGTTCTTTCTACAGTTCTTGCTACAGTATATAGCTTCCCTCCATCATTAAAGCCAGAACTTTCCTTAACTCCTCCCTAAAGTTTTATGAAGTGGGATTTGACAGATGTCACAACTCTGTCTGTGTGATCTTCCCTAGTTCTCCTTCCTTTATTTTAGTGTCTTTTGAAACTAACCAATTTTTAGGCCTACTATTATTAAGTATGCCTTTCCCTGAAGTAAACCATTCAGAAACATTTAACATATGTCATTCCTTTTCTGGTTTGTTACTATTACACAGCTTTTCTACTGATAATGGAAATGTGGTGCTGACTTGGTCCCCCCCACCTTATACCTTTCCAATGTGCTTGTCTCCATGCTTGGTTGCATGTAACTGCTTATACACGATGGACAGAGTCAGCAGAGTAATTTCCCATCAGGTAGTGCCATCTGCTTGTCTCCCTGCCCTCCTTTCCAGTTTAAATGAAACCTGGCTAATGGGGTCCATCTCCTGGCCCCAAATGGAGTGGACTGTCCAGGCAAATAATGTTCCCATTAAAAAGTGACATGCTTAACAATAGATATGTCTGATGCAGTAACCTTCTTAGCAGTCTTTTGTTTGCCATCCACAGGGAGGATGTCATTGTGATAATCTAGAACAACTGCAGTTTCATTCCAACTCACTACAGTGGAACTTCCTTTCCTAGCTCTCTCATCGGGCTTTTCATCTTCCTCTCTCTCTGGACATTTGGACTATATAAGCCTTAATTGGTTACATTGGAAGCCCCAAATCCCAGGACCTTGGCATGCAATGGAACCAGTAGCTTCTTTTGCCTGCAGAGCCCCGTGTAATTGCTAACCATCCCAAAAATTTCATTATAGATATATGTAGTACTATGCAAACTCATTTTTGTGCAGTTGTGCCCTAATTGTTAACTAAAGGTCATCCTTTTTACCCAAGTCCTCAGGTGAGGCAAATCCCCAGTCTGCCTTAGATCATCATAATCCTCAAGTACAGCTTTGTTCTGTAATTATAAGGTCTCTCAACATTTTTGAAGTGGTGACTTGACATCCAGTCAACCACTTATGAAGGTTAGTGCTTCTTTCTGCAGTGAAATCACTGACATTTCCTTCTTGATATCTTCTATGTCCTGAAATCTTTGTTTCCCCTCAAAGTTTCAAATGTGAACTTTAACCATTTCAAAAGGGGCACAATTTACAGTCAACCCTTAGCTAAAAGTGTTCCCATTCATATTGTAACTTATTCTCCCCCTTGCATGCTGTGGTCCATTTATGCAGATGTTTCTTCTCTTCTGTGGATTATGCTGTTTCATTCACTCAGCTGCATTTTAAGAAAATCAACAGATATGTTGGCTAGTCCTTTAGCTGCATGCCTGCAATCTCCTGCTGCAGTGCCTGAAAAGTCAGTGGATATAATCCTGTAGCCTGCTCTCTCCCTCAAACGCTACTACCAGTATTCTCTAAAACAACACTAATATCTCTCCTCCTACATAATTGTATAACTTACGACTCAACTATATTCTTCATTATACCTCTAATTCTTTACAAATGTTTCTGTATTGAAATGTAAGGACACTAAACTTATTTACAATGTTTTCCCTTCTGTACCTCCTGTGAGAATTTAGAACTACCAGAACTGTAAAGTTTTATACATACTGACATAGATACTTACTGTATAGACCTGCCTTCTAGTTTTTCTGGGAACTGTTTGAAATCCACTTAATATAAATGTACTATGATGGAGCTTTTCTAAGACTGATAGATAAATAAATAACGGACTAAACACTAATTGCACACAGGGTGGCTAATGTCATCCTTATTCAAATCAGCATGTTCACACGCTCGTAGGGGAGTTCTAGGGTAGCTGTCTTTACAGCTCATTTTAAGTCTAGCTAATTATTCCATTAGTTAAAATTACCCATTCCTAGTTCCAAACTCTATATTTATATGTACCCATGGGGTAGTGACAAGTTCTGAGTGAGAGAATGATAATTTCTATAGAATACTATTTGAGTGTTTATAGGGGCCATATTGTAGGAAGAGCATTTAGGTATTGCTTCTGTCCATTAGTAGTAGGGGGGTTCTCTATCACTTAATCGAACTATCGTTTAAGTGAATACCTTTTCATCGAACAGCCTATTTGCTGAGGACTTTAATTATCGAAAGAAATTAGATCGAACTAATTTAATTGGGAACCTAACAAACTGCAGCTGTGATATCACTAACAACTCCGAAAACAGGAATACATACACAGTTTTAACGTTATTCAAATATTTAAAATGTAATCTTTTTTAAAAAGTTATTTAAATAAAATTAAAAGGAAACACTACTACTACTTTTAATTGTAGTATTTTCTACAGATTAAATTAGTATACAACCTGGTAGACCGGATGGCTCACAAGTGGACATAGCCTCAGTAATTAACTTAAAATTTTCATCCAAATTTTCTCCTTTGCTTTTGCAGCGGGGGCTGCACCCCCTGCAACCGCCCGAGTGTGGGACATCACCCCCCCCCATACCCCCTGCAAATTTAATATTCCAACTCCAAGATTGCACTACGTTGATGAAAAGGATAAATTGGGACTAGATTAGGAATATTCCTGCTACCATCGGTATGGATATTAATTAACTACCACCGATTGTTGGAAAGTGGGCGTGTTTAGCAGGACTTTCTACTGCGGATATTGTTGGACAGATAAAATAGTTCGATCTAATTTTGTTCAATAATTAAAGTCTTCAACAGATAGGCTGTTCGATTAAAAGGGTTTGATGAAAAGGTATTCGCTTAAATGGCAGTTTGATTAAGTGATATAGACCCATACAGGGGATAGTCCTGGGGTAAATTTCCTCATTTCCATCCATAGATACAGGTTACATTTGAATGGGACATGGATGAACTTTGTATTAGATGGAATGTGAGTCTGTTCCAGAGTAGATGTAAGTCTGAGGGGATGTACCTGTGTCTCTCCAAACTGTCCTATTAAGTTACAGAAAAGGTTTAGAACCCTGGAACAAGTATTTCTGATACCAAGAGCCTTGCAGATGTGCATTAGACTGATCAGTATAGAGTCACAGGACACTGGTACCCTTAACAGTTTCTAGATAGCAAATACAGTGACAGTGCTTTGAGGTGGTCCATATAAGACTTATGTTTTAGGCACTATATTTTCTTTGAAGGATATTCGGGGGGGGGGGGATTCCAGTTGTTGCATATACCTGGCCAGATACATTACAAAGGGGACATTATAGTCAGTGATTCACCTGATGAGAGCAGAGTAAAGGGAGACAGCGACATCCCTGGACTATCCCTTTGCTTATAAGCTATATACTGCAGAAGGATTTTCTTACTGTGGGCACACATTGGTTGAATGTAAGATTGTTGTCCACATTTTTTCACAAATCCAGAACTACAGGGTTGAGTCTTATAGGTGTATTGTCGGTATGGTAATTTGCTGGGCTAGTGAGCTTTCCCAAAGGACACAAAAATGCACTTTTTAGCATTTAGTTTTAGTCCATGGCTCTGGCACCAGCTTGTCTGGGACAAGCCTCCCTGCAGAATGGCTGAGCTGTTTGTGGATTTGGTAACTACTCCTAACTTGCAGTCATCCACAAACTTTGTCAGCCAGAGATCCTTGGTGTTTGCCTTTACTTCAGAGAAGTAGATGCCTAACAGGAGAGGCCTGACTACTGAGCCCTGTGGGACTCCACTGGACTTTTTTGTCATGGTAGAACTCGAGGTCAGGATAGGGGAAACTGTGAGCCATTTCCCAATCCAGCGGGTGACAAAGAGGTTTATTCCCAGTTGGGTAAGTTTCTCCACTATGCCTGAGGTACAAGTTAGTGGTGTATACTTTTGCATGCTCAGCTGAGTTTAATGGGTATGGGGAGATTTGAAACTTGTCAGAGTATTGCTTAGACATTGGAAGTTTGCTTTGGAGAAAATTCTAAAGATTCCAGGGGCTGCTGGTATCTCAGGTTTCAGTTTTATTTCAAAGGAAACAATTTTTATGGTTTGAACCTAATGAGTGAAGATACACAAGGGGTGGAGCATGACTTGCCCATATTAGTAAGTACAAAATCAAGGATGTTTGCATCTCTAGTTGGGTATTCTCATTAGCTGTTCCAGAGCATTTGTAGTCCAGGAATCTGTGTGCGAGAGTCATTTTGAAGTGTATTCTAACCAGCTGTGGGACCAACATCTTAGAATATTCCTCAAAGCTTATTTTGCCAATTTCATAACTACTCTGAATAAAAAATAAAATAACTGCTGTGCAATGTAAATTTTACCTTACAGTGGCAATACTGTTTTGCAAGGTTATAAAAGTTCAGTTTAAATTATACCCACACCCGTTGCATAAATCTATTCCAAAGTAATTTTTCTTGAAATTGTTGTCAAAAACATTCAGAACTATTTGAAATTCTAGTATGCCATCATGATTAGGAAGAATACCTCCTAATAAGCATGTATTAGAGTTTATAGAGCCAGCAATTAATACTAGGTAAGAGAATATTTAGTAATAATGATCCCATAACTGAACCCTGAATAACATCTGATGGTCTTCTTCTTCAAGAAAACATATACTTTAAGTATTAACCTGAACTTTTTATTTAACCACTAATAAGGTATGGATTAATACCTTGCCTAAGTAACCTTTTCCAAAACCTGTGGAAAGGAATCAAATGATCTTAACAGATTATAAACCGCCAACCAATCAAGCCCATTACCTATAGCCTTGTTGGCATAATTATAAAGTCCACCATCTTTTGAAATAAAACAATACCATTTAGTCATAAAGTAACATTGGTACAAATCTCTGTTTCTAAATGAACTGCTAAATTAATTGGACTCTGCACTATCCCTTCAAAACATTTACCTAGTAAATGTTAGACTTATCAGTCTGTGGTATTGGGGGTTAGTTCTGGCGCTAACATAAAACAGAGGACTAACCTCAACAAATATTCACATACCTGGTATTCAAATGCTTTACTGGCAACTCAGATAAGTAGTAAACCATGTCTAGCACTTATTTTTTAAATAAGTGATCCAGGAATTCAGTCTGTCACAAAACTAATATGTTTATTGACTGCATAGTCCATAATAAACATTGGGAATTTTTGAAGTTACTAATGGAGGGCAACGATGCAGTAGCCCATTGTTAGGACACAGTATGCTATTACCCATTCTATGTATTGGTCTGAAATACTGATATCAGTCCTACTAATGTATCAGCCCCTTTATTTAATACATAAATCATCATATTCAAGTTCCCGCAACTACTTTTTACAGAGGCATATCTTATCTTGCTCCAACCACAATACTTTCATTAGCTTACTTGGTACATGTCCCCAGACTTTTATATAGCCAGGTACTCTTTATTAGTCTAATACAATATGGCCTACTTACTAACCTAGAATAACATATTTAAATGAATTATAAACAATGAGCTGGATTCAATAAACCCTACATGGCTCACTGAAACCATGTTCGCTTTGCAGAATGATGCATACATGATAGCTCACTGCTGTATATTCAGCAAACGGCTTTGCACAAACTTTAGAGCCATGCAAACCAGGTAAACATCATGCCATGCTAATTAGTACATAAACATCTGAATTATATGCTAATCCACCGATATAAGTTGCTAGAGCTATTCAGCAAGCTATAAGGCAATTGTGTACACTTTGTGTAGCCATTTGTCCTAAACTCCATATTTTATCTGAATAAAGCCACAGAAACTACACTGGAAAGAAAGAATGTTAGGTGCTACTGCTGCTCTTGTTTGTGTGTATGTGCAACAGGCTCAAGCCTATGCTGTTGCAGCTAATGCTGATAGACCTTTCGAAAGGAGGAGAAGGATATTTAGACCTCGTTTAACTTTTAATGGTCTGCATGAAGTGGAAATAGTACAGCAGTACAGGGTGAATAGAGATGTACTCTAGGAACTCAGCAACCTCTGTCATTCTCACCTGAGACCAAGGGAAAACCTAGAACCAATACCTGTGGATACCAAGGTATGTGTAGCACTTAGAATGTTAGCTACAGGAACCTTTCAGAGACCCACAGGGGACATTCTGACAGTGTCAAAGGCATCAGCATCCAGGATTCTGCACCAATTCCAGAATGCTATGCAACAGCATGGCAGTGGCTATATATATTTACCCCTTACTCCCCGAGGACAGAGCTAGAACTCTGCAGGAGTTCTACTCCATAGCACACTTCCCTGAAGTCTTGGGTGCAATAGACTGCACCCACATTGAAATCAAATCACCACCTGGAAATTAGTGAAGGATCTACAACAGAATGGGGTTCCACTCCATTAAATGGCAGGGGATTCATCCTGAATGTGTGTGCTGGCCACTCTGGCAGTTACCACAACTCCTATATCTGGCACACCTCACAGCTCTACCAGAAGTTTTTTCAGGGGTGATGTCCCACAAGGCATTTATTGGGGGATGCAGGGTATGCATTGGAACCATGGCTGAAGAGACCCATCAGAAATGCACCCACACCCACACCCACAGAGGAATGCTATAATGAAGCACATGCTCAAACAAGAAACATCATAGAATCTGTGTTTGAAAGTCATGGTTTTGGCACCTAGATAGATCAGGGGGGCCCTGAACTTGTGTCAAAATTATTACAGTCTGTGCTATCCTAGACAATAACATCCTGAGAAAACAGCTACATCAGGAACACCAATGGGTAGCAGCACACATTCCACCACCACTGGCAGGGTCACAATATCCACATGTAGGTGAAGTATCAGAGGGGGAATCCCAGCTGCTGTGTGTGTAGGTAGATGTAGGCGTGCACAATATGCTTTCAACTTGGCCAAGAGGCAATGGATAGTACACATGGTGACCACCTAAGGGGTACACCTTTCATCCTATGCACATACATAGAGCAAAATTGATGCCAGGCAATGCTCATAACTTTTTATTTACCTATGGAATGGATGTGTATTGCTAGCATCAGAGTCAGCCCCAAATGACAATAGTTGTAAATGCAGGACTGTTAAAGTAAGTGTGGAACCTGTAATATAAAAATAAATGTGTAAGAATGTAAATGAATGGCAGATACCTGCATAACTGTTACTTGGTAAATATACCCAAGTAGAATGTATGTGAGTTGTCCAGCAGTGCCATCAATATCTGACGTGAATGACATCTGTAATACATACTCATGCAGTTTACCAAATAACCTGCCCCCATCCAACTAAAATACCTACTATAAAAAAAACAATTTAAAGTCTAAAGTCTACTTATCTCTACATTCTCACAAGTGGAGCAATAAGCATGACTGCCATATCAACGATTTCAAGGCAGGACTTTCAATACTAAAATGCTGTAGTAATTCCTAAAAAAAAAAATCCAAAATACATTACCAATACATATCCTAAGCACTCAGCTATCTACCCTGTACATCAGACATATAGATATCTAACTATGAATCCAAAAGTTAGACAAAAGGTGATGGCACAGTTATCATTTGCATAAGGTGAGAGTGGAGATGGGGCAGGAGGCCTTTGCTAACACCAAAGTAGTGAGTGTGTGTGATTAAGAAACAAGGGTAAGCAGGAATATAGATTATTTCAAAGGGCCAGTGAGTGACCTGCAACCCTCATGAATGTCTTATGTAGCTATTATGTGTGGGGTTTGTATGAGCACTCTGTATGAAATGTATGTGTGAGTGCATGCATGACCACGGCAAAGGTCTGTGGTAGCACTACATCCTGGCATGTCAGACAAGTGTGAGCCATGCATGGTAGAGGTATCAATTCAGCATCGTTGCTTTTGACTGCAAGAACTGGCTTTGCCAGGAGTTGCACTGGCATGTTCATGGCCATGGTAAGATGTCATGGTACTACCTGAACGATGCCTGCTGGATGCTGTCTCCTTACTACTACACCCAGGTCCACGACCCTGTGGCCTACCACGTCTGGGTATGGACACCTCAACCACTGACAAAGCAGTAGAAGTAGTGCCACTATGGAAATGGGAATGGGCATGGCCACATTGGCTAACAGCAGAAAATGCTGCTGTTCTACGGCCACATGAATACTGTCCCCCTCCCAGCAGATGTTCCATCACAGACACTGCCTGATCCAGTGTGGCAGTTGCTCAATCCATTGCATCAGTCAAATGTAGGAGGGAGTCATGCATGCCAGATTGTGCCACAAAAGTACCATAATCATGTCCTTGGGTGGCCTAATGGAACATGCCTGTGCCTTCTTGATGGCCCTATACATACATTGAGTAGCACGCAATGACACATCAGGTGGAGGGCAGACAACAGGCCTTCTCCATGTCCCCCTACCAACCCTTCTGTATGGCAACTCGAGCACACCTTGTCTATGGCCAGAGTCAACCGGCGATGAAACCGCAGTAGCCACACTACCTTGATTAACTGGGTCACTCTCAACCTGTCCAATGTCTGACTGCTCAGTGGAATGGGTATGCATAGGCGTACTGACTGTCTGAAAAAAATATAGGGGATGTGTGAGTCACAACCTCAGGGTCAGACTGAGCCTCTGCACCCCCCTGGCTGTGCTTCCGTTTAGTTGCCATCATCATCAGAGCCTACCAATGCTCTGACATTAGGTGGTATTAGTTCTACACTTCCACGGTCAGGATCACCTGTGATACTAAGCAACAAACACATGAATGATGATTACTACTTCCCTAACGATTAACCAAAATATCTGGCCAAAAATTGACAATGGTCACACAACTGCAGATGGTAAAGGAATACAGACAATCATTATACTCTCCTCACACATACAGATATATATATATATATATATATATATATATATATATATATATATATATATATATACTAGTAGTAATAAAAAAATAAGCATTTGCTTACTATGTGCAGATGTGTCATCATCCTCCAGTGAGGATGGGCCTGAAAGAGAAGAAGCATTGAAAGGATGGTTATTAAGCATCATGATGGGAATAACACTGGGACAGTGAACAAGCACTCTGCTATATGCTCCTTAAAGAAATAGCTCTAAATTAAACATATCTGAGCCATCCCCCAACCCCGTGTCTATTGCCCCACTGTCTTGCATAACTATAAATTATCAAGAGGTCCAGATATAAACATGTATCACAAGCAGTAGCAGCCAAATTATAATTTATTCTGCAAGACACTATAATGTTGCCATATGTAAGCCTAACTGGAATTTGCTCATGGGACACATTTGACCTCCCAGCCACATCAGCACCAACATCAATGACAGAGTGTGAAGGCATCTCTGAGCTGTCAGGATCTCTGACAGCAGACAGGAACTCCTCATTTGGTGTGAATGATGGCTCAGTAGCAGGACCACCTCCCTGTAGCCAGCTGTTCTCGGCCAATTGCAGCAGCCCTCCTCCATGCAGGTGAAATCATGTCAGTGGCCTGATGCCACATCTGATCATAATTGCGACCATGACCACCAGCAGTATTAACATCAACCACCACCTGCTTCCAATGGTCTTTTCTGTCATATCCCCCCAGCCTGTTTCAGGAAGAAAGGCTCCATTTTGCGTCAGAGACTTTATGATGACTTCATTCTCATCCTTACTAAAAGGAGGGGGGGTCCTGGGATTTGCTGATTTGGGTGCTGTAATCCTATGTGACAAAACAGAGGACACAATCAAGGAATAGCACATAGAAATGTACGTTTCCCAAAAAATCAGGCTGTGTACCCATTGTCAATACAACACACTTGAAACACACTTCCCGTTTAGAACAGAATGGTAGGTTGCCCCCCCCCCCACATCCAACACAAACAAAAGTGCCTGAACAAACACTCATTCTGTGAACATTCCTATACTCAAGACTGCTGTTCTCTCACTGATAACTAGATGATGGTTATCATTGATAAATAGCCAAGGATACAAAATAGAATGCCAGTCAATTTTCACTGTGCCCACCCCTATTGTGGAGGTTGACCTGAGACATCTGAGAACCCTACCACCACTGTTAGAAAAATGTGCAACCCCTTGCATTGGATGAAAAGCACAATACAGTTGTCTCCAATAGCAATGTCTTTTGGCTTCTTTCATTAGGGGTCATCACAGCAGATCACCAGTCAGCAGATTGATTGGCAGTGCAGTTTTTTTTACGGTGTTGAGTTGCCAGCCTGGTGACCAACCTTTATAGAAGGTATATACACACACACACACACACACACACACACACACACACACACACACACACACACACACACACACACACACACACACACACACACACACACATGCACGCATGCACACACACCTACTTGCATGTCTTTAAAACTCACTGGACCACAGGGAGGACATGCATACTCCACACAGAAGGCACTCCAGCTGAGAGTCAAACCAGAAAACCTACAATACCAGGTGAAATAGCAAAAGCAAATGGTAACATAAGATCTGAAGTTGTCTCCTTCATTCACACTCACAACAGGGTCTCACATCTGACCCTCGGATCTGTCTCAGCCACTTCCATAGACTTGGATCTGACTCTCAAGCTCCTCCCTCATACCCACAGTCCCCTGCATCCACCTAACTACTTCAGATCTCGTTTGCCGCTCCTATAGTCAGAAGTGAATTCCTTCTCTCAAGCTTTGGTTAGAACTATTGTTGCATTGTAAGTGCCTTTGGCAGTTTTTTTCTCACCTCCCTCTATCTAGTGCGTGTGTGTGTGTGTGTGTGTGTGTGTGTGTGTGTGTGTGTGTGTGTGTGTGTGTGTGTGTGTGTGTGTGTGTGTGTGTGTGTGTGTGTGTGTGTGTGTGTGTGTGTGTGTGTGTGTGTGTGTGTGTGTGTGTGCAAGCTTTGCTCTGTTTCTCCATTTTATTTCTCTGTAGTAAAAAAATAAGTTTTCTTTCCTCTTTAGCTTTTAAAGGTTAAATCTTAGCAGTAGCTATAGTTTTCATTGCCTAATATTTCTGTGTTCTTTAGCCTATGATGTTCTTGTCCCATGCTTCTTTTTCTTCTTCTACCTCTCGTCAGTTGGTTTTGGCAGACTGTTATCATGTCCGACAAACTGGTTACCGGGTTTAAGAGCTGCACTTCTTGTGGGTACAAAATCCCCAACCGGAATGCTCACAAGGAGTGTGTGTATTGCCTGGGAGTTGATCACTTAAAAGCTGAATGTTCCATGTGTGCTACCTTTAACCCTCGGACTCTGGCAGACAGATGGAACAAACTTATTCTCAAGGATCTGCTTCCTTCCTAAGATGAGTCTCAGACCCCTACATTGGCTTTTTCGTCTTCAGCCAAGGAGTCTAAGAAGAGGTCCCTCCCTGCCTCACCAAGGGACTCTCTCTCTCTCTCTGTTAAGAAGCTGAAGAAATCTATGGCTTTGACTCCTTCAGATCCACAGCAGTCTGCTCCTCGTCTGGATCCTATGGTCTCTTTGGATCTGGGGAAGATTATTTTCATTTCCCCAACTTCGATGTCAACTCCTACTTCAGATCCTGGCCCTCTGGATCTGAGGACCTTGACTCAGCCTCTGGCCCTGTCCTCTAAATCCAAGTGCTCCTGGCCACCCTTGTCAGATTTTTCTAGGTCTGCAAGAAGCTTGTCCGAGGCACACATGGACAAGATAGTGAGGAGATTATTTAAGGCCCAGATCCAGATGGGGCTTGTATCCAATCCATTCCCTGTCGGATCTCTGAGCTACCCAGGTCATTCTATCCAGACTCCTTTTCCAATCTGTCCCCCAGCTTCAGAGTCTAGTGATTCAGAACTGCCGTAAGTGTTGGACTCAGTGTGGAGGAAGCTTCCTTCCTAGATGGTGAGTATGCCCTTGACAAGTCCTGTTCTGGCATTGTTGGAGCAGAGTGGGTCTCGGAGCCATGGTGTCGGTGTCAGGTCTGGGTGACTGGGATTGGTTCCATCCTTTTCAGAGGCATCCCTTCCCTTGGGATTTTCAGGACTCAATAGCTTGGGTCCAATCCCATCTGGAGGCCATGAATCTGGCATAAGTCCTGTCCGTTTCTTGTCGGTAGCTTTGGTTCTGGGAGATTCAGATAGGGTTTCACCTGGCCCTTTGGCCTTTCAAGTAGTGGAGAGGGTTTTCTCCCGTGTTGGAGATTTGACTATACAAGTTCCTCAATACACCCCTGGACCTCCATTGGATCTGGGTCTTTCTCTGTCTCATCCATGAGTTTTCCCATCTCAAGCGACTTCCAAGATTTCCCTGCTCAGGAGGGAAACCTCTGTTCTGATACCTCCCCAGAATACCCCACTGAGGAGGTTCCTTGGAAAAGGACATGTAAAAGGAGACATGTGATCTCCCTCCTGGAGTCCTTAACCAAGGATACTGACTTCGATGAGAAGGAAGGATCCTCCCGATCCCTATCTGAGGATGTCCTTTGGAGATATCTTAGAAATTTTGAATCAGAAAGGTGGGTGGTCTGCCCAACCTCCTTCCTCTGAGGAGTCAGTTCAGTTGGAGGCATTTGGGATTGGCCCATCTATGTCCCGGGTGACCTCTCCATGGTGGATGCTGTGGTGGATTTAATATCTCACTGCGAGTGGATGGAACCGGATGGTATTGAGCCTCTACCCAAGTGACCCAATAGGTTTTTAGTGCCCCCTTCTGACAGGAAATGCTGGAGTAAGGGTCCTGTGGTTGATGCTATTTTGATGGCGGTGGCTAACAAGAAAGAACTGGCAGACTGCCAGTGTCCATCTGCCGAATAAAGGAGTCCAGAGCGTTGGACAGAATTGAGAAGTGCATCTATGCCTCAGTAACTTTTACTCTGAAGTTGTTAAACTATTTAGCTCATTTCACTCGGCTCCAGAGGGACCTGGTCAAAGAACTGACAGATTCCCTCTCAGAGTCCATGCCTGTGGAGGAAGTTAAGAAAGTTTTTTACCAGGCTGGCCACTCTTTCATTCATCACCAATTCTTCAATCAGGATCCGGTTCAAGTTTTTTCCTAAGGAGGCATGCCAGGATGAGTAACGGATAGGGGAGGGAGATTCATCACCCAAAGACTCTCTACTGCTATATAAAAATGGGGTATATATATGTGAGGGCACTGGCCTTGTTCAAGAGAAATCTTGAAATCTTGACCAATGGATGGGGAGAGATCATATACACCCCTCAGGGTCACTAGTGTGTCACTGCTCAACAGAGGCACAAAAAAATAATGGGTATAGTACTAAATATTAAAAAGGGGTACCAAAACTGGGCTAGGCTTGTAAATGCCCTCGGGCAGATAGCCTAGTATGAACCTATGAACCTATGAACCTATGAGGGTATTTGATTTTGCAGAGCCTTTCAAGGAGTGTTTGTCAATGCCCCTTATGATGGCTCCTCCCTTTTTGGCTTTCCTTTAGAGACACCCTCACCTGCAAAAAAAAAAAAAAAAAAGGATGGGAAGACCCTTTCTGCCGTTGGAATCAAATTTTCCACCCCCCCAGAGGTCCTTTTCCAGAAACCAGGGTGGGGATAGAAAATGTAGTTCCACAAATCCCAAGGGCCTTTCCAGAACCCATGCAAAGAACCCTCCTCTAGAGGCAGAGGAGGAGGGTTTGATGGCAGACACCACCCCAGAGGCAGAGGAGGTTCGCAGAACCAGGACTTTAGAGAAACCCCTTCCAATAAGCCCTGCCAGTGCTCCTGAGGTGCTGTCCGACTGTCCATTTCTGGAGGCAATTGGGGGATGATTAGCTTTCCACCCCGAAACCTGGACCCAGTTAACTCAAAACCATTGGGTATCTAGAGGTTATTATATTCTCTTTTCCTTTACCCCTCTGAATTCAAGAAACCTCCTGGATGTCTAATTGGTCAGTGGAAGCAAGCAGCGCAGGAAATTCAGCAACTGCTGCAAAAAAGAGTCATTCAGGAGGTCCCAACCGAACATAAATTTCAAAACGCACTTGCTCAAGGCATGCCTTAAAATGGAGAACATCTACATTTGTGCTGTAACAGAGACCTGGTTCAAGGCAGCAGAAAGCTCCCCTGCACTGCCAGGCTATAACTCATACCACACCTTTTGGCCCCAGAACTTGGACTGAAGCTCCAAAGGCGGTGGTGTTTCCATATTCATAAAGGATGCACACACCTCCAGACTGGTAGCCCAGCATAATGCATCAGATATACTTCAAGTGCAGCTAACACTGGGTAAGACAGCAATTCAGGTCATAGGCTGCTATAGGTCCCCAACCATGTCCCAAGACTTACACTCCATGTTCCTAAGCACCCTGGAGAATATTAAGGTCCAACCTAACACTGTCATACTGGGAGACTTCAACTACCCCTCCATTAACTGGGAAACTATGCATGTACCAATACACTTACCCAACATTTCCTGGAATTCATTAATTCCAATGCCCTGGACCAGCTCATTCTTACCCCCACTAGAGGTAGCAACATCCTTGACCTGGTCATTACTAACATGGGTGACCATTGCTCTACACCAATAGTCAACTCCTCCCTGGTTAGATCCGACCACAAACTAATCACCTTGAAAATCCACATTCCTCTCACCCCCCCACCCCCGCAAAGTTATCCACCATGAAAAACTTCTCCAAAGCTAATTTTGGGCGCCTAAAAACAGAGGTGGCTAACTTCACGGCACCCATGCAAATGGAGAATAGTTGCATGACTGCCGAATCATACACCAATGCACTGTACGAACATGTACACAAATGCATGGATCTCACCATACCCAATAGAACCAAGATGTTCTCCTCCAAAAATAGGAAGCCAGTCTGGTGGTCCCCTGCCATAAACAAACTCTAGAACAGAAGGAGGAAACTGATGCGGAATAAGGTGAAGTCCCAAGATTGGAAAAACTCCCTTATCAGCCTCAACAAAAAGTTGAGATCCCTCATCAAATCCTCTAAAGCTAGATATGAAAACAGAATTGCAGCAGATAGTAAAGACAACCACAAGGCCTTCTATAGTTATGTAAAGAATCTCCATGGCAATACCCAGATTTGTTCTGAGCTACTGCACAATGGTACCTCCTATACCGAGCCAGCAGATATTGCCAATATACTGGCTGACAGATTCAGTGCCAACTTTACCCCTCTTGTCCCTACCGAAGGACCTATCACATTAACAGTAGATTGCCAGGCACCCAGTATTACTGCTGCACTGGTTAAAACAGCACTGTCCAAGGCCAAGAATACAGCTTCTATGGGACCTGACAATTTCTCTGGCTGTGTTCTATATGAACTACAGAGTGAACTGGCAACTCACCTGTGTGCTCTGTTCAGTCACAGCCTCACCTCAGGCTTTGTCCCTACCGAATGGTGCACTGCTACAGTCATCCCTCTCCACAAAGGAGGAGCGACTACAGACCCTGGGAACTATCGCCCCATTAGCCTAATGAGTCTGATATGCAAAGCTATGGAATGCATCATCATGTACCTAATAAACAAGGATATAGGGAATCTCCAAACTCTGGATCCCACACAGTTTGGTTTTGTGAAGGGTAGATCATGCCTGCTCAACTTGGTCGATTTCTTTGAGTCAGTCACCAGAGCTGTGGATGAAGGCAAGGTGGTTCACACAGCCTACCTTGATCTGGCCAAGGCCTTTGATGCCATTCCCCACTCAGGTATCATAGAAAAACTCAGTAAGCTAGGCATCAACCCCTATATCACTAGGTGGGTTGCAAACTGGCTCACAGATAGAACCCACAGTGTGAAAGTAGCTGACTCCAAGTCAGACTGCTGACCAGTCACGAGTAGAGTCCCACAGGGTTCAGTCCTGGGTCCTCTCCTGTTTGGTATATACTTCTCTGAAGTACAGGTCAACACAAAGGGACTCTGGCTGACAAAGTTCGCAGACGATTGCAAGTTAGGAGCTATTATTAACTCCCCAAGTGATGCTGACATCCTACAGAAAGGCCTCACTGAGACCAACGACTGGTGTCAGAACCATGGCCTTAAGCTCAATGCCAAACAATGTGTCATCATTCCCTTTGGGAAAAACATGGTTCCCATGAATTACCACATTGATGGTAGTCCACTGAACACAGAAGGCATTATAAGAGATCTGGGAGCACAGGTTGACAGCAACCTCTCTTTCGACCACAAAATTGCCACTGTGGTCAGAAAGTCCTTCTATGTGGCACATCTCATTACTAAGGGTTTTGCATCCAGGAAGAAAGAGGTCATTGTCTCCCTCTACTCTTCCCTCATTAGGCCAGTCATCGAGTACAATGCCCCATTTGGCATGTACCTCACTAGACACCTGCAACAACTGGAGAGGGCACAGAAGTACCTCACAATGAGGATTCCAGGCCTTAAACACTTGTCCTATATGGACAGACTCAAAAAACTCCAACTATTCTCTGTCTCATATCACCTACTTAGAGGCGATCTCTGCTTGACTTTAACAAAGCCATGTCTGACCCAGCCCTGTTAGAAATGCTACATCTAAAGAAATCCCAATCCCTCCACACCACACACTCCAGACCCTCAGCCTCATTACCACAATCAACAGAACATGCTGGAGGGACAGGTTCATAACCCAAAAACTGCCCGTGCTATGGAATAGACTTCCCATACATGTCAAACAGAGCACCTCACTGGCCCTCTTCTAGAGAAATCTTGATGAGTGGATGAGAAATAGAAAATTCATCCCAGGGATCACTCCAGTGGCTCTACATGACAAAGGCACTGGGAACTAAGGTCAGGTGGCACGATGCCAGGGTAATCCTACGGGTTAGGCTTATAAAGGCTCCAGGACCATTAGCCTAGTACACACCTATGAACCTATGAGAGAATTCGGAACCTACTCCCATTTCTTTTTAGTGCTGAACCTAAGACTCATTCTAGATCTCAGCAAGTTAAACAAGTATGCAAAGAAAGCAAGGTTCTGAATAGTTATGGTTCAGTCCATTCTGCCATTGTTGCACAAGGACGACTGGATGTGCTCAATAGATCTCAAGGACGTAAATATCACATCAAAATAGACAGGCGCTCCAGGAGATTTCTGCACTTCTGACTGGGAGCCAATCATTACCAGTTCAGAACACTGCCCTTTGGACTCACCACAGCCTCCCAGATGTTCACCAAATACATAGCAGTGGTAGCCGCTCACCTGAGGCTCAAGGGATTCCAAGTGTCTCCATATTTAGACAATCGTCCCCACACAGCATCAACTGATTCAGGCCAAGGACTACTTACTGCAAAAAAACTGAAAAAACACAAATCCAGTACTGTGCCAAAGTCCAGCCAAGCAAACTAGTGAGTAATCCAGAGAATAAAAGCGAGGTGGAACACTGCTATACTTTAAAACTTTATTGCTAAAAAACACAGGATGAGTGCTTTCGGGATAAACCCTTCATCAGAAGTGGTTTAAACATTTACAAAACATTTTATAAAAAGCAACAACCAATGACAATCAATAGAAAACCCGCCTATTTTGTAGAACAGGTTTAATGGATATCACTTCATTTAAACCAGGCTTCCTATTGGCCATTAAATCAACAATCCATCTAGTTTCTACCAATTCAGTTTGGAGCTTTATGTCACCCCCTCTGCTGTTAAGTCTAACATTAACAATAGCCCGGAATTTAAAACTATGTGTTGGGAATTCTTTCACATGCCTGCATAGTGCATTTCTTTCATCACCATTTCTGATGCTTGAAAGGTGCTGCAGAATCCTCACCTTAAACATGTTATTTGTCTTCCCAACATAAAAACACGGGCATTGACAGCATTCAGCTATATAGACAATATCTGTAGTGCGACAGGTAGCCTTACCTTTAAAAAAGAATATTTTATTAGTGACTGGATGCCTAAAATGTGTATCTTTATTAATATTAGGACAGGCTTTACAGAATTAGATTAGCATATGTATGCTTATATCTGAAGAGACTTACAATTTTCTTCTGATAGAAAAACCGGTCACCCCAATATTCAAAGCACTTCCTAAAATCCATAAATCTCTCAGTGACCCACCCCTACGACCAATTGTTTCTGGTAGGGGTTGGGTCACTGAGAACATTTCCATCTGGGTTGAATATACCCTTAAATCGTATCTTGATTTAATGGATAATGTCCTAAAAGATACAGGACATTTTTTAAAGTTATTAGGTGAAATGAATAATAATGTATGTCCAGACAAACTACTGATGGTTACCATGGATGTCCAAAATTTATTCACGGTAATTAATAATAATTATGGTATTACCTCTATAGGTGAACTTTTAGTTAGACTAGGAGTAAGTAAAGAGAAGATTTCTTTAATTAAGACTATGTTAACTTTAGTTTTAGAAAATAATGTTTTTATGGGGGCAAGTTCCTTATACAGACAGGCGCAGGGGGTAGCCATGGGCACCCCCTGCGCCAATACATATGCTAATCTGGTACTCTCCCATTGGGAGAATACTTATGTTTTAAATAATGATTTTTGGAAAGACCATATAAAGTTATATCTACGTTTCGTAGATGATGTTTTTCTTTTGTGGGATGGCACGGAGCAAAAGTTAGGAGAATTTGTGGAATTTTTACATTCGACAACCACATTTTTTAGGTTTACGGTCAAATGTTCATATGATTCCATTGATTTTTTTAGATGTATGTGTGGGACAAGATGGACTAGGTTTTAACTCTAAACTTTTTAGGAAAGAGTGTTGGAAAAACACTCTTTTATCATTCGATAGCATGCATCCCAGATACACATACTCTAATATTGTACAAGGGCAAGTTAGCAGGGCCTCTAGGCTCTGCTTGGTAGATTCTACCTTTGAAGAAGAGGTTGATAACCTTAGAGATTCCTTTCAAAATAGGGGCTATAAACCTGATATGGTGAACAAAGTTATAGATAGAAGTAAAAAGTTAAGGTGTAATGTATATAAACCCTGGATAAAGCGAGTTAGGAATGATGAAAATCATATTGATAAGGGAAATTCACATATGGGGCTGCAATTGATGTTCACCTATAGTAGTAACATTAAGGATATATGTAATATAGTGCAAAAGAACTGGAATATACTTACCAGTGATAATAGTTTGAAGGATATTGTGGGGTTTAATCCTAGTTTTAAATACAGAAGGAATAAAAATTTGAAAGATCTACTCTGTAAGGAACGTTCCAACAATAATACCCATCACCAGGTTTTAATTACCACAGGGACAACATCCTGTGGATTCTGTAAAGCCTGTCCTAATATTAATAAAGATACACATTTTAGGCATCCAGTCACTAATAAAATATTCTTTTTTAAAGGTAAGGCTACCTGTCGCACTACAGATAGTGTCTATATAGCTGAATGCTGTCAATGCCCGTGTTTTTTATGTTGGGAAGACAAATAACATGTTTAAGGTGAGGATTCTGCAGCACCTTTCAAGCATCAGAAATGGTGATGAAAGAAATGCACTATGCAGGCATGTGAAAGAATTCCCAACACATAGTTTTAAATTCCGGGCTATTGTTAATGTTAGACTTAACAGCAGAGGGGGTGACATAAAGCTCCAAACTGAATTGGTAGAAACTAGATGGATTGTTGATATAATGGCCAATAGGAAGCATGGTTTAAATGAAGTGATACCCATTAAACCTGTTCTACAAAATAGGCGGGTTTTCTATTGATTGTCATTGGTTGTTGCTTTTTATAAAATGTTTTGTAAATGTTTAAACCACATCTGATGAAGGGTTTATCCCGAAAGCGCTCATCCTGTGTTTTTTAGCAATAAAGTTTTAAAGTATAGCAGTGTTCCACCTCACTTTTATTCTCTGGACTACTTACTGCAGTTAGCACAATCCCTGGGCATCACCATATAAACCTGAACAAGTCCAGTCTGACCCCAGTTCAGAACATAGAGTTCATAGGTACACGGCTCAATACCAGAGAGCTTCTCTTCTCCTACACCGGGTAAAAATATTGAGAAATTAAGGTCAGCAGTTCTTAGTCAATCAAGCCCACTCCGCTCATCTGATCTTGCAAGTCTTGGGGTCCATGTCTGCAGTCATCCTATTAGTGTCCCTGGCCAGGTTCTTTATGCTAGTTCTACAGTGGACACTAGCCAATCAATGGTCCATTCTATCTCAGCCCTTGTCTTTTCACCTCAATTTGACACCCAACTATAAACATTATGTCAGTCGGTGGACTCATTCAGACTATGTTCTCCTCTGCAGACCCTTTGTCAGCAACCTTCCCTTAGCCACCATGACTACAGATGCTTCCCAGTTTGGGTGGGGGACATTGCAATGGGAATATGGTCCAAGGCACGTGGTCTACTCCCAAAACCAGTTTGCATGTCAGTGTCCTAGAGATGAGAGCTGTCCTTCTGACATTGCAATCCTTTCAGGATATTCTCCCTCTATGGACTATTACAGTACACACTGACAACATGTCACTTGTCTGGTACATCAACAAGCAAGGAGAACCCATTCTTAACCCCTGTGCAAGGAGGCCATGAGAGTGTTGAAGTGGGTGATCTCTTCAGACCACTTTCTTATTGCAATGCACATCCCAGGGAAAACAAACAATCTAGAGGACAGACTCTGCAGGTCACTTCTGACCCCGCATGAGTGGCCCCTCAGCCGATTAATAACAAACATGATCTTCAGCAGTTGGGGTCAACCTTGCTGTGACCTCTTTGCCTCTCCCCTCAACAACAAATGCAGCAAGTTCTTAATGCTGATCCCTCCTCCGGGGAGACCCCAAGGGATGCTCTAGTCCATGACTGGCCCCCACGTCTCCTGTATGCTTACCCTCCTCTTCTGCTCATCTCCAAGTTTCTTCAGAAGGCAAGCAGGTTGAACAGCTCAGTCATCCTCATTGCCACCTTCTGGCCTCACCAGGTGTGGTTCCTCTTCCTATGGTCTCACCTGAAGTATCCTCCCTGGATATTGGAACCCACTCAGGACCTCCTCTCTCATCTGTCAGGGATCCAACACCCAAATCTTCAAACCCTGAAACTGACTGCTTGCTTTCTCCAATTCCAATCTTGATTAGACAGTCCAGGCTTCAGTCTCCAGTCCAGAAATTTCTTTTAGCATCACTAAAGGCTTCTATTAAGAGGGTTTACAATAGCAAGTGGAAGAGATTTGTTGTTTGGCCTACCAACAAGCAAATTGATCCATTCTCAGCACCTGTCTCAGATGTATTGCTATTCCCTTCTACCCTTTTCAATTAGGGTACTAGCTTTTCCACTATTAAGCTGCAGTTAGCTGATATTTCTAATTTCCACACCACTAGTCAAGCTCATTCCTTGTTCATGTTCAGACTATGTAAATCCTTCATGAAGGGTGTTTTCTTTTGAGGCCCCCTGTTAAGGATCTTTCTACTGCTTGGGATCTTACTCTGGTGCTGCAGGCATTGACACAAAGCCCCTTTGAACCTGTGGCTACTTGCAACATGAAGTTTCTATCCTGAAAAACAGCTCTCTTGATGGCTGTCACTTATGCCAAGAGGATTTCTGAGCTTCAAGCTCTATCTTCTAAGTCTCCTTACATATTGTTCTATAGGGATAGAGTATCTTTATGTACTAATCCTGCCTTTATGCCTAAAGTGACTACAGAAAGTAATATTAACAGTCCATTCAACTCCCAGTGTTCTTTTCCAATTTTTCAAACAAAGGCAAGTATGTTCTTCACCTGTTAGATGTTCATAGACAACTCTGTTTTTATTTACACAGGACCAAGCAACACAGAATATCTGACCAGCTTTTTATAGCCTTTTCTTCGAACAGACTTGGATAAGTGGTATTAAAAGTTACCTTGGCAAAATGGATCTCTGATTGCATCTTCTTCATTTATTCTTCCAAGGGGTTGCAGTTATCTAAACCCCCTAGGGCACAGTCAACCAGAGCCATGCCAGGACTTGTATTGATGACATTTGTATGGCAGCTACATGGTCCAGTAATCACACTTTTGTATTTCATTACAAGTTGGATGTTATTTTCAAGAGCAGGGCTTCCTTTGGCTCGATGGTGTTCCGGCATATCCTTCCATGAGGGCCACCAAAGGTTCTCGTATCTGGGAACTCTAAAACTGTCAGCTGTCAGGAGGATGAATGAAGGAGACAACATCTGATTAAAAAGTTATGTCGTACCATAACCTAGCATCTGTGTTGTCTTCCTTGATTCATCCCCACTTTCCCACCCAACCATCCCCTTGCCTTTCTGCTTGAGGAACATCAAAAAAGACTCAAGGCCAAGATTCAGCAAATGTACATCCACAGTTTATCCACAAAGAATCAACAAAGACAAGTTAATACAATCAAAGTAAGCACTTTCGTCCAAACCAAATGAAAGAACTTCAAACAATTATAAACCATGAAAAGGCAGTATAAATAATTCAAATAAAATTACATCACTTCCCCTAATAACCATTTAAAGACATATTCTCCCCATTAACACTACATATACATTGCTATTAAGTAAATAAGTAAATTTTCACTACCTTTCATAGATATTTTAAAACAAGTCACATATAATAACACAAATACTGTACTTTAAAAAGTATTTTAAACATAAAAGTTATCTTTCTAAAGCTTTTAAATGTAAAATACATTTCAGAGAACATTGGTCATTGAGGCCAGGACTGGCAAAGGCATTAACTTTGAGCTGCCAATAAATCTCCCTCTCCTCTAAACGGAGGGGCCAATGGCCACCTCTGATGTTCTTGCTAACATTATCTATTATTAAATAGTTGAAAAAGTGTCCAGGGTTCTCAGAGACATGTTTAGCCACAGCGTTCATGGTGTTAGCTTTCCCAATATTATATTGGTGTTCGTAAACCCTCTGTTTAAAGAATCTCTCTGTTTTCCCAGTATAGAATCTGGGTAGCATTTACATAAGGCAACATACACAATACCACAACTTTCACAATTGTATTTACCTCTAATCTGGTATGTTACATTATTCAGAGTGAAAGAATTAGCAACCAACATAAATTTACAGAAATTGCATCTGCCACATTTCGTCATTCCCACTTTTAGTGGGTATGCTCTAGTGTTATTTTCAAACATGTTCTTTAGGTTGTTCCCTCTTTTAAAAATTAACTCAGGGCTAACACTAATTTTTTGCTGGATGTAAGGGTCATCCAACAAAACCCTCCAGTTTTTCAATAAGATATCTCGTACAGACCCAGAATCCATACAGAAAGTGGTAATAAATTTAAATGTATGGTTATTACCAATCTCATTTAACATAAATCTGCCTAGTTCACTATCAATAACATCAGCCTGACCATTGACTGCCAACTCATTCAAGGGTAATTCTGTTGCTGATTCCATGGTTTTATTCAGTAAAGGCTTGAACCAACCACTAACTCTTTTTTCATAGACTTCATTTATAAGGATATCTATTAATGCTAAGGGGGTAGCATCTCTTCAAAACCATATTTTTAAGTGTCTCACATTCGGAGATGAATTCAGAGTCTAGTGTGGTCATCCTAGCGGCTCGTACAAGTTGGCCCTTTATTACCGCTTTTTTCTGGGGAAATGGGTGGGAGCTATTAAAGTGTAATAGTGTATTGGAGTATGTAGGTTTTCTAAAGATTTTAGCTATTTATCTCCCATTTATAAAGTCCTTTGATAATTCAACATCTATGTAGGAGATAGTTTCAACCCTAAATTCAAATGTAAATTTGAGGAATGATGTAAATCCAGTAATGGTATTGACAAAGTTTTCTGCATCACCTAAGTCCCCCCAAAATGATGAATATGTCATCCAAAAATCTGGTGTACCAGAAAACTTTGTCTATATATAAGGGATTCTTAAATAAGAATTCCCCCTCCCAAAAGTATCTTTAGTAGGATGATGGATGAAATGTTCATCTAATATAATGTGGAAACTGTCCTTACTGTGAAGAAGCATACTGTACACAGTTTTCAAGATATCTTGCCCTACACAGGTAGTTAGAATATCTGATGAGTCATACGAATCATTTCAAAAAGTGTACCAGCCCTTGTCAATTGTAGCAAACTGTACACAATTAACTTGGGATTTGCAGTGAGGCCTGCAAAACAGCTACTTGTAATAGAAGTGTATTGAGGTAGTTATTACTGTTACAATTTGGGTAAGATACATACTTTAGTGTAGTCATTAGTAGTCACATATGCAGTCCTGCTCACATTTACTTAGCTAATGACATCCTTTGAAAAAAAAGAGAATCCTCTGGAATTGAACTCTGGCTTGCATGTGCTCTGATGAGCAGCTCAGTGCTGTTACACCATGTGCCACAGATTAGGCTAAGCAGCAGTTGTATTTTCCACATTCAGTACTGTCCAGAGTACTGTCAGCCACACATCACTCACCATTGAGCCTGTTTGTGCGAAGGAAGGCATACTAAATTAAATATTTGCTCTTCTCCTTAAGCAGAAAACTGCATTTGCTTAAAGTCACAGCAATGGGGAAGGTAAGGCCAACAGTTATTTATGTAATAAAACTCTGGCCCCAACATTCCAAAGATAGATTACAGCATACGCATCATACTAGCTGCCAGCAATTTCTCCCATAACATACCTTGTAAGCCTGACACATGAAATATTAACACCAAACAAATGCATTTTGCAGTTAACCCCAATCAGGTTGGTTACTGTATGTTCCTATTTATGCACAGTTTGGCAATGAGTACCAGTGGACACTGTTACTTCACAAGTCCAAGTTTCTGAGATTCGAATGAAGCATGCATCAATTCTTTGCCACCATCAGTGCGTATCAGCTTCATGGCAATGTGCTTTGTGAAGATGTGTATAGCATGTCTAACTCTGCTTACTGGACTGTAATTCTACAATACATGGAAATGCATTTATAAACATAAAAGAAGGCAGCAATGTGTGCTTGACTGACCACATACTTTCTGATATTCATGTCTGCCGTACAGCAATGCATTTGCAAATGATATATCAGTACTTAGGTCATTGTCAAACAGACTCCAGAAATACATAGCCTAACTGCATTGTTACATTTAGAATGGCTTTATAGTGCCTGTGGACATTGGTCATGGGTTATCAAATCCCACTGATATTGTCAGTAACTTGTATTAATGTAGACAGATCTTCATCTGAATATGAAGACACACAACTCCATCATTGCACTACTGGTGTTTCCCAGGTGTGTGTGTGTGTGTGTGTGTGTGTGTGTGTGTGTGTGTGTGTGTGTGTGTGTGTGTGTGTGTGTGTGTGTGTGTGTGCATGTGATATACACAGGCTCGTTCTGCAATATGCATTCATGGCAATTTAGTTGAGCTAGGATGAGCTTCTCTTCCCCTACACCGGGTAACCATTCTGAAAAATTAAGTTCAGCAGTTCTTAGTCAATCAAGCCCCCTCCACTCATCTGATCTTGCAGGTCTTGGGGTCCATGTCTGCAGCCATCCTGATAGTGTCCCTGGCCAGGTTCTTTATGCTAGTTCTACAGTGGACTTTAGCCAATCAATGGTCCATTCTGTCTCAGCCCTTGTCTTTTCACCTCAATTTGACACCCATCTATAAACATTATGTCAGTCGGTGGATTCATTCAGACTATGTTCTCCTCTGAAGACCCTTTGTCAGCAACCTTCCCTTAGCCACCACCATGACTACAGATGCTTCCCAGTTTGGGTGGGGGACATTACAATGGGGATATAGTCCAAGGCACGTGGTCTACTCCCAAAACCAGTTTGCATGTCAGTGTCCTAGTGATGAGAGCTGTCCTTCTGACATTGCAAGCCTTTCAGGATATTCTCCCTCTATGGACTATTGCAGTACACACTGACAACATGTCAGTTGTCTGGTACATCAACAAGCAAGGAAGAACCCATTCTTAGCCCCTGTGCAGGGAGACCATGAGAGTGTGGAAGTGGGTGATCTCTTCAGACCACTTTCTTATTGCAATGCACATCCCAGGGAAAACAAACAATCTAGAGGACAGACTCTGCAGGTCACTTCTGACCCAGCATGAGTGGCCCATCATCCGATTAATAACAAACATGATCTTCAGCAGTTGGGGTCAACCTTGCTATGACCACTTTGCCTCTCCCCTCAACAAATGCAGCAAGTTCTTCATGCTGATCCCTCCTCCGGGGAGATCCCAAGGGATGCTCTAGTCCATGATTGGCCCCACATCTCCTGTATGCTTACCCTCCTCTTCTGCTCATCTCCAAGTTTCTTCAGAAGGCAAGCAGGTTGAACATCTCAGTCATCCTCATTGCCACCTTCTGGCCTCACCAGGTGTGGTCCCCCTTCCTATGGTCTCACCTGAAGTATCCTCCCTGGATATTGGAACCCACTCAGGACCTCCTCTCTCATCTGTCAGGGATCCAACACCCAAATTTTCGAACCCTGAAACTGACTGCTTGGTTTCTCCAATTCCAACCTTGATTAGACAGTCCAGGCTTCAGTTCCCAGTCCAGAAAATTCTTTTAGCATCACAAAAGGCTTCTATTAAGAGGGTTTACAATAGCAAGTGGAAGAGATTTGTTGTTTGGGCTACCAACAAGCACATTGATCCATTCTCAGCACCTGACCTGGATGTATTGCTGTTCCCTTCTACCCTTTTCAACTAGCGTGCTAGCTTTTCCACTATTAAGCTGCAGTTAGCTGCTATTTCTAATTTCCACACCACTAGTCAAGCTCATTCCTTGTTCATGTTCAGACTAGGTAAACCCTTCATGAAGGGCGTTTTCTTTTGAGGCCCCCTGTTAAGGATCTTTCTACTTCTTGGGATCTTACTTTGGTGCTGCAGGCATTGACACAAAGTCCCTTTGAACCTGAGGCTACTTGCAACATGAAATTTCTATCCTGGAAAACAGCTCTCGTGGTGGCTGTCACTTATGCCAAGAGGATTTCTGAGCTTCAAGCTCTGTCTTCTAAGTCTCCTTACATATTGTTCTATAGGGATAGAATATCTTTATGTGCTAATCCTGCCTTTATGCCTAAAGTGACTACAGAAAGTAATATTAATCAGTCCATTCAACTCCCAGTGTTCTTTTCCAATTTTTCAAACAAAGACAAGTATGTTCTTCACCTGTTAGATGTTCATAGACAACTCTGTTTTTATTTAGACAGGACCAAGCAACACAGAAAATCTGACCAGCTTTTTATAGCCTTTTTTTCAAACAGACTTGGATAAGTGGTATTAAAAGTTACCTTGGCAAAATGGATCTCTGATTGCATCTTCTTCATTTATTCTTCCAAGGGGTTGCAGTTATCTAAACCCGCTAGGGCACATTCAACCAGAGCCATTCCAGGACTTGTATTGATGACATTTGTGTGGCAGCTACATGGTCCAGTAATCACACTTTTGTATTTCATTACAAGTTGGATGTTAATTTCAAGAGCAGGGCTTCCTTTGGCTCGACAGTGTTCCAGCATATCCTTCTATGAGAGCCACCAAAGGTTCTCGTATCTGGGGACTCTAAAACTGTCAGCCGTCAGGAGGATGAATGAAGGAGACAACATCTGATTAAAAAGTTATGTCGTACCATAACCTAGCATCTGTGTTGTCTTCCCTGATTCATCCTCACTTTCCCACCCAACCACCCCCTTGCCTTTCTGCTTGAGGAACATCAAAAAAGACTCAAGGCCAAGGGTCAACAAAGGTACATCCACAGTTTATCCACAAAGACTCAACAAAGACAAGTTAATACAATCAAAGTAAGCACTTTCGTCCAGACCAAATGAAAGAACTTCAAACAATTATAAACCATGAAAAGGCAGTATAAATAATTCAAATAAAATGACATCACTTCCCCTAATAACCATTTAAAGGCATATTCTCCAATTAACACGACATATACATTGCTATTAAGTAAATAAATAAATTTTCACTACCTTTCATAGATATTTTAAAACACGTCACAAATAATAACACAAATACTGTACTTTAAAAAGTATTTTAAACATAAAAGTTATCTTTCTAAAGCTTTTAAATGTAAAATACATTTCAGAGAACATTGGTCATTGAGGCCAGGACTGGCAAAGGCATTAACTTTGAGCTGCCAATAAAGCTCCCTCTCCTCTAAACGGAGGGGTCAAGGGCCACCTCTGATGTTCTTGCTAACATTATCTGTTATTAAATAGTTGAAAAAGTGTCCAGGGTTCTCAGAGACATGTTTAGCCACAGCGTTCATGGTGTTAGCTTTCCCAATATTATATTGGTGTTTGTAAACCCTCTGTTTAAAGAATCTCTCTGTTTTCCCAGTATAGAACCTGGGTAGCTTTTACATAAGGCAACATACACAATGCCACAACTTTCACAATTGTATTTACCTCTAATCTGGTATGTTACATTATTCAGAGTGAAGGAATTGTCAACCAACATAAATTTACAGAAATTGCATCTGCCACATTTCGTCATTCCCACTTTTAGTGGGTATGCTCTAGTGTTATTTTCAAACATGTTCTTTAGGTTGTTCCCTCTGTTAAAAATTAACCCAGGGCTAACACTAATTTTTTGTTGGATGAAAGGGTCATCCAACAAAACCCTCCAGTTTTTCAATAAGATATCTCGTACAGACCCAGAATCCATACAGAAAGTGGTAATAAATTTAAAGGTATGGTTATTACCAATCTCATTTAACATACATCTGTCTGATTCACTAACAATAACATCAGCCTGACCATTGACTGCCAACTCATTCAAGGGTAATTCTGTTGCTGATTCCATGGTTTTATTCAGTAAAGGCTTGAACCAACCACTAACTCTTTTTTCATATACTTCATTTATAAGGATATCTATTAATGCCAAGGGGGTAGCATCTCTTCAAAACCATATTTTTAAGTGTCTCACATTCGAATATGAATTCAGAGTCTAGTGTGGTCATCCTAGCGGCTCGTACAAGTTGGCCCTTTATTGCCACTTTTTTCAGGGGAAATGGGTGGGAGCTATTAAAGTGTAATAGTGTATTGGAGTATGTAGGTTTTCTAAAGATTTTAACTATATATCTCCCATTTATAAAGTCCTTTGATAATTCAACATCTATGTAGGAGATAGTTTCAACCCTAAATTCAAATGTAAATTTGAGGAATGATGTAAGTCCAGTGATGGTATTGACAACGTTTTCTGCATCACCTAAGTCCCCCCCAAAAAATGATGAATATGTCATCCAAAAATCTGGTGTACCAGAAAACTTTGTCTATATATAAGGGATTCTTAAATAAGAATTCCCCCTCCCAAAAGTATCTTTAGTAGGATGATGGATGAAATGTTCATCTAATATGATGAGGAAACTGTCCTTACTGTGAAGGAGCATACTGTACACAGTTTTCAAGATATCTTGCCCTACACAGGTAGTTAAATATCTGATGAGTCATACTAATCATTTCAAAATGTGTACCAGCCCTTGTCAATTGTAGCAAGCTGTACACAATTAACTTGTGATTTGCAGTGAGGCCTGCAAGACAGTTACTTGTAATAGAAAAGTATTGAGGTAGGCATTACTGTTACAATTTGGGCAAGATACATACTTTAGTGTAGTCATTAGTAGTCACATTTGCAGTCCTGCTCACATTTACTTAGCTAATGACATCCTTTGAAAAAAAAGAGAATCCTCTGGATTTGAACTCTGGCTTGCATGTGCTCTGATGAGCAGCTCAGTGGTGTTACACCCTGTGCCACAGATTAGGCTAAGCAGCAGTTGTATTTTCCACATTCAGTACTGTCCATAGTAATGTCAGCCACACATCACTCACCATTGAGCCTGTTTGTGCGAAGGAAGGCATACTAAATTAAATATTTTGCTCTTCTACTTAAGCAGAAAACTGCATTTGCTTAAAGTCACAGCAGTGGGGAAGGTAAGGCCAACAGTTCTTTATGTAATAAAACTCTGGCCCCAACATTCCAAAGATAGATTACAGCATACACATCATACTAGCTGCCAGCAATTTCTCCCATAACATACCTTGTAAGCCTGACACACGAAATATTAACACCAAACAAATGCATTTTGCAGTTAACCCCAATCAGGTTGGTTACTGTATGTTCCTATTTATGCACAGTTTGGCAATGAGTACCAGTGGACACTGTTACTTCACAAGTCCAAGTTTCTGAAATTCGAATGAAGCATGCACCAATTCTTTGCCACCATCAGTGCGTATCAGCTTCATGGCAATGTGCTTTGTGAAGATGTGTATAGCATGTCTAACTCTGCTTACTGGACTGTAATTCTCCGATATATGGAAATGCATTTATAAACATAAAAGAAGGCAGCAATGTGTGCTTGACTGACCACATATTTTCTGATATTCATGTCTGCCGTATAGCAATGCATTTGCAAATGATATATCAGTACTTGGGTCATTGTCAAACAGACTCCAGAAATACATAGCTTAACTGCATTGTTACATTTAGAATGGCTTTATAGTGCCTGTGGACATTGGTCATGGGTTATCAAATCCCACTGATATTGTCAGTAACTTGTATTAATGTAGACAGATCTTCATCTGAATATGAAGACACACAACTCCATCATTGCACTACTGGTGTTTCCCAAGTGTGTGTGTGTGTGTGTGTGTGTGTGTGTGTGTGTGTGTGTGTGTGTGTGTGTGTGTGTATGTGTGTGTGCATGTGATCTACACAGGATCGTTCTGCAAAATGCATTCATGACAATTTAGTTGAGCTAGGATGACGGGATGTATTTATAAGTACTTTTGCAAATTGTGCTCACACAATCTTATCACAAATTCTGGCTTGGCACCCAAGTCTTATAAGAGTATAGGTCACCTGCAACACTATGATGATGTTTGTGATGCTCATACACTGGCCCAGTAATCAAGGAGCCTCAATCCTCACCATTGGCAACAGTGGGGGACATGCACAATGGGTGGGTGACAAATACACACACAGTAAAGTGCAATTTCCCTTAAGAGCACACAGAAATCACAGTCAGTCTTGGGCTGGTTTCTCCCTCTCTCCCTAGATCCCCAATAAGACTCCCCACTGGCACAGCTATAGGGTTGAGATCTCAGCCGAGTGGCCAAGCTAAGACCACCAGCGCCCTCTCTGTCCAAACAGTGCTTCGTGTCCCTGCCTAAGTAGCTGACATACAAGCACACTTTCAGATTTGATTGATATACAAACACACACACACACACACACACACACACACACACACACACACACACACACACACCTGGGAAAGGCTGGCACAGGTTTACTATCTATTCCCCCTTTTGCCCAGACTATAAGGTAGTTCCAGCAGCCACCAGCCACCCTTATCAGCTACTATAAGGCCCTTACAAAGGTTGTCCAATTCTACTGTGTAATGCTACTATTAATCCAAATGGTAGTCTGACCAAGAATTGCAAGGGTATTTAGGAGTGGCCTGTACAGTCACCAAGTACATATGCAAGTACTGTAAGAGCTTAAATAAGTCTCACAAATATCAGCCGCAAAGGTAGGTTTAAATATATTTAATAATAAATAATAACAGAATAAGACAATACTCAGTACACAAACACAGATACTTTAGAGTTCAAAATCATAGGAAGTATTTTAAAACAACATTGCATGACAGTCTCAAATAAATACCGAAAACAACTAAACTAATTTTTACTATATTCCTATATAGGTCTAAAAGAGATACTATGCTCTAACTCTTACTTACAGAGCAAGCCAAGTGCAGATGGTGATGATGAGTGGATGTTCTTGCTAGGTCCAAGACAAAATACAAAATGCACAGTCTCTATCAAATATTACTGCTGGGTTAGCTTGGATAACATCACTTTTTGTCACCTGTCTTCATTTCCCAGGCTAAACCCCACAGTGTCCAACATTTAACACCTCTGTGTGAAAAATACATAGCCTTCAGATGTTTGCAGTTGCTAGAAGACATAAAACAATAAAACACTTACAAAACAATGCAGAAGCCACCCTAGTTCTAGACGTCCTGTCTCCTTGCTGCATTGAAACTAACTTTTATGACACAATTGTAAAACACTTTAATTTCAACTTATTTTCTAGAAGTTTTGCAAGTTAACTCTGTATGTTCCAGTTTCTACTATTAAAACATACATTTGCACAGGTATATAGTTTATATACATTTCTGTTCTAAGCCAGCAGAGCATGCTGTGGTTATATTTTAGCTCAGTACATAACATACGGTTCTGTAGAAATCATATCAATATTCAGAAATGACATAGAATTATTTACAAAATTCCAGATAGCTGGGCTGGCAGAGTCACACCCTCACCCCCAAAAAAAACCTCAACCTAGTTTTTCAAGTGCCCCTTGAGAAATGTTGCTAGAGAGGGTTGAGACTAGCTTGGAATATCTTACCTCATTCCCTGTCTTGAGAGCCCATCTGCTTTGGCATTGCTAACCCCACTGCAGTGCTGCACTGTCATATCATATGCTTGTAACCCTAGACTCCACCTTAGTAACTTGGCATTTTGCTGACTGGCTCGATGTAGCCATATTAAGGAATTGTAGTCTATAACTACAGTGAAGTTCCTTCTATACAGATAAGACTGAAGTTTCTGCAGTGCCCACACTATGGCTAGACATTCCTTTTCTACAGCTGTATAGCATTCCTCCCTGGGTTGGAGCCTATGACTGAGATATACCACTGGGTGTGCTTCTCCTCTGAGAAGACCTGGCTAAGTACAGCCCCCACCCTATAGTTTGAAGCATCCAACTGCACAAGAAATTATTTGCTGTAATTTGGACTGGCTAACACAGGGAGTCCTCCTAAAGCTCCTTCAAGCTTCTGGAATATATACTCACATGCTGGGGTCCACATTACCTTATCTGGCCTGATTTTCCTTGTCAGGTCTGTAAAAGTAGCAGCTATGGTACTATAATTGGGGACAAACTTTCTTTAGTTCCCTGCTGTCCCTAAGAATGCCCTCACATGTTTTTTTTGTAACAGGGGCAGTCCATGCCTGAATGGCTTCCACTTTGGCA
This sequence comes from Protopterus annectens, assembly GCF_019279795.1. Taxonomy (NCBI): domain Eukaryota; kingdom Metazoa; phylum Chordata; order Ceratodontiformes; family Protopteridae; genus Protopterus; species Protopterus annectens. The sequence continues at coordinate 251,766,082 of NC_056742.1, forward strand.
AGTTCTGGCCTGATCTTACCACTCCCCATTCTATGTCCCAGGTAGGAGACCTCTACCGTACCCACCTGACATTTACTGGGCTTAATGGTCAGCCCTATCCTCTTGTAGTCTGCCCAGCCCCTCCCTGACATGCCGAAGGTGCTCTTGCCAGGAATGGCTATAGATGGCAATATCATCTAGGTAAGCAAGGGAAAAATATCCTGCTCCTGCTAGTATACAATCTACCAGCTTCTGGAAAGTCGCTGGGGCATTTTTCATCCCAAAGGACATGTTCGTGAACTCATACAAGCCAAAAGGAATCAGAAAGGCTGACCTCTCTGTAGCACTGAGAGTCAAGGACACCTGCCAGTAACCCTTAGTAAGGTTAATAGTGCTAAGATACTTAGGCCCACCCAGCTGCTCTAGAGCTTCATCTGTTCTAGGCATGCGGTAAGCATCTGACTCTGTGTGACTATTTAATTTCCTGTAGTCCACACAAAACCTGGTGCTGCCATCCTTCTTTAATACCAGCACCACTGAAGAGGCCCAGGGACTGCTGGATTCCTGAATTACCCCATTTCCAACATTTCCTGTATCCCCTCCCTCAGAGTCTGTTTAACTCTCTCAGGCACCCTATAAGATGCTTGCTTAATAGGCCTTTGGGGTCCTGTATCCACATGGTGCTGCACCAGGTGGGTGCACCATCATTTCCCAGTGAACATGCCCCCAAACTCCTGTAACACTGCTCGGATTTCTTGAACCTGGGTAGGGGATAGCTGGTGGAACATTGCAACCCCTTCCACTATGGTGTCAGTCTGAGCCTCACTGAGGACATCAGTCACCAGACCCCCTCAGACTCCCCTTGCCATCCACTGCAAATGCTGAGCACAAGGGCTTCCTTCTCATGGTAAGGTTTCATCATGTTAACATGGTACAATTTGTGCCCCTGCCTCCTGCCTAGCCATTTTACCATGTAGTTAACATCACTGACCTTCCTTACTACCTTGTGGGGTTTCTCACAAGCTGCCTGCAGCTTGGTGTGTCTGACAGGAATGAGACCCATTACCTGATGCCCTATAGCATACCCTCTAGCTCAAGCATTCCTGTCATACCACACCTTTTTCTGCTGTAGGGCTTCTGCCAGATTCTCCTGGGCCAAGCCCATGAGTTCCCTGAGCCTTGTCATGGGGTTTAGGACATATGCCACAATAGACTTCTTGTGGGATTCACACTCACCCACACACTCATCTCGAATCAGATCTATAGTTCCCCTCACCCTATGCCCATACAACTCAAAGGGAGAAAAACCTATGGATTCCTGGGATACCTCTCTGTAAGTAAACAACAGATGGGGCAAATAATTGTCCCACTCCTTCTTAAACTGGTCTGCAAATGCCTGTACCATCATCTTGAGTATAGAGTTTAACGTCTCAACAAGATCAGTAGTCTGGAAATGGTAGGGGGTGGTTTTTAAGTGCTTCACACCAAAGTACTTCCACAGGTAAGCCAGCGGGTCTGACATGAAATTGGCACCTCTGTCATTCAGTATTTCTTTTGGGAAACCTACCCTGCTGTAAATCTCTAACAAAGCATTTGGCACCTTTTCTGCCTCGGTGGACAACAGAGCTACTGCCTCAGAGTATCTGGTAGCATAATCTACTACCACTAGGATATACTTTTCCCTCTGGAACTTTGGGTACTCAGAGGCCCCGCGATATCCATAGCTACCCTCTGAAATGGATCCTCAATCACAGGCAAAGGCATCAAAGGAGTTTTCACCTTGTCGCCTGCCTTGCCTACCTTTTGGCACTGCTCACAGGTCCTGCAGGACCATGTTATAGCTCTGAAAATCCTAGGCCAATAGAAGTTCTGCATAATATGTCTCTTTGTATGTTTTATGCCCATATGACCTGCGAAGGGAATATCATGGGCTATGGCTAGAAGTGACAGACGGTAGGCTCTGGGACTACCAACTGCTGTATTTTCTCACCTTCTAGCCCTCCCTCAGGAGTTCACTCTCAGTACAGTAACCCTTTGTCATAGTATAGAGATTCCCCCTTCCCTTGAGAATCAGGTGCCTCACTAGCGACCTCCCTCAGACCTTGTGATGTAAGGTCTGAGAGCTGAGCCTGTCTCAACAGTCTCTTTGTAACCCTTCCCAGATCCCCTTCCACATTAAGTCTGGCATCCTCTCACAGCGGTACCTCACTGTCAACCTGGGTACTACTACTACTTACGTCTACCCTTGCAGCCACTCTGTTCAAGGAAACATCAGTACTCACAAGCAACTGTGGCTCACCTTCAGTCTCACTAAAGTAACCACCTCACCAGTCCTGGCTGCAAGTGTGCGGTCTATCTGGGTCTGCCCCAGGCTTTCCAGACCCACATGCTTGTCTTGCCTGACTGCATGTAACTGCATGCACACATGGTACTGCATTATCAAAATCATTCCCTATCAGGACATCTGCAGGGATATCCTCAAACACACCTACTTGCTTGCTTCCTTGTTTGCCCTCTCAGGGAAGGCAAACCCTAGCCAAAGATATTTGGAATGGGGTCCCTCCTAAAGCTCTGACTGGAGTAGACTGCCCAAGCAAGTAGTGCTCCTCGGTAACCATTGCAGGCTTCAGAATGGTTAGGTCAGAGCCTGTGTCTCTTTTCACAATGGCATCTTTCCCATTCAGTAAAATAGAATATAACCTCTTGTGGTAGTTTGGTACCCTTGTTGTCTTGAGACAACCTACTACTGGCATTTTGTCATTCCCACTTACTGGCTCTCCCACCTTTTGTTCCCCACCTTGCCTCAGTGGACATCTATATGCTACATTGCCACACTGGTTGCATTTAAAATATTTTACCCTTGGTCTTGGACATGGATCTGGACTAGTGACTTCTCCTGCTACTGGTGGACTCTGCTAGGGCAGTCTGGGCTGCCCACTATGGATTCCCTTAGACCCATGAGAAGCACTGGGTGTCCCTTTCCTGTGCAGTGATGTCCTGCTTGTTAGGTATAGGTCTCCCTTCTTCCCCAACTCATCCTCAGTATTGCATATTCTATCAGCTATCCAGATTCTCATGTCCTCAGGCAAAGTGCTAAGGGCATGTTCCCTCACTAAAGGGTCTGCCAGCCCTTCAAAAGTGGTGACCTGACATCCACTCACCCACCTATGAAAATAAGTGTTTAGCTCAGCAATATATTCACACACACTTTCAACTGCCTTGCGTCTTTGCTCATGAAACTTTTTCCTATAAGCTTCAGGTGTTAACTAAACATTCTAGCAAATAGTTGTTTGCAATATTATAATATAAACAATCAGTATCATATAGTTTAGAAATAACAGTTACAGCTTTACCATGGAGTAAGGGGGTCAGGAACCGTACTCAGAGCCCTTGGTCAACATCATACTGTTTACATACCCTCTCAAACATATGAATGAAACTATCAAAATTATCCCCCTCTATAAATTGTGGAAGACATTTACAGACCTTTGTTGCTTCTGGGGTTAAGTTACTTCTTTCTCCATTACCTCCATGACTCTAGCAAAAAGTCAGCATCTCCTTTTCATGTTGTTTCTGCCTCCCCTTCTCCTCAGCCTCTAGCCATCAAAGTTTCTCATTTTCCTCAGCCTCAAGACATCTCAGTCTCTCTGCTGCTTCTATTTCCAAATGCTTGGCCTCCAGCTTAAATCTCTTTAACTACAGACGGATTTTTAAGTCCTCTGTGGAAAGATTGAGCTGTCCATTTTCTGAGAGTTTTATATCTCCACGCCAGTCTGATTTTCCTCCTGGTTGCTATTCTGTGATGCAGCTGTGACTGAAGCTGCAATCATGTCTGCTTTAGTCAGGTTGGCATGCACCAGCCCTTTAGCCTGACACATTTCAGACAACTGGCTCCTTGTCAGCTTGCCTTACTCCTCTTTTGACATGCTTGCCTGGTCTCCCTGACTAACTAAGCTAGCAAAAAAATAAATAAATAACACAATTTTGATATGAACTCTGAATGTTCACTGTGTGGCTTATTGAGAGTACAAACACTTCAGTGACCACTGTACACAGGCTATTGCTACAGGAATTCAATATCCACACCACTACAAGCCAAATAACATGTGATATAGATAACTTACCACTGTCACCCAATTAATATGTGATGTGGATATCCCACCACTGTCCCCCAATTAATATGTGACACCCCTGCGCTGGCCCAGTAATCAAGGAGCATCAATCTTTACTACAGGCAACAGTGAGGGATATACACAATAGGATGATGACAAGTACACACACAGTAAAGTACAAATTCCCTTAAGAGCACATAGAGATTGCAGTCAGTCTGGGCCTGTTTTCTGCCTTTTTCCCCAGATCCCCAATAAGACTTCCCACTGGCACAGACCTCCAGCACGCTCTCTGTCCACCCAGTGCTTTCTGTCTCTTCCCAAGTAGCTGACACGCACACACACTTTGAGATTTGATTGATATACAAACACACACACACCTGAGAAAGGCTGGCACAGGTTTACAGGCTATGCCCCTTTTTGCCTAGACTATAAGGTAGTACCAGCTGCCACCAGCTATCCTCACTTATCAGCTACTATAAGGCCCTTACAAAGTGTGTCTAATCTTACTGTGTAATGTTACTAATAATCCAAATGGTAGTTTTGACCAAGCAATGATATTGGAGTGGCCTGTACAGTGTTACCAAATACATATGCAAGTACTCTTAGTGCTTAAATATGTCTCAGAAATATCAGCCAAAAAGATAGGTTTAAATATATTTAATAATAAACAATAAAAGAACAAAACAATACTCAATAAACAAACACAGTTACTTCAGAGTTCAAAATCACAGAAAATATTTTAAAACAACATTGCAGTACAGTCTCAAATAAATACAGAAAACATCTAAACTAATCTTTACTATATTCCTATCTATATCTAAGAAAGATACTATGCCCCAAGTCTTACTTACAGACAACATGCAGGCAGAAGTGCTGAGTGGATGTTTCTATGTCCAAGACAAGATGCAAAATGCCCAGTGTTTCTCTGAGAAAGTTCTGAAATTAATAATAAACATTACTGCTGGGTTAGCTTGGATGATATCACTCTTTGTCACCTGACTTCAGTTCCCATGCTAAACAGATACTAACAGAATTTTAACACCTCTGTGTGAGAAGTACATATCTCTCAGACGTTTGCAGAACTTAGAAGTTGTAAAATAATGAAACGCTTTTACACTTGAAACCTAGTAATAATTTCTGTTTTAAGACAATACAAAAAACTCTAGCTCTAGACATTGTGTCTGCTGCTGAACTGAACTGAGAGATAACGCAATCATAAACCACTTTAATTTCAACTTATTTTCTTGAGGTTTTGCAAATCAACTTTGTATGTTCTCGCTTCTACCAGTAAAACATACATTTGCACAGATATATAGTTTATATACATTTCTGTTCTTTTCCAGTAGGGTACACTGTGGACACATCCATGAAGCTCAGTACTGTTGAAACTCTGTTCAACGCACACTTCTGCACCAGTAGTTTAATATACACATACCATGCAGTTCTCTTACATTTGCAAGACAAGCATGTGAATCATGTTGATATTCACAGATAACGTATGATTATTTACAAAATTCCAGATAGCTGGGCTGGCAGTGTCACACCTTTGACCAACACGTGTTCAAAGTAGTAAGAAAATCCTTCTATGTTGCTCGGTTTTTAAGCAAGAATATGGCATCTAGGTCCTTTGAGGCCATCATACCACTGTACTTGGCCTTCATCAGATCCATCATAGAGTATAATGCCCCCTTCAGATTGTACTTCATCGGACACATGCAGCAAATGGAATATCCACAAAGGTCCCTTACAAAGAAAATGCAGGGAGTAAAGAAAATGTCCTACTCTGATAATCTCAAAGTCCTGTCTCTTTACTCAGTATCATACAGACATTTGAGAGGTGATCTTTGCCTAGCATACAAGGCATCCCTGGGCATTGTTTTGATGAACCTTTTGCACATCCACAAAATAAACAGCATTAGAACTTCTTGATTAAAAGACCTACATTTTACTTGTGACATAAATAAGACATGTTGGAGAGACAGATATGTTTTTCAGAGAATTCACTTTCTCTGGAACAGGCTCCCCATCCATCTAAAGCAGAGTTCCTCCATATATCTCTAAAAGCACATCTTAGACCAATGGAAGAGTGATCAGAAATTCACCCTTGGTCTGACTCCTGTGTCTTTAATGTACAAAGGCAGACAGTAAATTACCCCTATATGAATCACATTTGTGGGTCACATTTGGGTTCCACTGCTAGGCTTATAAGGGCCCTAGTGGTTGATAGAGTAGTATACACCCATGAACATATGAAAAGAGAGTCTGATGACTTGAAATAGAATGTTTAGACCAAAGATGGACAGTATCCTGTTTGAGATGCACCTAATTTATGGAAGCTAGGACATATTCCATAGCTCTGTACTATATTTGCAAGTTAGCAGAGTTTGGTAAAGAATTATGTGCGTGCAGTCTGACTGGAAGTCTTCAGGAATGGCAAAGAAGTGTTTAATCTGGAAAATTCCATATTTGAGCTGAAAGCAGTGGAGAGAGGCACAGTGAAACCACTTCTTTAGTCCATATTACTAAATGCAGGATTGTTACAAATAATACTTTCAGAAAGGAAGACCTAAAGAAATAAAACTGTAAGTCATCTGAACTTTGAAAAAATCGATTTTACTATTTTCAAGAAGCTCATTAATTATTCTCATTGGAGATCCTTCAGTTAAGCAAAGGATTTAGCATTTCTTATACCTCAAATGATCCCCAGATTGCAAATTTTCCAATATTGCCATTGCATCTTCCTTCTGTGCCATCATCTCTTTTTAACTTTCTCTCTCCCTGTTCCCATAAAACATTGTATTATCCCTTAGCCTTTCAGTTGTATTTTTACCAAATCCATTTCTTTTTTACTCATGGTCTCTCTCTCTTTCTCTAGTTCTTGCTTAATTACTTTGCAACCATCTAAGCTGACAAGAGTTTCCACTTTTCTGGTATGAGGATTCCACTGTCAGGTTAAGCTGCCCTTTTTAAAGGGGACCTCTGTTAGCACTCTTGTTAAGGCTGCAGTTGTGTAATACATGACTAACAGGGATACCGTCTACCAGTGTAGAAACGTTCAGTTCATTTAGCCTCAATGTTGGGCTTGTTAGTGCTGCTCTAATTATGTTTAGTGAGCTGTATACCTGGTCTGTATTTAGATGAAATATTGCCAAAACAAGTGCAAAGATATATGGCACAGCCTCTAAGAGATAACCCTTAGGAAAAATGGTTAATAAATATAAATCACAATTAATAGGATTTTGCATGTACTATAGTAATTGGTAGGATGTTTGTATGGACAAGGACCTTCAGTGTTTTCTTCTCATTTCCAGAAAGTCAGAAAGGTACCCATTCTGTGTGGCTGGCATCCTGTCCACTGCATCTACCTCCAACAGATGAGGAAATGCAGACATTTTCAGCAGCAGTTTCTTCTTCTTTTTAACCAGTTCCTATAGAAGATGAAAAGAAGAAAAGCATCCTAAAATTGTTTTGCTTCTTTTGACTAAAGTGTTAATCATAAAATAATGGAAGATTTTGAAGTAATAAAAAGCTGCGCAGAAAGGAATGAAGTCAGAAGGCTTAAAGGAAAAGTCCACCCTTTCTGCTGTTTAGCTCAACTCTTAAGTTTCTTTTCACCTTATAATACAGTGCTAGTGTTGTTAAGTTATGTGTTACCTACCTGTGCTTCATAAAGTGCTCTTTTCCTTGTTTTGAAATCAAACCTAGGGAATGCCCAGACATTTTTTAAGAGTCCATCTCTTGTGTGGTTTGGCAGAGGAATTTTTCTCCATTTGCATGCCATGAATTTTTCCATTATCTTTGCTGCAGAGAGGAACAAGAACAGTATCAGTTTACATAGGTGACCATATTTTCGTCATTGCAATTTTGTAGCTGTAACAGTTTTATAGAAAATAGTCTTTTATTCTTCAGGATATCCGAGGTGCTTCAGCAGTAGCATTGTTGCCTCACAGCAAGAGGTTCTCCCATTCGATTCTCGGCTGGAGTGTGGGGAGTGCCTTCCGTGTGGAGTCTGCATGTCCTCCCCGTGGTTGGGTGGACGTTCAAAAGACATGCGTAAATGGGCGTGCCTTCATTGAAGGTTGAACGTCGAGCTGGCACCTCGGTGTTCGTGAAAATCTACTGCCAGTTATTAGCGGACCGGAGTTCCGCTGTGACGACTCCTAACCGGGAAAAAGCTGAATGACAATAACAGTCTTTTATTCTTCAGCTCAACACAGAGAACTAAACATTTGTCATGCTAAAAAGTTTTTGTTTTCATGAAGTGATAGTATGATTCACAAGTTGATCAAACCACTCCTAAATCAAAATAAAACGAAACTAGTGGTAATTTCATCTCCAGCTCGACAATCACACTGTCACAGTTACTGGGAATAACAGACCATAGATTTGATTAGCATATCCAACATGCAGTTCAAAAAATTAAACTTAAACTAGGAGTTCTTTATAAGTTGAAGCCTTTCATAGCAGAATATGCAAGCAAGACTATAGCTCAGACCTATCTACCCCTAGTCTCCTATTATAATTATCATCATCATCATCAGCACCCTTTTCCCATTTTATACATGGGGTTATGGTATTGTGTTAACTGTTGCCATCTCTCTCGATTCAGTGCCACTCTCCTGCCTTCTTCACTACTCATGCCTGACTGTCGCAGATCATCTTTCTTACAATCCATCCACCTGTTTGCTGAATTTCCTCTTACCTTCTTCCTGTCTGTCCCAAATCTTCTTCACCAGATTGTCTTCTGCTTTCCTGCACATGTCAAAACCACTGTAATCTGTTATCTTTGATCTTTTCTGCAATTGGAGTTACTTTGGCTTCTGCTCTTATATCCTCATTTCTTCATCTGTCCCACAATGTGCATCCTACCATCCTTCTCAGGCACTTCATTTCCATAACCTTTAACTTTTTCATCTGCTCTGCCTTTATTGCCCAGGTTTCTGTACCATACATTAGTACTGGTCACACCACTGACTTTTACACCTTACTTTTCAGCTGCTTTGTCATTCTTCTGTCATAGACTACATCTGAGACTCTATGCCCATTGGCTACAGCCCCTCGATTCTAGCTTTGACCTCTACATTCAGACTTCCCTTCTCCTCGACCACCCCTCCCAGATACTTGAAGCTATTTACCTGTTCCATTATCTTCTCTTCTGTCACACTTCTCAGGTTCTTCTGATTTCCCCAATTTGCTGCCATTACTACTGTCTTATTTGTGCTTAGTTTCATTCCATGTGCCTTCAGTTTTGCATTCCATGCCCTATCCTTTGCTGAAGTTCTTGCTTAGAGTCTGCTTGTAATGCCACATCATCTACATACAGTAACTTTGTTGATCTGTCCCCTCCAACCTGTTTGCTAATGTAGTCCATCACCAGTATGAACAACAGTGGGCTCAGAGCTGAACCCTGATGTACCTCCACTCCCACCGGGAACCCCTCTGTAATCCGAACACTGTTCGTACTTGAGTTATTGTGTCCCTGTACATAGCCTGCACCAATTCTACCAATGTTTCTGGAACTTCAGAACACTGCAGTACTGCCCAGATCAGCTTTCTTTGGACCTTGTCATATGCTTTCTCCAAGTCTAGAAATTCCCAGTTGGGCTCTTTCCTCATCTCTAGCTTCTTCTCAACTATCTGTCTCACTGCAAACTTTGGGTCAGTTGTGCTGCATCCTGATCAGAATCCAAACTGCTCATCTCCCATCTTACATTCTACTTCTCTGTGTATCCATTTATCAGTCACCCTCTCCAGAACTTTCATGCAATGTGATAGGAGTCTGATGCCTCTGTATTGCCCACAGTTGTGGATGTCCTCTTTGTTCTTGTACACTGGCAAGAGTATGCTTATTCTGCAGTCATCTGGGATACACCTTTCTATCCACATGGCTATGAGTACTGTCAAGAGCCATTTCTTCCCTATGTCACCCAGCATCTTTATCATATCTTCTGTGACCTCATTTTGAGCCTACTGCTTTCCTTGACTTCATTTTCCTTTGTACTATACTTACTTCTTCTTCTCCTCCCATCGTAGGCTGTTTCTGGGGCAGTACAGCTTCTATGGGGTTTTCTTCATTCAGAAGCTGCTGCAAATACTCCCTCCATCTGCTTTTGATGTCCTGTGGACTGGTGAGCAGGGTGTTGCTGGCATCCCTTATGAAGGGTATCTGACTATCCTCTTTATCTTTCTGTCTTTACCTTGCAACCGGATATAGTTTCTTTGTACCACCTACAGAGCCCCTTTCCAGAAGTTGGTAGAGTGCCTCATATGCCCTATTCTTTGCTACTGCAACTACTTTCTTAGCTTCTTTGTTAGCCAACCAATATTCCTTCCTAGCCTGGTCAGTCTTTTCTGTCTCCCATTTTGTCCTACACTTCTTTCTTTTGATCACTTCCTGGACTTCTGTATTCCACCACCCTAGTCTCCTACATGCCTCATAAATTTTCATTACGTTACAGTACTCTCGGCTACCCTAGGTTGGAGCAATCTTGAAATAAAATTGCAAAGTTTGCAAGTAACTACATTAAACAAACACATCACTGTGGAGCACTTCACTCCCTTTACTAGCTGACTTTATCTAATCTGCTAACTTAGTCTCATATTAAGACTTCCCACGACATTCTCTATACCACTGACAGATGCCCTGTCATCATCCATTTACTAAACTTGCCTAGCACCACATAGCTGTGCTCACTAAACCAATACCTAGTACTCAGTCAAAAGTCTAAAAATCATAATGGTGACTGTCTATAATCTGTACACATTGTTCAACAGATTTAAAAAATTGTACCTCCTTTGTACTATGCTGCACTGTAATAATAGATATGACTTGTAAACTGCTTTTGAATAAAAAGAGCAAGCACATTTCTCTAATGCTCATGATAAAAAGAAACACTTGCCTTCCTACTGTAGACACTGGCAAATAGGCAGCACTAAATATGACTTGCTAACAGCTCCTGCAATACAGTGATAGATTGTGACACCACAAGTTGATTGAGAGGGTCTGGCAATACATGCAGGGCTACAAATTGGCATCAGGTATCTTATCTTAGCTACAGATTTGAAGCTCTTTGAAGATATATCTCTCAAAAAAAAGGGTGTTGCACTTGGAATAACCCCCTTAGCAAGACCCATTCTTATTCTAAATTTTATGCTATCTATAATTTACAATCCAAATATTTATTTATTTATTTTATTTTACATTTGTTGACCGGGATAGTTTGACTGAATACATGTCCATTTTCAGCGGAGGCCCGGGAAGAAAAGCTCCAAACTTACAAACAGATAAAGACAAGCAAGTTACAGTATATGCACAAACATATTGTATTAACATACAAGTTAAAGTCTCACATTTCAAGCCTATGAAGAATACAGTTTATATTCAGAAATATATACAAATATGTTACAGTTTCTCTTACCAAACCTATAGGTACAGCTATATACAGAGTATCTGCAAAGATGTTACAGTTTCTCTTTTCAAACCTTTTAGAGTAAGAGGTAAATCACTGTGAATAAAAATTGCAGGAATATGGAAGTAAATGAGGCTTTAGTCAGGGTTAGAGCAAGGACATAACTAGTGAGTTTTAAAATATCGGGTTAGATTTTTTTTTGAACTGATTAAGGGAGGGGTTCAGAGTAAGGTCAGATGGGAGCAAATTCCAGGTTTTGCCTACTGAATTTGTAAACAAATATTCTCTTGATAGGTTGCTAGCTTTAACAGATAGAACCAAAAGTTTTGTAGTGGAACAAAGTGGCCTAGCATTTTTGTAGGGATGGATAATGTTTTTAAGGGAGGGCATTTTTTCTGGATGGTTAATAACCTTGAATGCTACAATAAGTTAATTATATTGAATTAGCCAGGGGAGTTCTAGCCATTCTAAGAGGTTTAGGTTTTGACAATGGTGTGTCCTATATGGAGTTCCTGTGGCAAACCTGGAAATTTGATTGTAGCAGCTAGAGAGTTTGCTGAGATCGGTTTTGTTCAAGTTAGTGAGTATTGGCGAGGCAGAGTGTAGAGTTGAAAGCAGATGGGTACGAGCAATGGCAGTCCTAGCTAGAGGGGTGAGAAAAGGTTTGTTTTCGCATAGGGAGCCAAGGTTTTTATTAACAGTTTTAATAGTTTGGTTTACGTGCATATCATATTTGAGGTTGTTGTCTATTATAACACCCAGGAGTTTGGTATACATATCTGGTGAGATTATGGTCCCATTGTTAGATGTTATAGTAAATGAAAGCTGAGAAGATTTGCGAGAAGAGCAATAGCTTTGTTTTATTAGGGTTTAATATCAGCTGTTGATTAGTGATCCGGTTTTCCAATCTATTTAAGGTTTTCTGAGTTAAACTAAGGATATCTGTAGGAGGTAGAGGCTGAGCAAATCAGGGTGGAGTCATTGGCATATTGTATACAGGTTGTGTCTGGGATTACAGTGTGGAGGTCATTGATAAAGAGGGAGAAAAGAAGGGGACCTAATATGGAGCCTTGAGAGACACCAAGGATAACTGGGAGAAGCGTGGAGAGTTTGTCCTGCCAAAGGACAGCCTGCTGTCTTTCACTAAGATAAGAGTGAAACCATTGTATGGCATGGTTGTTTAGGGATATTTTATTTAGGTTAAGTAAGAGTAGCTGGTGGTTAACCATGTCAAAGGCTTTGGAAAGATCAAGAAACAGGGCAGAAGTTTGTTGTTGTTACGGTTGGAATTTATGACATTAGAAAATGAGAGGAGGGCTGAGGTGGTACTGTGCTGTGGTCTAAATCCATGCTGGGAGTTGGCCAGAAGATTATGTTGAATAAGGTAGTGTAAGAGTTGTTTATGGATACACTATTCCATAATTTTAGCCAGAGGGTAAAGGATAGCTATTGGTCTATAGTTTGACAGCTCAATGGAGCTGCCTCCTTTGTGGAGTGGTATGACATGATATTTTCCAGATAGAGGGGATAGAGGCTTCAGTTATGGTTCTGTTTATCAAAATAGAGACAGGGTATGCTATAAGATCAGCAGCTTTTTGCAGGAAGTCTGCAGGGAGGAGGTCAGCTGAAAGGGTGGTTGGTTTGAGTTTTTTAATTAGGACTCTCATGAGTAAAGTCGGAACTTTTTGGAAGCTAAAGGGGAGAATGTCACTGGGTTTGGGGGTTTCAGCATTAGAACAAGTGAGTTAAAGTTTGCTAGCAAGGGCCTGGATGATTTCTATAAATAAACTGTTGAAGGTGTTGGAAATGGCCTCTGGTGATATTTGGGTTGGGGCTGAGGGGGTTGGAATTGTGGATTGCCCTGGGTGGAGGAGTTTGTTAATACCTGCACGGAACTTATGTGGCTTGTTGTGGTGTTTCTGCTGTAGATGGCAGAAATAGTTTTATTTGTCTAGTAATATGGATTTTTTTGTATCAGTCCTATATTGTTGAAATTTGAGTTGATCTTGTGGGGCTTTAGAGGAGCACCAGGTGTTCCAGGCATTATTTCTTTGGATGATCTTTAGTTTGGTTTCTTTAGTGAGCCAGGGGGCAACTTTTGTTTTAATTCTAATAGAACGTGCAGGTGCATGGTTGTCAAGGATGGCCAGGAATGTGTTATTAAAGTGTGTTACTGCCTCATCTAGTAGTAGTTGTTTTAGAATTGACCAATTTCATAATTTAAGTTCTAAGAATTTATTAAGGTTGAAGTTTTTGTTATTTCTTATTGTTTTATAGGTGGGTAGATGCAGACATTCAACTTTATGCCTAATAGTATACATTAAGAAATGATCACTTGGATCTTCAGGGAGAGTACCTGATTTGTACATGTGGTGGAGGCTATTAATTACTATCCAGTCTAGGATACTTTCTTTATTGTAAGCTTTCTGATCCTAGTAGGGGAGGTTATAGTTTGTGTAAAACTATGTAGGTTTACGTGGGTGGTTGGGGTCTCTGCAGTGCAGGTTTTCCACTCTATATTGAATTCCCCTAGAACAATGGTCTCTTGGGGGTAGGTATTGGATATCCAGTAGAGGATCTCTTCTGGGGTCCCTGAGTTATTACCTGGGGGAATATAGACACATACTATGTTTATACATTTGTTTTTATTTATTTGCAGTTTGGAAATCATAATTTCTGCTTTGTTAAATATAGGTGGTTGAAGGTTGTCTAGAGTAACATTTAGGGTGGTTTTATAGCAAACAGCAACCCCTCCCCCTTTCCTGGTAGTATGAGCTAGCCTGAGTATATTATACCCTGGAGGTAAAATTTCATTCTCTGGCATAGTTGGTTTTAACCATGTTTCAGTGAGACAAACATGATAAAACCTATTAGTAACAGTCTGACCCTTGAACCAGCCCATTATTAAGTTCCCCCCTTACACAGTCAAATCAAGGAAATATCACAACTTTCTCACAGGTTTCCTAACCCTGGTTACTGATCTTAAGTGAGTTTACTTGCTTGGATAAAAAATAAAAAAATATTTATTTAACATGTGTTAACAAGGAAAGTCGGATTTGGAACAAAGACAATTTTCAGCAGAGGCCCAGGGAGAAACACTGCTGATGCATGTCTTTGTAACATGGGAGGAGGCACCCCAGGTGAGGATCAAACCAGAGAACCTCTTACTGTGAGGCAACACCACTACCACTGCACCACTGCACCACTGCACTGCCCACAAACACATTCCTCATTTGCTGTCTGTGTGTTAAAAGTACATAGGGAGTGCATACAGACACATAAATAATGCTGAATGTTCTATTGATGTGTACAAAGTTTGCAGCTGTATTCCTCCTGTTTTATAAATACAAGCTTAACTTGATGTGAATACTACAAAGTGTAGGTAACATGGTGATAACTTGTTAAGTTACATAGTCCTTTTTTACTGTTTTCTCATGAGGTTGTATGTAATTTGCAGCTTTTCAATGTGATCCTCATCTGAAAAGGTACTTTTCCCAGTCAGACTTTCCTGGTTATCCAAAAGCAAATGCATATACATCAAGGGGTTGCAGTGTAACAGAAGTGAGAAAATGTAATGCATGAAGAAATTTGTGCTTTAGTTTAAAGAATTGTGTAACAGATTCAAGAACAGAAGGTTGTACCTTGTCTGTATTGCGCTACACTGTAAGGACAGATTTCAGTTGTAAACTGATTTTAAGCAAAAACAGCAAGCACATTTCTCCAAACCTCAGGATAAAAACAAACATCTTCCTACTGTAGACCTTGACAAATTACAATTTCTTTTTAGTGTTGGCTTACAGCATCTAGATTACAGTTACAGTTTTGAAGAGTAAATTGAAAAGTAAGGTGCACATCTCAATACTCCTAAACAGAAAGATGTTGTGTGTAGTGCGGTGATTTGTGAACTTTCCTTGGAAGAAGAGTTTGGGTAACCAGACCTTGAGAATCCATGTTTCTCCCAAAAGGATGTGGCGGCAGCTATTGTAGGGCTCAGCGCAGAAATGCAGAGCCTTAAGTTAGATCTTGCACGTCTATTGGAAGCATTTCAACCAACTGGTAACTCTATTCCGTGTGGGCAAGTAAGGAACGAATCCATCCATCAGGTTTCCACTCAGGCGAATGACTGTGACATGGAGGTACAGACTGGGTCACTTCATGGTTTTGTTTCAGTGCCACACAAGGGTTGTGGAAGTAAATTAACTTCACAAGGAACTGGTGAAATTTTTCATGATGCCTTTAGGAGGGGAGAGTCTGCTTTCCAAACTACTGGACCAAGTGATTCTTTTGACATTGAAGGTTCACAACGTGGTTTTCACGCACACCAAGGTACTGTGAAACAAACTGATAATGTTTTTAATGCTGATTTGTGGCATTTTCATAATGTTAAAGAATGGTTTAAACATATACAAAGTGAAGGGAACTATTTCAACAACTCTTCTTGTTTAAAGAACAAGACTAATGTTGCAGGCCATCCTTTGACTATGTCCTCACTGAAGGATGGTATTAGAGACTTGGAAAATAAAATGTACAGGATAAAGTGTGTTAATTTAGATATTGCATATTTTGAAGAATGTTTAGTTAAAAAAGTTGTTCCACAAGGGTTATGTGTTTGTAAATACCCTGAAGGTTTTTCTTATGACATTAATATGCTTAATGAGTTTAATAATGTTTTTGATGAATGTGGTTTTAAAATTTTAAAGTTGATGGTGAAATTTTCTAAATTGAAAGTAGATGCTATGTTAAAGGATGCTGAAAAATTGGATGAGGCTATTAGGGGTGACTTGTTGTTTGAGTTCAATAAAGAATGTTATGAAAACAGTTTTTATCGTATAGACAGGAAATGTGAAGAAATATATGGTAGGAAGAAAAGAAAACTGGAGAGGGATTTAAAACAATATAGTGACAATAGGGCTTATGTTTTCATAGGGAAAATCTTTAAATATACTTTATACAAAACACCTGACCCCACGGTTATTGAGGATGAGGTTCAACTTAGAAGTGCTGACAAAATTTCAACCAACAGACAGGTAGTTGTTGAGGTTTTGAACCATACCCTACTACCCCTGTGACCAATTTTTCCACATCTAACCCCCCATCTTAGATGTGGGTAAAGTTATAGGTGTAACAACTGATTTGGAAGGAGGGGATGAAGGGGAATTGAACGAACAGGATTTTTTGGGGGGAAAAGGCAAAGGAAAGAACCAGATGAAAACAAAAAAGAAAGGAAAAGTGTAACAGTTAACTCTGACAAGGAAACAAAAGGAAAAATAGTTGTAGATTCTGACAAAGTGACTTATTCTTACAATGGTTTCAAAAATTTTAACTTAAGTGGTATTGATGTTAATGAGGAACATTTCATCTGTTTGAAAAAGGTTTTAAATTTGTTCCAACAGTTAGATTTAACATTTGTGACACCCTTCTTGAATTAAAACTATATACTAGGAAATTAAATCTTGCACTTTTGTTTGACCAAACTGAGGGTTATGACACAACTGTGTTTAAAAAGGCCAGTACCTTTAACCCACCTCTTCACCCGGCTTTGCAGGTTTTTGAGGACATGTGTATTTCAGATTTGTATGATTTGAGTATTGACAAGAATACAAGAAAAAAACATTCATTTAAAACGAATTTAACTATGAGGGAGAAACAGATTTTAGATGACTTAATTGCCGATTGTGGGATTCGAATTATGAAACCTGACAAGGGGGGTGGCATGGTCTTGGTTAATACCTTTGATTATTCGAGCAAAATTTTGGACATGTTGAGTGATGTTAAAAGTGTACATCCCGATCTCTATCAATGAGATCAACATCTCATATAGGAAAATAGATTTAGCTATTGAAGAATTTGTTATTGAAAACAGGCTTGATGAGAAGATTGGCAACATTTTGACTATTAAGAAACCAAGACTAGTGACCTTCTTTGGTATCCCAAAGATACATAAAAGTACAACTGATCTACCATACAGGCCAATTGTTTCGGGAAAAGGGTCCAAAACATACGCTATTACGTGTTTTTGGATCATATACTTAAGCATATTCCCAAACAGTACGATCATTTGTTAAAGGACTCGTGGGACTTTTTACGCAGTTTAATTTTGCAACCATATGAAGGTGAAACATATTTCCTAACCATTGATGTGGTTGATTTGTCCTGTATTCCAACTGATAAGGGGTTGGACTATTTGTGGCTACTTTTGAAAGACCAAAGGTCCCTTCTGAGTTTTGAAATTGATATACTTGTTGAACTTATGAGAATAGTTTTAGAAAACAATTTTGTGTACTTTGAAGGGGAAACTTACAAGCAAATTAGAGGTGTAGCTATGGGGGCAGCATGTGCCCCCATTTATGCAAATCTAGTTCTCCTTCAATGGGAATTACAGTACTTGCTCCCTTCTGTATTTTGGAAAAATATTAGGTTGTACTGACGTTTTTTGGATGACTTGTTCATTATATGGGAAAGACCAGTGAATGTTATTTCTGACTTTATTGAGTTTTTGAATTCTACTACTGACTTCTTAAAATTTACATTCAGATTTGACCAGGGTGGGATTGACTACTTGGATGTGAGGTTAGATAAAACTGAAGGGGGACTGAAATCAAGAATTCACAGAAAAGACACTTTTAGTAATTCTTACCTCCCTTATACAAGTGACCACCCTTGGAAACAAAAAAAGAGTATTGTTAAGGGCCAAATGGTCAGAGTGGCCAGAATGACATCAGAGTGGAGTGATTTTATAGTAGAAATTGAGTTTATTTCTGATTTATTTACTTCAAGTGTTACCCTAACTGGTTAATTAAACAAGTGTCAGATGAAATCATACAAGGACGTGCTACAAGGTACCAACCCATTTTGGGGAAAGTACTGGAAACCTCTACGGGTGATGGAGTGGTTGTTGAACAGGTTTTTAAAAGGTATTTTGTACTTAAACATAGTAACACTGCTAAGGATGTTAAGGCCCTAGTTCAAAGGAACTGGAAGATGTTAAGACACAATAAGGATATAGTGCATAAAGTGGGTGGTGAACCTAACTTTGTTTTTAAAACAGGAACAAATTTAAAAAAAGTTTTTGAAAGTAGTACTTATAGGAATACATACTACCCAGATAAAGGAACACATAGATGTGGTAGGTGTGGATATTGTAGGTACATTTTGGAGGAAGTGGCTATTACCTTAAAAAAATTATGGTAATAGTAGGATTTATTTCAAGAAGGGTAACTGTTACACTAAAGGTATTGTATATTTAGCCCTGTGTAGAGACTGTCCAGGTTTCTATGTAGGGAAATCAGAGGGGGCATTGAATAAACGCATTTATGAACATTTGTATAACATTAGGAAAGGAAATACAAATAATGCATTAAGTAAGCACCTACAAAATGAGCCTGAGCATACAGGCTTCCGATTTGGAATTCTTGAACAAGTCCCAATAGATCCCAAAGGGGGAGACTGGGAGAATTGGTTATGCTGTAGGGAGACCTACTGGCAAATAAGACTGAATGCCGCCCACCCCCCAGGGCTTAACGATTATATTTCTATTAAGCCTTATTTAATCAAAAAAGCAGAAGTTTTATAATGGTATTATTGGTGAAATTCATTTCTTTTAGTGGATATATTTCAAAAAGATTATTTTACTTATGGTATTTATAGGTTGTTTGTGTTTAAACCTTTATACTATACATATATTTCTTAAGTATTTTTAAGTATTGTTTTTGTACTTTCAATGGAATAAGTGGACATTAATGTGTTTTACTTTTATTTTTGAATGATTACATTCTGTGATTTTAAATGTGTGCTTTCACTTTAAATTTAACATGTCTTTTTTGGCGCCTTTTTTTGAACTCAGGTATTTAAAGATGGCTAACAGACAGTGATACTGTTTTAACATTTGAAAAAGCCCTACAATTAAGTTAGGGTGAAAGCGCTTGTGTAATTTATGTAATAAATACTACTTTGGATATACACCCTGTACGCTGACACAGCCGTTTTTCTTGGATTTGTAGAGGTTGGCAACCAAAAATAAAATGTAACTTAAGTGTTTAATAAAGATGTCCAAAAGCTCCGAATAGTGTCAGTTGTTACAGGAGCATGGGAAGCACGTTAAACAATCTTTATTTTGCCATAAATGATTTTCAATGAAACAATAGTTTAGTGCTTTTGTCCCACCAGTATAGGGACTTCATCAGAACTATCAGTTGAAACAATTCTCACTTTAAAAATTTCCTCACTTAATGCTCTCCAATCAAACAATTCTAGCAATAAAACAATTAAACAATAAGGTATCCTAAAACAACCTTATACATAAAAATCTCACAGTTGTCCACCGTGTAGAATTTGCAAAGAAGCAATTACAAAACTACCCATACAAAAATACCTTGGGTCTTTTTAAAAGCCTAAAAAGGGCACACCTATCCCATTTACACCTAATACCACTTAAATGCAAAGCAAGTCTTCCTTTCCAAACACCTGATGTTTGTCTTACATAAAAAGCCCCATATGTACAATGAATCAAATAAATCACCCACTCCTGGTTACAGTTGATATACCTCCTGATTCAAAAAGTTCTTTGGCTGTTAACTGATGTAAAACAGCTGAGACCAGTATATACGATTTCTACATGTTTCACAATCAATCCTTTTTGAAAGACAAATTCATGATGCAGCCCTCTTTTAAAACAGATAAAAAAACTGCCATAGAATTGTACCCCTCCTATAAGTAATGGCATATGTTATGTATATTATAACATCTTCCACTGCATACAGCAGTGATCACTGTGTAACGAAGTAGAAAAAGAATAACCAGAGACAAATAAGTATATGTGCATTTGCGCCAGGATGTTTTTAATGAGTTTACATAACTGAGTCTGAGAGGTCGTTATGAAGTAGACTGAGGGAAGGACAGAGCCTCCATCCATCTACTGTATTACTGATGTCACGTGACTTGTGCAACTTAGTGAAGGGCTTGTTCTAGTGGGTTAATTGTAGCAAATGAGTACAAAAGCCAAAATAAAAGAGAAGGATATTATGTATTTGTAGAAATATTTTGTATTGATAAACTAAATTAAACTGGAAGGGTAGAGAAGTAGACTGAAGACAGTGCAGAGTCCCCTCCAAACCACTGCATCATAGGATCATAGGTTCATAGGTTGGCACTAGGCTATTGGCCCTTCATATTACATGCTAAGAAAGCAGCAAATTTTAATATCCAAAATCGTGAGCTCCCAAATTGTCAAAATCTTAAATTCTAAAATATGTTTTGTCTGTATAGGGCTATGCACCTGTACCACCAAAATATGGGTCTGTACCCCCCATACCAAATAACAGTACCTCTGAGGTTGCTAGAGTTCTTGGAAAAGGACAAATAATAATTAGAATTTTTATAACTTTTTATTTCCTACAATTTTGGTCCTCAAAATTATAATAATACCCCTTTAAAAAACAGTTACACCTGTTCCATACATGTGGAGTTTTGAGGACAGTATAACGAGACAAGGGCATGCAAGTGTGACTGTGTATCAGGAAAAGTACTTGTACTTGGTAAAGGTGTGTTAGTCCATGTAATCTTACTTTGTAAATAGACATTAACATCCCAGTATCTTATATGAAGCATAGATGCTTGCTGAATCCCATCTTCTTGGTGTTTTCAGTAGTGCTGTACTTCCTGTTGTGTTTTCTGAAGTTTCCAAACTAAGTAAAAATACATTCTACGGGCAAGGTTCACAGCTACAGTTTAACTAATGTTATATGACTATAGAGTACCTTACAAAGGGCCCCACCACTTCCAGCTTGTACAACTGTGGGACTCCGTAAAGAATCAGAAGAAAATATTTTGTGGAGATATTACTTTGCAGGTTTCTGATGTTTCAAAGCTTTGATATGCTATAATGCAAATGAAATCCAGAAGTTTTTTTGTGGCACTCTACCACAGGTAGGATAGACCCCCTCCCCCACATGGAGCATTATCACTGATAACACTAATGTCTTGGGAAGAAAGTGACCTGTTTGCCTTTGCTTTTATAGCCGATGGGTTATGTAAGGTGGAGGAAATGGTGAAAATCTATATTTGCATGTAAATGAGTACTGCTGAGGGTTGTTGTGGAATATTTAATAAAATGTTTAGAATTGTTCTCAAACTTGGGCTGCAGGCAGGACAGAATCCCTGTAGTGCAGACATTGACATCACACATTTAAATCACTCAAGTCATGATTCCACCAGTTCAGGGCTGAATATATATGGGTCTTTATAAAGAAGCAAGGAGAAATGGGACAAATATTAAGGTATTGAACTAGGGCATTAAGTACAATTTGTGAAGTTTTTGTGGAAGCACACCAAAATAAAGGCAAAATCCCCATTTAATATGCTGTTGGTAATGTCATGCAACTTATGCATTTTTGGAACTGCCCCACCTGCTCCTGTGTAAACAATTTCAAAGCTAAGTAAACAAGTCTGTCTCCAGAAATGCACGCACACACACACACACACACACACACACACACACATATATATATATATATATATATATGAGTCTACTTTGCTTGGTAGAAGCCCATATACACAATTGTTATTTTTGAGAGATGTAAATAATGAAAACTGAAATCCTGAACTCCACAGATTTTCCCAGGCAAGTAAACACTTGCCCAACATAAGGAAATATGCCCTTTTCTCCACTGTAGTGTGATCCCAGAGTTGGTATTTATAGATAGGTGGTTGTGGGGGATGTAGACCCCCTAGGTAGGTTTCAGATGCTATACTGTGCTTTTGTGAAGTTTTTATTTATTTTTTATTTATTTATTAGATTTGTTTACCAGGTTATTTCTGACTGGGCCAGAAGCCCATTTTCAGCGGAGACCCAGGGAGAAAAGCTCTAGGTATACAGTTAACAGTTACAGACTAAAGCTAATCAGCCTAGACATCCACATCCCACCCCCACCCCCAATTAGGGAAACCATCATAAAAAACTTCTCCAAAGCCAACTTCACACTTCTTAAGACAGAAGTGGCAAACTTCATGACACCCAAGCAGATGGACAATAGAGGTATGACTGCTGAATCGTACACAAATGCACTTTATAAGCACTTACATGAGTGCATGGATCATGCTATCCCTAATAGAACCAAGATGTTATCTTCCAAAAAAAGGAAGCCAATCTGGTGGTCCTCTGCCATAAACAAACTCTACAACTTATGTGGCTTATTGTGGTGTTTCTGCTGTAGATGACAGAAATTGTTTTTCTGTCTAGTAATATGGATTTTTTTGTATCATTCCTATATTGTTGAAATTTGAATTGATCTTGTGAAGCTTTAGAGGAGCACCAGGTGTCTCAGGCATTATTTTTTTGGATGATCTTTAGTTTGGTTTCTTTAGTGAGCCAGGGGGCAACTTTTGTTTTAATTCTAATAGAACGTGCAGGTGCATGGTTGTCAAGGATGGCCAGGAATGTGTTATTAAAGTGTGTTACTGCCTCATCTAGTAGTAGTTATTTTAGAATTGACCAATTTCATAATTTAAGTTCTAAGAATTTATTAAGGTTGAAGTTTTTATTTCTTATTGTTTTATAGGTGGGTAGATGCAGACATTCAACTTTATGCCTAATAGTATACATTAAGAAATGATCACTAGGATCTTCAGGGAGAGTACCTGATTTGTACATGTGGTAGGGGCTATTAATTAGTATCCAGTCTAGGATACTTTTTTTATTGTTAGGCTTTCTGATCCTAGTAGGGGAGGTTATAGTTTGTGTAAAACTATGTAGGTTTACGTGGGTGGTTGGGGTCTCTGCAGTGCAGGTGTTCCACTCTATATTGAGTTCCCCTAGAACAATGGTCTCTTGGGGGTAGGTATTGGATAGCCATTAGAGGATCTCTTCTGGGGTCCCTGAGTTATTACCTAGGGGAATATAGACACATACTATGTTTATACATTTGTTTTTATTTATTTGTAGTTTGGAAATCATAATTTCTGCTTTGTTAAATATAGGTGGTTGAAGGTTGTCTAGAGTACCATTTAGGGTGGTTTTATAGCGAACAGCAACCCCCCCCCCCCTTTCCTGGTAGTATGAGCTAGCCTGAGTATATTATACCCTGGAGGTAGAATTTCATTATCTGGCGTAGTTGGTTTTAACCATGTTTCAGTGAGACAAAAATGATAAAACCTATTAGTAACAGTCTGACCCTTGAACCAGCCCATTATTAAGTTCCCCCCTTACACAGTCAAATCAAGAAAATATCACAACTTTCTCACACGTTTCCTAACCCTGGTTACTGATCTTAAGTGAGTTTACCTGCTTGGATAAAAAAATAAAAAATATTTATTTAACAAGTGTTAACAAGGAAAGTCAGACTTGGAACAAAGCCAATTTTCAGCAGAGGCCCAGGAAGAAACACTCCTGATGCATGTCTTTGTAATACGGGAGGAGGCACCCCAGGTGAAGATCAAACCAGAGAACCTCTTACTGTGAGGCAACAACACTACCACTGCACCACTGCACTTCCCACAAACACATTTCTCATTTGCTGTCTGTGTGTTAAAAGTACATAGGGAGTGCATACAGATGCATAAATAATGCTGAATGTTCTAGTAATGTGTACAAAGTTTGCAGCTGTATTCCTCCTGTTTTATAAATACAAGCTTAACTTGATGTAAATATTACAAAGTGTAGGTAACATGGTGATAACTTGTTAAGTTACATAGTCCTTTTTTACTGTTTTCTCATGAGGTTGTATGTAATTTAAAGCTTTTCTATGTGATCCTCATCTGAAAAGGTACTTTTCCCAGTCAGACTTTCCTGGTTATCCAAAAGCAAATGCATATACATCAAGGGGTTGCAGTGTATCAGAAATGAGAAAATGTAATGCATGAAGAAATTTGTGCTTTAGTTTAAAAAATTGTGTAACAGATTCAAGAACAGAAGGTTGTACCTCTTCTGTATTGCGCTACACTGTAAGGACAGATTTGAGTTGTAAACTGATTTTAAGCAAAAACAGCAAGCACATTTCTCCAAACCTCAGGATAAAAACAAACATCTTCCTACTGTAGACCTTGACAAATTACAGTTTCTTTTTAGTGTTGGCTTACAGCATCTGGATTACAGTTACAGTTTTGAAGAGTAAATTGAAAAGTAAGGTGCACATCTCAATATTCCTAAACAGAAAGATGTTGTGTGAAGTGCGGTGATTTGTAGAGGTTGGCAACCAAAAATAAAATGTAACTTAAATGTTGAATAAAGATGTCCAAAAGCTCCGAATAGTGTCAGTTGTTACAGGAGCATGGGAAGCACGTTAAACAATCTTTATTTTGCCATAAATGATTTTCAATGAAACAATAGTTTAGTGCTTTTGTCCCACCAGTATAGGGACTTCATCAGAACTATCAGTTGAAACAATTCTCACTTTAAACATTTCCTCACTTAATGCTCTCCAATCAAACAATTCTAGCAATAAAACAATTAAACAATAAGGTATCCTAAAAGCAACCTTATACATAAAAATCTCACAGTTGTCCACCGTGTAGAATTTGCAAAGAAGCAATTACAAAACTACCCATAC
This sequence comes from Protopterus annectens, assembly GCF_019279795.1. Classification (NCBI taxonomy): domain Eukaryota; kingdom Metazoa; phylum Chordata; order Ceratodontiformes; family Protopteridae; genus Protopterus; species Protopterus annectens. The sequence goes on from NC_056742.1 coordinate 251,791,123, forward strand.
AAAAATACCTTGGGTCTTTTTAAAAGCCTAAAAAGGGCACGCCTATCCCATTTACACCTAATACCACTTAAATGCAAAGCAAGTCTTCCTTTCCAAACACCTGATGTTTGTCTTACATAAAAAGCCCCATATGTACAATGAATCAAATAAATCACCCACTCCTGGTTACAGTTGATATACCTCCTGATTCAAAAAGTTCTTTGGCTGTTAACTGATGTAAAACAGCTGAGACCAGTATATACGATTTCTACATGGTTCACAACCAATCCTTTTTGAAAGACAAATTCATGATGCAGCCCTCTTTTAAAACAGATAAAACAACTGCCATAGAATTGTACCCCTCCTATAAGTAATGGCATATGTTATGTATATTATAACATCTTCCACTGCATACAGCAGTGATCACTGTGTAACGAAGCAGAAAAAGAATAACCAGAGACAAAAAAAGTATATGTGCATTTGTGCCAGGATGTTTTTATTGAGTTTACATAACTGAGTCTGAGAGGTCGTTATGAAGCAGACTGAGGGAAGGGCAGAGCCTCCATACATCTACTGTATTACTGATGTTACGTGACTTGTGCAACTTAATGAAGGGCTTGTTCTAGTGGGTTAATTGTAGCAAATGAGTACAAAAGCCAAAATAAAAGAGAAGGATATTATGTATTTGTAGAAATATTTTGTATTGATAAACTAAATTAAACTGGAAGGGTAGAGAGGTAGACTGAAGACAGTGCAGAGTCCCCTCCAAACCACTGCATCATAGGATCATAGGTTCATAGGTTGGTACTAGGCTATCGGCCCTTCATATTATATGCTAAGAAAGCAGCAAATTTTAATATCCAAAATTGTGAGCTCCCAAATTGTCAAAATCTTAAGTTCTAAAATATGTTTTGTCTGTATAAGGCTATGCACCTGTACCACCAAAATATGGGTCTGTACCCCCCATACCAAATAACAGTACCTCTGAGGTTGCTGGAGTTCTTGGAAAGGGACAAATAATAATTAGAATTTTTATAGCTTTTTATTACCTACAATTTTGGTCCTCAAAATTATAATAATACCCCTTTAAAAAACAGTTACACCTGTTCCATACATGTGGAGTTTTGAGGACAGCATAACGAGACAAGGACATTTAAGTGTGACTGTGTATCAGGAAAAGTACTTGTACTTGGTAAAGGTGTGTTAGTCCATGTAATCTTACTTTGTAAACAGACATTAACATCCCAGTATCTTATATGAAGCATAGATGCTTGCTGAATCCCATCTTCTTGGTGTTTTCAGTAGTGCTGTACTTCCTGTCGTGTTTTCTGAGGTTTTCAAACTAAGTAAAATTACATTCTACAGGCAAGGTTCACAGCTACAGTTTAACTAATGTTATATGACTATAGAGTACCTTACAAAGGGCCCCACCACTTCCAGCTTGTACAACTGTGGGACTCTGTAAAGAATCAGAAGAAAATATTTTGTAGAGGATTTTATGAGGGAATTCAGCTTCTTACTGAGGTTGACCTGTGGCAAATTTAGTAATTTGGCTGTAACAGGATTCTAGGTTGTTTAGGAAAGTTTTTTGCACATTACTAAATATTTGGGATTCGTAAAGGAGGGAGGGTGGACAGTAGCTGTGAGCATGCAGTAGCTAGTCTGGCACTTTCTGTAAGATATTTCTTGGCTCTGTACAGGCTGCCTAGTTTCGAGTGGACTTTTTTGATGGTGAGGGAAATGTGTCTGTCAAATCTTAGGTTGTCATCTATTGTTATGCCCAGTAGTTTGGTTTGGTTTGAGAGTTCTATCATGGTTCTGTTTGAGGAGAGTATTGCTAGTGGGGGCTGTTGTGATTTGGATTTGTTATTTCTGAAAACTATTATCTTAGTTTTGTTTGGGTTTAGAATAAGTTGATGTTCTGTGAGGTATTTTTCTAGATCTTGGAAAGAAGTCTGCATTTTTATTTGGAGTTTCTGGGGGTCTGGGCTGAGCATATAAGCGTGGAACTGTCAGCATACTGGACAATGGAGGCTAGTTGTGTTGCAGAGCTGAGGTTATTTGTAAAAACTGTAAAAAGGTGAGGGCCTAGAGTGGATCCTTGTCGGAAGGAAGAAAGGTTATTTTCCCATTTGGTAGCTTGTTGTCAGTTGGAAAGATAGCTATGAAACCAGGATAGAGCTGATGAACTAAGGTCATGTGATGCGAGTTTGTTAAGAAGAATTTGGTGGGATACAGTGTCAAAGTCTTTTGACATATCAAGGAAAATGGATGACACGAGTTGGCCTTCATTTTGGAGATATTGGATGGTGTTAGTGAAAGACAGAAGGGGCGTGCTAGTGCTATGTTTTGGTCTGAAACCATGTTGTGATGGGGAAAAGATGTTGAGATTGAGGAAGTGGTTTAGGAGCTGGTTGTGAATGCATTTTTCTAATATTTTTGCAGGAGGAGAGAGGATGGCTATGGGACGGTAGTTGGTTAGTTCTTTAGAGGGTCTGCTTTTGTGGAGGGGTATGATATATGATATTTTCCAGAGACAGGGGAAGTATTGCTCTGCAATGGAGTGGTTGATCAGAACAGATATGGGGTAGGCAATTGCGGGGGAGGCAGTCCTAAGAAATTCATTGGGCAGTTGGTCTGCTGCCAGACAGCAGGGTTTAAGCTTGGAAAGGGGTGATTTTATGTAGTTGGTTTGAATCGGTGTAAATGAGAGTGGGTTGAGGAAGTCTGAGGAGGATGTGGGGATAGAGAGAGGTTTGTTAGGCTGGTTACCCAGCAGTGAGGTGATAGTATTAATAAAGTGTGAGTTAAATTGTGTGGCAATAGGGTCAGTTACATTTGAGGTGACAGGTGGAGGGGTTTGGATATGGCCAGGGTTGATGAGATTGTTTATGTTTTTCCAAAATTTTTGGGGGTTGTTTTGGTGTTGTTTTTGGTATGTGTGGAAGTAGTTTTGTTTGTCGGATTTTATTTGTTTCTTAGCTAGGTTTCGGAGTTGTTGATATATGATGAGGTTTGCTCTGTCTTTGGTGGTGTGATAAATTGACCATGGTCTGTCTCTTTGTTTGATTAGTAATTTAGTGTTTTTTGTTAACCAGGGTAGGTTCTTAGCTTTCGGTCTATTTTTTCTAGTGGGGGCAAGATTGTTTAGTATATTAAGAAAGGTATTGTTGAAGTACTGAACAGCATGCTCAAGAGGGAGAGTACTAAGTGGTGACCATCCCATTTGTTTGAGTAGTAGGTTAAAAGTAGAAGAGGAGAAGGTTTTCTTGCTATAGATGAATTTATATATTATGTTGTTTTGAGTGTGGACTCATTTTTGTACAGGAAGGTTGGGGAGTGGTCACTGAGAGAGTCAGGAAGGCAGCCAGGTGGGTAGCTTAGGTTGAGTTTGTTATTTTCCAATCTAAGGTTGATTGCTTATTGGAATGTTTGTCTATCCGAGTTGGACAGGATATGGTTTGGATGAAATTGAAAAGGTTTATGAAGTGAGAGGGGTTGCTGGATGAGCAGGATTGCCATCCTAAGTTGAAATCACGTAGGATTATAGTTTCTTGGTTGAAATTTGATGCTGCCCAAGACAGTAGATTTTCAAAGGTGGGTAGGTTGTTACCAGGGGGAGATAGGCTGTTATGATAATTATAGACTTGTTTCGGTTTATTTCAAGGCATGCTGTTAGGATTTCAGACTTAGGTAGGTTGGGTGGGGCACAGTTTAACTATTCAGTTTTGAGGGTGTCTTTAAATATAATGATGACACCACCACCCCTTTTGTTCAATCTATCTAGTCTTATGATGTTGTAGCCAGTAGTAGTTATGTCTTTATCTATAATATTGGGCTTTAACCTAGTTTCAGTTATTGCAGAAACCATAAAACAATTATATGTAATAAAAGGCTTCCGCCTGTAATCATGACTAGCACTGAAATGAACAAACACTCAGCACCATAACTGCCACTTCAGCATGGTCTCTTGTTGTCTCTTTAAAAACTCCAACCTATGCTATGTCTTATTGCAGGGTAGAGCCTCGGCTAGCCCGCACACCTACTATTTGAGACCTTGCTTAGTTCAATTCAACAACAATTAACATACAAAATGTGCTATTGTTTTAATGCAGGCACAAAAACAGTAAAATACGATCGTTCTAATGCAGGCACAAAAAACAGTACAATACAATCATTCTAATGCTGGCACTATAGTTGTTTTAACAATTATACAGGGAACAGTGTGAAACCATTTCAGACAAAAAGTACGTGCAGACTTACATGGAGTGCACACTCTGGTCTGGTCTGTGGTTGGTATTGAGCTAGGTTGGGAGATTCAAAGATGGCGCCAGTTAGGTAAGGGGCCTATATGCCTTCTGGTTGGCCAGGTATTGGATGGAGGGGAGGGGCAGGTAGGTTTAGACTCCTGGTGTGAATGGCGCTGAAATGTATGGAGTCTTTGAACCCAGAAAGAGCAGCTTGCCTGAGACTATTCTACAAAAATAATCTGTGAAAAAGCAGCCCTGGGTTGTAAATAATAGAGCTGTTGTGTACCAAAGGGGTCGGTGCTGAGTAGACTCCACCACTTTTAAAAAGTGGCTTACATTGCAGTTAAATTTAGAGTATTTAAAATGGCTGGAGGAGATGCTGATTAGGTGAAGGTAGAGTGTGTGTTTCACTAGGGGCTGTAGTAGTGTCCGATAGTGGTAGGCCTGGGGAGGAAGGAGGGGAGGCTGACTCAGAGGTGTTTACACACCACTAACAGGTTTTCATTTGTTTGGTTACAGTCTAGTTGTTAGCTAATATTAGCAATATATAAGAAGGCATACACTTTGACTGCTTAGCTAGTGGGCCACAAGTTATTTCTTGTTGTGTTTGGGTCTGTGGGGTTTTAATTCAGGATCCGCACTGGCAGTACAAAGATTAGGGTACTGTCTGACTTTGACTGCTTAGCTAGCTGGCCACAAGTTATTTCTTGTTGCATTTGGGTCTGTGGGGTTTTAATTCAGAATCCGCTCTGGCAGTACAAAGATTAGGGGACTGTCTGATGGCGTGCATGCTCTGGTCTGGTCTGTCTTTGGTATTGAGCTAGGTTGGGAGATTCCCAAGTTTTGGGCAAGTGTTTACTTGCCCTGGGAAACATACACGGTTTTAGATTGTAGTTTTCTTTATATTTGTCTCACAAAAATAGCGTGCGAGTATTTGAACTTTCGAGCATGCAAAGTAGATCCACATATATATATATTTATATATATATATATATATATACACACACACACACACACACACACACACACACACACACACACACACACACACACACACACACACACACAGTTACAATGTAGTGCTTTTCCTCTGTCCCCACCACCCCTCCAGCTTCCCTTGCTATTTTCCCATGTTAGTTCCTTACCTTTGTCGTCTAATGTGCACATCCTAAGGCTTTTTCTCCTTTGTTGGTGTTATTACTTTACTTTCATTGTGTACTCTGTTCTTAATTTTTTTCCTTCCTTTCATGCAGCGTTATTAATCCTGTTTTCATAATTTCTGTCAGTCTTGTTGCATATAGTTTGGTATCAGCAAAAAAGAAGAGTTTACCTTTTACTTATAAAACCACTGAAAGGACTAGTTCCAGAATTGACCACTTTCTAGTTCATAGATACCTACTAGTCTACTGAGCTATGAGAATCTGAAGAAGCTAAATCTTAATTCCCTTGGTAGTTTGTAGTCCTTATATTTTCTATACAAATAATCCAGAACTGGGCCAGACAAGGATATTTTGGGACAATAACATGTGTTCCCTATTAAAGAGGGACAGGAATGCTAAATCGGGAGAATTTGCGGTTACTTATCCACTTGTACAAACTATGTTTGAATAGAGTAAGAGAAGTACTTTGCTTTCTGTGGAGTGGAAGACTGTTCCATAAAAGTGGCATTCTATGTGACACATCCCTGTACCTCCAACATGTTCTGTTTTCTTTTTTTTAATTTTTTTTTTTTTTTTGCAAAAAAAGATAATCCCTTGAGTGTGTGTGTTAATGATACTATCAGGTCTGTGAATGTGCAATAGGTCTGACAGAATAGGGCATGTTGAAGGTCTATATGCAGGGCAAAGGTTGTCTCTCACTAGCCTCTGTGATGCTGAAATGGGGACATGACTTTGAGATGGTTTGCATATATTTGTTTTATGATTTTGCCCTTATTTTTTAAGTGAGAAAACTTTGTGGTCATTCCAGTTTGTTTGGAGAGGTGCATACTGAAAGTGGCCTTCTGCTCAATGATCAGCCTAATCAGTGTCACGTATACTGGAGCAATTACATCCTGGGATCTAGACCTAATACCTTTTAGATATAAAGTGCGCAATAAAAAAGGACTTCTTGCAATATGTGGTGATTAAAGGACAGGTCATTGTTAAAACAGGTTCAAAGGTACTTAACTGTGGGAACAATCTTTAGAGGTGTGTTGTCAATGATATAGTTACAAGGGGTAGGATGCTTGCCAAATGATATTACTAGACACTTCTTGGGATTTATATTTAGTCCATAGTTTTGATACCAGATATTTTTTTTGGGACAGGCCTTCTTGAAAGATCTTGGTGTCCTCTGGGGAGTTTATGATAGCACCAAGTTTGCAGTCTTGCAGATTTGGTCAATCACAAACCCTTAACATTAGATTTGACCCCTGAGAAGTAAATGCCTGAGAGGAGTGGTCCAAGGTCTGAACCCTGGGGTACACTGCTAGTGACAGCTCTTTTGGAGGAAGTAGAGCCACCCATCCTAACTTCCTGGGTTCTATTTTTGGGCCAAGTTGCTATCAGAGTTGCATGGGATTGACATTTTGCTGGAAGAGCTTATTTATGATACCTAAGCATGGGGTGGTGTTGAACATCTTTGTGAGGTCTAGCTATGGGTGGTGTGCATCATTTTGCCCTCACCCATTGCTTCAGTAATGTTTTGTGAAGAAGTCAACCTGGTTAAGTAGGCAGAACCCGCTCTTCACCAATTTGAACTGGGTCTGGTTGAGAGGTTGTTGGCTACCTATATCCTTATATATTAAGCCCATGATAATCCTTTCCATAACCTTACAGATGACACTGGTTAGGCTTATTGGTCTATAGTAAATGAGGTCTGCTGAAGCCTCGTCTTTGTGAATGAAGCCTGTTTTGAGGCTGATGTTGAATAACTTCTATAGTGGATCAGATAAGTCATGCTTCAGCCTGTCCAGTGGGCAGACTGTTATGTTCTTTGGAGATTTGGGGGAAAGAATGTATGTGTAGGTATGCAAGCTGAAAATATTGGAAGAGGGTGAAGTCTGAGCTAAATTTGACCACTAGTAGATCGGATTTGTCTTCTGGGTCTGAGTATGTAATATCATTTACTATTAGCTCTGCACAGTGCTGCACATTCTTTCTGATATTTTTAATATAATTAAAGAAGGGTTTGTGGTTATCTTTCAACTGGGTGGGTATTTTTGCCTCCTATCTGGATTTGTTTGATTTGATCAGAGCCCAGAGTTCCTTGTTTAATTTAGCAAGAGTTTTTGCATCTTGAAAATTCAGATTTATTTTTGCTTGCAATTATTTTTTCTGTTATAGATCCTGTTTTTTTTGATTTCTCCATAGGTGTTTATTTTTGAATTTGGCATTGTATTTATTTCTGAGGGAGACAGGGGTATCTGTGCATCTATTTACATGTACATAACCAATGGTGTCATTAAGACTGAAGGGGCCTTTGAATTTAGCCAGGTCATCACTCAGTTTTAGTTGCTTAGTCTTTGCATAATATAATCAATGTTACGGTAAATGTGATTGATCAGTAGTCAGATTTGACAGGGAGTAATTTACAGTTGGTGAGGAGCAAAGTTGCCCCATACTGGTAAAAACCAAGTCCAAGATTTTATTGCCCCTGTTTAGGGTGTGGCTTAACTGGTCCAGAATCTTTGTATTAATGTAGTCTAGAAATCTTTGGGCATACGTTTGACTGTATACAAGTCACCCACTTTATTGGAGGTGTAGTTGAAGACTCCTAGGAGAATGATGTTTGGCTTAATACATAGGGACTCTATACTACTAACGTACGAGGAGTGGATCAAGGAAGCCATAGAAAAGAGGTCCTTGGCTACGATTTGATAAGGGGTTTTGTTAATAGCAAGCTGGATGTTGAAGAGTTCCAGGTCATTATCTTGTCTAATGAGTCTGCAGATGAAGTTTTTTTTTTTTTTAAGAATATGGAGACAGCACTGCATAGAGCCTTCCTATTATGTGCTGGGCCTGTGTGTGTGTGTGTGTGTGTGTGTGTGTGTGTGTGTTAAACACTGAAACCTTGCACTGATGGAGTGCTTTCAGTGGTCTTGAACCAGGTTTCTGTGATACTGCATACATCAAGGCTTTCTAGGTTAGGTATAGTTTTTAGGGAAAAAGTGTTTTGTTAAGGTTCCTAGCATTGAATAGCAACACCATAATATTATCCAGATTCTGTTTAGTTTAGTTGGAAGCTTTAGAAGACTAACATTGCCTAAAAAGGCACTATAGGGGATAACAAATATTTATCTGATATACAAAAGCCTTGAGGTTAGAGGTGCAGGTCATCCTTGGCAGAGCAGTTGGAACTGTCTGTTATCTTTTCCCCAGGTTGATAGCTTTTGGGGGCAGTCAAAAGGAGTACAATATATAAGGCAGCTATTGAAATGTAATAATCTTTTGTTCTTATTACAGCATTATTCCTGGTAATGGCAGAATGTTGCTCAAGGCTAGGTTAATACTAACTTCAGAGAAATATTCCGGAAGTGCCATCATGTCTGTCTTTATAAAAGTTCAGGGAGGCACACCTCAAGTCATTTACACCCACGTGTGTTATATGTGTACTTATGGTGCAAGGATATGACTGCTTGTTTGATGAGGTGAAACTTCGCACCTAGGCAACTGACCATGACCCTCTTAGCACAACCTGGTGTGTGGTACACTAATGTGTCTCAGTATGGAGTCACCTATGGCTTAGATATTAGAGGCTTGTCTTATGAACTTTTAAAATGAGTCAATGTGACTCTTGGATGTATTGTTTCATGATGGGTGCTTGCTGCCCATGATGTGTGTTTTCTGAGGTTGCTGAAGGTGCCTGCTTGCTGGATTACATCTAGGGGGTCTTTCTTGTTTATAATGGTTACTTTTAAGTGCCACAGCATATGTAAATGTATGTGTTTGGTCAGAGCTGTATGTGCTTTGTCAGTACTGCACAATCCAATACTAAACAATCCTCTTGTTATTTGTTGTAGTTTGTAAGAGAGCTTGGTCTCCACTTACATTGTATAACTATAACTATATCTCTCACACCATGAATACTGATTTAAATAGTATGTGGTTGTCAGTAGACATGAGACAATTGCAGCATTGCCTCAGGATGCCCATTTCAAACAAGCTGGTTATAGAGATGGTTGGAAAATGCAAATCCATCGTTACAGGTGCTTATTAATTAGGGTACAGGGGTATTTCACTGGTTACAGTCTTTCATTTGAGTAAATTTCTTTTAGCATATCCCTCTTTATCAAGTCAGTGATTTACCAGGCCTATCACTTCATGACCAACTTTGTCTAACTTGTTCATTCACCTTTAGTGTAGTAATGAGCTAATGCCAAGTTAAAGAAAAGAACAATATAAGCAAAACCCCCTGTGATGTGATACCCTGGACATTTAAGCAAAAAACACTTACGATTTGCTTGACATGGCATTTTCTGATTCATTTTCCCTTTTGCCCAGTTCCCCTTCTGCCTAATATGTGGTCTAAAATTCTTGGTTACTATAGTTGATTGATAGCTGGCAGATCAGACTTGGTGGGATTCAACCCAGGTGCATTGGTGTAAATGGATAAAGCCCTGACCATGGCCCAGGTGACCTGAGATGGATTAATGGTTCAGGCTCTTGTGGGAGAAGCCAGGCAGGATGGACGTGTATATATAAGAGAGGGGGTGGAGCCGGTTGCGGGCTGGAAGATGAAAACAGGCCCATGAGCTGCGATTGTGTGTGTGTGTGTGTGTGGTGCAACAAACTGCTGATTGATGGCAGCTTTCAGTAAGCAAGAAAATGGAAATGTGCACTTGCAAAGGGAAAGTGTTATAGTTGCCATGGAAATGCAAGGCACACATCCCTCCCCCAGGGATGGGGTTAGGCCAAATAAATGTCCCTATTGCCAGGGTGTCAAGACACAAGCAACCTTCATGACTGCCTAATTGATGGCTCTTAAGTGAGCTGTAGTCCAAATGGGGAGGGTCCAATGGTCAGCAGGCATGGGGGCAAAAAGACTAAAGAAAACAAAAAGGAGAGATACATGTGGAATTATTTGTAGCATCTATTTTCTAAAGATAAGATTTTTTTTTTTTATTTCTCCAAGTCTTTTGGGTTTCTAATACCATGACGGGAATGGACCCCATTCTAAAAGTCAAAGCATGATTAAAGTTCATGAAATTAGTATTGTTTCAATCTTTGATGTTACCTAGAAGTCCTCTTTGCAGCACCCGCAATGTGTCCAGGAGGTTGAAGGCAGGCCTGTGACCTGCGATTATGTGTAAGATTTCTGTATAGGGTCAGGGATGCCATAGAAGAGAGGACGAGTGATACTTTGAAAGATGTTCCTTCATTTCCATCAAGTCTTCCTCAGAGTGCTATGACCACATTACACATGGTGTTGGGATTTTGCTAATATTCTGTGAGGTAGTGTGTTAAGGTTTTATGTAGTACGCAGTTGTGGTTTGTGTCAGTAAAGTTTATTTTTAGACTTACCTCACAGACTTCTAAAAATCATTAATTTCTGTAGAAGCTTCATTATTTTCCCTTTAGTAAGTTAAGTGCTTAAATAGTTAAGAATGCACAAAATTAACAAACCAAGCAGAAACTTTGCAGTGTGGAGAGTATGAAGTTCACTCCTTGAAATATGCTCAAATTTTATTAGTGAACTAGGTGCATAACATAATTGAAGGAGTGAACTTCATACCCTCCACACTGCAAAGTTTCTGCTTGGTTTGTTTTTGACCCAGTATAGGTTACATAATGGGTTTTCTGAGACTTCGAGAGATACCACGGATTTTTCTTTTTGAACTTTCAAAATTACTAAGAATACAGAAAATGCAGTTAAAGTGCAAAACTGTATTAGAGGAATACAGTTGAACTAATATTGAAAAAAACAAGTATACAATAAATGCTATGAAAGAAAAAGAAGTGAGTTGTCTGGACTAACTGAATAAAGGACGTCACAAGTCACTTGTGAAGTATTCAGAAGAATACTGATGACTAGAATCCATATTTTAAAAGCACAACAAAAAGAAGAGTAAGGCAGAATGGAACGATATTTGGCTGTGGCAGGATTTTTGTTCACAATAGATGTAAACGTATCATCAGCAGTGTTTGTTGTATACTGCACAGTAGTTCAACAGAAGTTGGAGGAAAGGAACATGAAGCTCTTATACGACTGTTTCTTCTTCTCTTGTTTCTTTTCAGTGTCAGAAGTTGAAAGAACTAATACGGAAATATAAAATGGGTATCAAACAGCTGTTAGAAAACATCCAATCAGTAGACTACACAGAAAAACATGATCTCTAATGTTGAGTAATCACAATGATTGTCACTAGTGTGAAGGAATATGCAAAACCACAGAATCATAGCTGTTAAATGTTAAATAGTTCATTCATTTAGTTACACAGTGTTTAATATGCAAATTTAAATGAAACTTCACATCCCAAGAATGAGGCCATCAAAAGAAAATTGACAGCTACCTACTGTCGGGCATCAGCTGTTAAGCATAAAACCCATGGGAAAAGGCATTCACTGTGCAAATGACTCTCCAAGAAAGTAAATGAGAAAGTAAACCTTAATAAATTCAACTCAGTGGTGATAACAGACATTGCAAGGTGAAAGAATGGCAGTCCTAAACAAGATCAATTGGGAGACCAAAGAAGCATCAATAAACAGCATCCAAGGAGATAGCATGAAGCATCAGGAAAGTGGAAATGGCAAATGACTTAGTAGGATGACAGTTCAGTTAAAACAGAGCCACCAGCTCATTTAGACAGCTCTGCACTGAAAGCAATAAAACCTTCAAGATGATGTCAAATAAAATCTGGCAAGTGTTAACTAGTGCATTTAAATTACTTGCGTGTCCCCCCCTCCACCTTTGGGAATCATAGGCTGCACTGCACACCTCAGAATATAGATGAAATTACTGCCTCGAACTGTTCTGCTGGATTAATTCTTTCGATATTAAAAAAATGTAAGGAAGTTCAAAAAAAGAAACAAACAAAAGCTACTTAAATATTGGCACTTGTTTGCTTCATTACTAAATAAGGATACTTGGTAAACAAACATTAGATTAATCGAGGTGAAGTACCCCCTCGGGTAACTTTGCTATGTTTTAGGAAGAAGTACACATTGTGTTGGTGGTGTTTTTTTATAAAATGTTAAATGTGTTTGCACTTCATCTCTTAAGCAATTTATAATTTAATACAAGTGTTGTGTTGTCATGCATGAGGCTCATAAGTTTACTGAACAAAACTTCAGGGCCTATTGAACTTTCAGGAGCTTGATGCTATGGATCTCGTAATGGAACTTATGGGTGCCCATGTACTTATCCATTTCCTTCTGTTTTGAACTGTTGGGCTGTGTTTAATTTAGTGAAAGGATTTATTCCATATACATGGGAGAGTTTGAGATATGAAATAGTCATGTTTCATGGTATGGTTGATATTAATTCATACTGAGGCTGTGTGGCCCAACAGGGTTAGGAGTCCTTTAATGCTTTGTAGATCAGGCATAAGTCTTCCCTTAGAAGGTAATAAGATACATAGAAGAGTGAGAGTATTGCCATAGTGTTTAGCTACAAAATGATCCTTGAAACTTTTTGATCCTCTTTTTGAGAAAGCTGTGGACCTTCTCCAGTTCCACCAGAAGCCACGTGAGAACAATTTCCTCCCTGGCACAGCTTATGACACCTTGAAAGATCATCTTGACAACTCACATATTGTGTAGGTAGTGGCTGTATAGTTATCAAATCAAAGGTCATGAACAAGGACTTCTAGGTCAGGATGACCCTTAGTGCTGAAATGCTGTATATTCTGACATTGATGGCAAGGTGATTTCTGCTGCACCCTTCATGTATAATGTTAAATGGCATTTGAAAGATGGTGGTATCAGTGTGGTGAAGAACAATGCTCCCAGTTTTGCAGACATCTGCATATTTGATTAGACAGATACTAGACCCAGTTTTGATGCCTGAGAAAAAGATGCAAAAAAGGGAATGGTCTCACAAAACAGTCTTTTGAGGGACTCCATTTGGGACAAATGATTGTGAGAATAGGAGTCCTTTTATTCTTACCTATTGTATGCAACTAGGTAGTCAACTGTGGACCGATTAATGTTTCATTTATCTTTATTTCCCTGAATTTGGATAGTGTGTTGAATGATTTATCTAGATTGTGGTTGATTAGTTGGCTGTTAAACCTTTATCCAGGGTGCTGGTCACAATATTGAAAAACTGCATGAGGAGAAGCATCCAGGATCTATGTTTGACAAAACCAGCCTGAGTTCAGGTCACGAAGAAAGATTCCTGCAGCTGCCTGAATACATTTTATTATTTCAACATTTGTTAACTGGGTACATGGACTAGTGCATATACCCTTTTTCTCTGACTTTGGATACAAGGGCAAATACAATGTATATGAACAAATTAATGTAGTCAGCCATCAGTATATAGTCATACTTTTCTCAGAGTTAAAGTCACTGAGCAGAAAGTATACAGTGAGAGTTATAACTTTATCAAGAATGCTGTAATGTTCTTTATGTAACATAAGGCATGGAGGGGATTTGATAACGCACTAACATTGTCGTTTGTGCTTCTTGTAAGTTTGTTTTGGATATTTCATGACCACAATATGTTTGTATAGCCTTTGAAAGCTTGCTTAACATTAAAAAAGAATGACTGCTCTTGAACCACAGAGGAACTTGCTAAGTTTCAATTTTCTTGGCAATTCACTGTCAGCCAGATTCAGTATCAAGATGGTTGCACAGAAGCATCCAGAAGTTCCAATGATATAAATATGTGCCATTATTCACCTATGTCATGAATTCTTTGATTTTTCTCTTGAAAATGAAGGTGCATTGTTTTTTATGGACAAAATATTTACACGACTTTCACATAAGCTATCATGAGTAAACAATAATGTTCATGTAATTACAGTGACTGTTAAAAAGTGGTGTTACAGGTGTTGAATATAAGTGTGAATGAGAGGAGCTTGATCAGAACACAGTGAAAAGTTTTCAAAAAGAAAGATTCATTCTGCAGGAAAAAAAGAGACGTTGATGCTTTTTATACAGCAGTGTGGTCATTATGGTTGAACAATGTATAAGGGGGATAATGTGTACCCTTATAATGTTTGGTAGGTGAATAAAGGGTTGTCTTTCAATTTCTTGCTCAGCTGCTCACGATTTGTCTACCTGAAGCTGAATGCTCCTTTGTGTATCCTAGTGTGAGAGGCTCAAATGCTAATGATCTCTCAAAATACACTTTCTCCAAGTTTATGTAATCAGGATGCAGTCTATTTATTTATAGGCTGTAGAAGAGCTTCCCCAGTACTCTAGAATGCAGAGGGGATTTTCCTCCTTGCAAAACATATTTTTTTGTACAATTTGTTGCCATTCACAATTATAGCATAGCTGGAGAAATTGGCAGTACATGTGTTAAACTCAAGTAGCTGATGTTCAAGTTAATAAAGTAAACCTGATAAAAAATATAAAGGAACAATATTTCATATAGACAAGCTCAAGAGCTACCATTTCTGTGGCAAATGGGGGCATTTGGTGAAGAACTGCAATAACAGAAACCTGTGGGGAATGGAGATATACAAGGTAAGTGTGAGTTGTTGAAAGTATTAAATGTAAGTTGAGTGAAAGAAAACAACTTGAGGGTGGGGTTGGGTGCAAAAACAATGTAGTAGTAAAAAAGAAAACCAGATGCACCCAACTTACACGACAAATAAAACAACAGAGTAAGCACATTCACGACCAAAAACTGTTGCTTCATCAAACTTAGAAAAAACACAGCATCCATATATAGTGTTAGTTAAGTCAATTAAGTCAATCAGCTGATATAATCAAATAAGACATAAAAATCTTAAAAAGACAGAAGTAAAAATATCTTTAAAAAGTACATACAGTGCAACATAGAAATATATATTAAAATGTATATATGTATGCATTTACTACACATAAAATGTATAAATTTAAATATAAAAATCAATGTTTAAGCCTCCTTAATTTTAGAAAAGGCTTAACAGAAAAAAAATGCCATTCAAGCCTGGAGGTCTCTCTGCATCTAATAAAAGTATCCATTTTTGTTCAGCTGCTTCTACTGTAGTTTCAATGTCTCCCCCTCGGGGACTAGCATCAAGTAACTGAATAACAAAGAACCTAAATTTATGTGAGGGATCAGTTGCCATGACATGATTTGCTAAAGAATTATTCTTTTTTTGATTTTGAATATCCCTATTATATTTTAATATTCTGTCCTTCAAAAGCCTATTGGTTTTCCCTACATAAAAGACATGACACAGCTGTCAGTAAGCAAAATATACTATATTAGAAGTACGACAGTCAGCATAATAATTAATATGTATAGTGAAATTCTTAGTAGGGTGTGTATGTGAGACATTAGAAAAAATATAAGGACAGGCAGAACATCTTCTGCAAGGAAAAGTGCCTAACCTCATAGACTCATATGATCTATTTACAATATTTTTATTGCATACATGCTGTTTAAGTGACTTATTATTTCTAAAGGAAAAAGCAGGAACGGTGCTAATCTTATTCTTTAGCTCAGGAATCACTTGTAAAATATGCAAATTTCTTTTTATAATATCACAATACTCATTGATGTCACTCGAAAACTGGAAAATAATTCTGAAATCATTAGAACTGGCATTACTTCCTTGACAATTCTGTACATTGTTCACTACATCCGTAAAGTAGGGTTTACATCTACAACTTCTATGAGTCCAAGCTTCGTCTATTACAGTATCCATCTCTTTCGCAGAGTACCCTCTTTGCAAAAACTCCTGTTTAAGTACACATAAGGCATTTTGCGACTCTAGATCATTGTTGTGAAGTCTGATCACCCTATAAACTTGTCCTTTAACCATGTTATGGGGAATATGCCTAGGGTGCATACTAGTTTTTTATGTAGTAGAGCATTTTTTCTTGTGTTTATTTTTATATATATACCACAACTGACCTCATTCAGGTCAGACTTCTTGAGAAGGACATCTAAGAACTCAATTTCACTCCAAGAACATTTGTAACTAAACTTTAGGAATCCAGTAGCATTATTCATATATTCAACCAGTTTTTCAAGTTCAGTGGCATCACTTTTCCATAGCAGAAAAATATCGTCCACAAAACGGACACACCATAAAACATGGCTGCTTAAATCATTGTTTGCTGTTAGAATGGTGGTCTGTTCCCATTGTGTTAAAGCTAGGTTGGTGTAGCTATTTGCACAAGCAGTGCCCATAGCCACACCAACTTTTTGGAAATAATCATTTTCAAAAAGAAAAACATTATTTTCTAGAATAATTTCTAATAGAGTACATATGAGTCCTATATGGTCATCATTAAGACATTTGTGCAAACTAAGGAAAGCCCTGATCATATCTATACCCCATTCATTAGGGGTAGAAGTAAAAA
Source organism: Protopterus annectens (assembly GCF_019279795.1). Lineage (NCBI taxonomy): Eukaryota > Metazoa > Chordata > Ceratodontiformes > Protopteridae > Protopterus > Protopterus annectens. The sequence continues at coordinate 251,807,801 of NC_056742.1, forward strand.
GAGACTCTATGTCTAAGGTAACAAACATGTAATCTCCATCTACAGTAGAAATTCTATTGTGTAATCTTTCCAAAAATCTTTTTGTATCTTTGAGAATGGTATAACAGTCATCCAAAAAAGGGTGTAATGTGTTTTCCACATAGATTGATAGCGCTTCAGTACACCAGCCACCACCAGAGACTATTGGTCTCATGGGTGGAAGGAGCTTATTTTTATGTACCATATATTCTAGAAATAGTGGGGTTAGGTGTGTTAAAATACTTAAACAAGTCTTCATCAATTAAACCTGTCATTAGAAGGTCAAAAACAAGAAAAGAAACTTTTTCTATAATTCCATCAACAATTTGTTTAGAAATACAGCAGTAAGTCACCCTATCATGCAATAACACTTCCATTTGATGTAAATATATTTTCTTGTTGAGAACAACAATCCCACTGCCCTTGTCTGCAGGTTTTATATCAATAGACTGCATATCTTTTAGTTCACAAACAGCATTAATGTCTTGTTCAGACATGCTGCAAAAACTAGCCTTAGTGCTATTTTCAAATAATGCCCTGAATTGAGATTTACAAACATCAATAAAAGTTTGTACAACGGGGTTTGTAACAGGGACAAACATACTAGGTCTCTTAAAATTGGAAGTACTATTTGCGTTGCCATTAAATAGACTTCATAACATCAAGTTTCTGCCTAGTAGTCTCAGATCTTTAAGCATTTTAGCATGCTTAGCTTTTCTGGCCGGAATGAATGACAAACCCTTATTAAGGAGCTGAATATGTTCTGCTGTTAAGTCAAAAGAATAAAGATTAAAAACCAAACCTTGGTTTAAAAACGACACTTTTTCATGGTTGGAGTATTCCTTTCCACACTGTTGTTCCTCTGTATCTTGCCCTTCCTTACTACACTCCTTGATCTGCTTCTGATAGGTAGTGGGTTTATTAATGAGAAATCCACAGTTTGTTTGTTGTCTAAAAAAAGGGCACTATCATTTGTAGTACCAGGATCTTGCAATGTTATGGCAGACGATACTGTCATATTAGTGCCAGACAAAGCACTTGTACTAGCTTCTGAGGCGCTTGGTATATTAGCCCCTAATTCCATTTGAGGTGTGTTTTCAGTGTTGCCAGATAGTGGCTGTTCAATCGCTGGTATGGTGACAACTGTAGGAATGCACGTTGCAATTGTTGCTCCACCCTTTACATGCACGCTATTGGCAGTTGAATTACGTGTGTAATTCGCTGATTCTGTAGCACCTGTTCCTGACTGCACTTTCGGCCAGGAAAAAACATTCTGGGTTTGGAAATCTTTTAAATCTCTCTGCAACTTCTTAATTTTAGTAAGTTATAGTCTCTTGTCAAAAGACAAGATGTTTTCTTGTAAGTGTTTCAATTTGTCACCCACTACATCAACGGAAAAGTGATTGACAATATCATTCTCAATTAGAATCACTTCATTTTTTTAAATCATATTCCATAAGAGCAAAACAATTAATTAGAAGTTGTAGGTAACCAGCGCTAAATTGCAGGTTTAATTCTTGCCATCTACGGAGAAGTTCAGGATATTGGTCTCTGTGGCTAGGCATATTCAGAATGCGCAAGCCCCTCGAATCACCTTATGTTGTAATGAGGCTTGTAAATGCAGACGCTGCCATTGCAACCTTTTGTATTTATACAATTTATTCTCAAGGTCCCTGTAACATTGTATAAATTCAGGCTAATTTCATAGTTACTGGTAGTAGCACTAACCCGATACAAATCCAAAAGAGGGTTATCTGGTATATCAAGTATGCGAGGTAAACGTTCACTTCCAGCTTCATCAGAAGGCAAATTCACTGTAAGATACATCTTAGCACTAGTGGTGTGTCCCTCAGGTTGAATAAAAGAGAAATATTGATGAAAGAAAACAACTTGAGGGTGGGGTTGGGTGCAAAAACAACGTAGTAGTAAAAAAGATAACCAAATGCACCCAACTTAATATATGTTTCTATGTTGCACTGTATGTACTTTTTAAAGATGTTTTTACTTCTTTTTAAGATATTTATGTCTTATTTGATTATATCAGCTGATTGACTTAATTGACTTAAACTAACACTATATATGGATGCTGTGTTTTTTCTAAGTATGTCTGATGAAGCGACAGTTTTTGGTCGTGAAAGCGCTTACTCTGTTGTTTTATTCAATTAAAGTCAGTGTCTGTGTAAATTGGGTGCATTTGGTTTTCTTTTTTATTAAACGTAAGTTGTCCAACTTTAAAAATTCATAATTCTGAACTGCTGAATGTTAATCTGTGGTAAATATAATGCTAATAAAAATGCAATGTCTGAGAGTTCTAAATATTCACACAGAAGAAAATCAGAGTGTAAATGACAATACAATTAAGTTAAAAAGATGACAATGAGGGGCTCTGATGATAAAATAGTCAGAAAAGGGCAGACACTGCACAGCAAAATAGATACATACTGCTGCAGATTGTATCTGAAGAAACTGTGGAGAAGCTGGAGGTTATCATAACTGGGTCTGAGACAAATGGTTTCAGAGTGAACAAAAGATCATTTTATTTTATCACTTTTTAGATAACAAGTGAAGGAATAAAGGAAGATACCAATATTAATTGTAAACAGCATGAAAAGTTACATACAGAGAGATGCATAATCCTCCATTACTGTAAAAAAAGAATTGTATTTTTTAAGCAAGGCATAAAATTCAAAGCTGATTTTGAAAAAAAGCAAGAGGTGAAGCCCACTTCACTCTTCCCTACTTCATTCCCCATCCACCCCACTCACAACCATATTTATATTCTTCATGCCACACCCCTTTTTAAGCTACATTACTCACATACAAACTGACAAGACCCAATATACCACTTTCACCCCATACTACCAGTATAATACTTTCCAGCTAACAAGTCCCACTACTTTAATAAACTGATGCACAAAACAGTAATACAAAAACATACAAACCATCCAGGTAACATGGTCTACTATCCTAACTACTGCCTGCAGTTTAATGTTTTAATATTGCCAGCAATTGTTAACCTGAGTAGGGAACTATCTGATGCATTTCCCCCCCAAGAAATCTCACATCATTCAGGAGGTGAGCAATGGGGACATTTTTATATTAAGTTTTAACCTCACGTGTGCACCTGCATAACTACAGGGATTATCAGTGCCCCTCTAAACATGTGTATGCTCACTCAGATGTGAAGACAAAGGTTACCATCACTGGTTTTGATTGCCATAGCACATAGCCCTGCTGATACTGGCACCTGCATTCCATGTTCTGGGCTACCATCCTAGTACTGGAGTGGCAACAGCCATTTGGGAGCCATCATCACACACTGTTCCCAGGATGGGTAAGCCATAGATGCTCATTTCACTCCTCTCCTCCCCAGCTCTTTCAGCACCCAAACTACTTCTCAAATGTCACTCTTCTGGGAGGCATTAGTGGCGTTATCCCTCTGTGCTACAAAGCTGAGGCTCAAATTGTAGCAGAATTAATAAACTAGGCCTAGCACATTTATGACAGGCACAAAATAACACAGGTTTGTGCCTTTCTAAAAGATGGACAGTCTCTCACACTACTACCTTCAGAACTATTGCCTAAATGTTTCCACTTCCTGTTTATGTTTTGAAATTTTAACTGCCACATTGGCCCAGACCATGGCTGAAATCAATCTACGGACCAGGCCACCAACCCAGTTAAAGTATGTTAAATAAATAAAATCATGTTTTAATCTAGGAGCATACAGCCCCTTTCTGCTCACAAGGAAGTTTACAAGAAAAGTACCTGCTTTGCAAGGTCCTGACTATACCTCGTCTCCTAAGGGTTAGGGTACTTTACCTTTTCTTTACCCAGAACTTTTTAGGAAGGATCAAAATAATTGATTTACAAGTTAAACTCTGTGGATAACAATACGATAAAGGGGAACTCTCCTCAATGCCTACAGTCAAAATTACAAAGCTCAGATGCCTGGAGGCTCACTTCACCTTTGAGAAACCGAGTTATGTGCCATCATACAGACATGTTGGAAAAGAAATGTCCTCAATTCAACAAATTCCTGATGGCAATTCTTTTCATTTTCATACTCATAATCTATCCATCCATAACTCCCTTTTTACCTTTTTATTGTCCAAGAAGTCAAGGTCAGGGTGTCAAATAACAGTGACTACTGGCTTTAGAGGATGGCCACATAACAGTGATCATCCTCTAAAGCCAATGTCCCCACTACTGGGTGGCTATCCCTGCTGTGACTGTTCTTCCCTAATGTACTTATTCACTCATACCTGCATCCGATTTAGAATGTCCAGTCCCCCTAAAGCATGTCTTTGGAATGTGGAAGGAAACCACAGCACCCTGAGAAAGCCCACACCAGCACTGAGAGGACATGCAGACTCAGTACAAATGGCTTCCCAGCCAAGAATCAAACTAGAGAATCTCTTGCTGTGAGGCAACAATGTAACCACTGCACCACTGTGACACAGACTGATGGAAGCAGTTTAATCTGAAGACCATTTTTCTCATTTTTCTAGTAATTACTGTTTTATTCTGTTGCTCACTTGTTATATGCATTTTTGCTTTGCTTTTGGGTGGCATTTTATAAACAGATCTTTCAAGATATGGTTTTGTTTGCCAGTTGCATGCCCCTGATATTGAAGGCACTTAGCAAAATTCATATTTGTTACTGGACAATAAGTCACACCTCATCATGCCTTATTCTTAACTGAATCAATGAGGCAATGTTAAGCTCGTCTTCCTTTTGCCCACTGACGCTCTCTTCCAGTCCTTGATCTCCTTTTCTATCTTCCTCCCATTTCTTTGCCCTTATGTCTGCTAACCAGCTCCTTTCACTTGACAGGCTTGACCATTTGTTCTCCCATGCGCTGATTTATGATTGATATGGGAGGCAATAGCTTACGCAATGAAAACTACATCATCCAGGCAGCCATAGTGCCACTACATTTTTGTACAAAATTTCTGACACCATCTGCAGTCCCGACTTTTGCGGGAATCACAGGGACAGCCCAAGAGTGCAAGCACCATATCTGGCTACAGTGCTAAGCTCTGACTGGGGAGTCCACAAAACATCATGATCAGTGTGGGCTGATGCACTATACTTAAGCCTTTGGTTGTGGCAGGGGTGGGATTGCATCCTTTATCCCCTCAGTATGGGCAAAGCTGCTCACTCCCACCTCTTACTGCAGACTTCTGCCATGCTTTGGGGTACTACCTGACCCTAGGCCACATGGATTGTAGTTGAGCTATCTTTCTATTTTTGTAACCACTTTGTACCACTTCATATACTCCCCTCTTATCCCCGAAGAGAATCCCCAATAAAAATAAAATATTCTATTAGACTAAGTTCTACTTCTGTGACATGTATGCCTTGTTCTGTAGTTTTTACGTAGCGTAGTTGTATTTATCTTGGCATCAAATATTTTTAAAAGAAGTGATCATTCCCAACACAAGTGAAATCAGAAGACCAAAACAGCACTTCACGACCCAAGGACGAAACGCCAAACAAAACTGTAGATAAATCCTTTATTGGAAGCCACCACACTAAAACAAGCGCTTTCGCTCGGTACAATACCAAACTTTATCAAGGATAATAAAATGCATGATGCTCAACTGTTGTATACTAAGCAAAAGTCACATGGTGTAAATAATTAATTAGTTAATTGATTAATTGTTGAATCATAAATTCAATAAAATGTTAAAGAAATATACTTAAATTGCACGCAAAGAAATGCAAAGTACACAATGTTTCCATATAACATAAACATAGAGGAATACAATAAATGTAATATATATAATATCGCACACCATAAATATAAAAAATCACATTTATAAAATCATTTCATCAATTAAAAAACTGATTCAATTGTAAATTAATTTAGCAAAAAATTCATCAAATAACTTAAAGCTTTATGTAAGAAATAACCTTGGTATTACACCATTGCTCTACTCTTAGCGTGTTAAAAAATGTTTAATTATGTTTAATTATTAAAAAGTATTATTAAACATTTTTTTAATAATTTGTAAAATATTGTGTAATTGCTTATGCCAAACATATGCTGTCAAGGCATGTATTGAATATATATGTAAATGTACAGAAAAAATAACCTGGTCTAATGATTAATATTTAGTAGTATTATTAAATAGATTAATGAATGTTTGATAAAAATAACAATCTCTAAAAACTAGTGAAAAAACTAGCACTAAAAGCTGCTTAAGTGACCTCGTGCATAATGTAAATCACAAATCCATATCAAAATAGAAAAATATGACAAAAAAGAAAAGAATGTAGATAAAAATAGAAAAATTAGAAGAAATTAAACACTATAATCGAGCAGTTCTTAACTTCAGGGCACTACTGATATTAATGCTATCATTGAGTCCTGGCGGTTTACCTGCATCCAGTCTCAATTGCCACAAAAGTTCCCGATATTCAAGTGTGGTTTCCCAGTCACCACCTCTCGGCTCATGCACAACTTGTTCTAGCACCATAAATTTAAGGTTCATGTTAGGACAGGAAACTGTGTGTTTATAAAAGGCGTTAGTTTCTTTTTGCTTAGAGATGTCATATAAATGTTCATAAATACGCCTCCGAATAGGTCTCACTGTCTTACCAGCATAAAAACTTGTACATACTGTACATACCCCTAAATATACTACACCTTTTGTTGAACAATTAGAATAACTACTAGATTTAAAAAGAAATTTCCTAGCTGGAATATATAAATTACATTAATTAATTATAGCATCACATTGTTTACAGGCACCGCATTTAAAAGTGCCTAATCTGCGTCTATTGGTTGCAGAAATCAAAGTGTCTTTCTTCTCAAATAGTTGTTTAAGGTTAGTATCCCTTTTCCTCACAAAAATAGGATGTATCTGTACTAGTTCTTTGAGTTCATCATGCAATGTAAGTATTGGCCAGTGTTTCCAGATAATGTTCTCTATATCAGGGGCATCAAGTGAATAGGTGTAAATAAAACTATTTTCCAGCTTTCGACCACTGTCTATTGATGGAACTCGACTTACAGAACTTACAGGACTTACCAAAAGTCCAGTACCTAATAAAGGAGGGTATTTAGTATCTCTCTTAGCAATAATCTCGTTGGCCAACTTTGTCAATAAGGATTCAGGGTACCCCCTTTCCAAAAATAGTTTCTTCATAAATTCTATCTCGTGTAAAAAATCAGCACTGTCACTACACATTCTGGCAGCACTAATAAATTGTCCCTTGACAATCTCCTTCTTCTGATGAAAAGGATGCCCACTTAAAAAGTGCAGATATGAATTAGAAAAACTAGGTTTTCTAAAAAGCTTAGAAGAAAACCCCTTGCTAGAATAATCTTTATGTAAAGAGACATCTAAGTAATGCAGCTCTCTTTCACTAAAATTACAAGTGAAAGACAAAAAAGTGGTAGTAGAATTCCCAACACAGACATAGATGCTTAGAAATTCACCTCACAAGCAAAGCAAGACAAAATTGTCAAGTATTTTAGAAAAGATTCCCTTTATTAATCATGAAATTTAGCATATTTATTGTCGATAGAGAGAACTCTGTATGGTAAACATGAGAGATATACATTTATAACGCCATCATTGCAGGCCAGCACCCCTGCTGTAGACCTTCATAAGAATATTTTGTTTTCTTTGCTTGTACTCAGTCATACTTGCTCTCATTTTAATGGAATTATGTTGTTACACTGTAACTTCAAAAATTTGTTTTAAAAATTATTTTAGCCTTTGCTCATCGTGACAAATTTTCAGCTGTTTTCAGTTCACCAATGCTCCTTTGACTTTCCTTTGACTGGTGATAATAGCCACAAAAAGTGTACTTCACCTTCCTTATCTGATAACATTCTTTATAGTTTTGACACATGTAATTGACATCTGCCACCAGCTTTTTTTAAATTTAGTTATTCTCCTTAGTATTTAAACTTTTAAGAATTTACAGCCTGTTCTGATACCCCCCTAGTTTATGTGCTCATTATATGGTCATTAGAAAACTCACTCTAAATGTACCTCAGCCTTAACATTTGATTGCTTATAATTTATAAATGTATGTACTATCAGCGTACCTCTTTTAACAGAATATGTTTACTATTTTTTACTTTTAAAGCCCCATCTTGATTATAGCTACTTTAGATAAACTTATTTTCTTGCTGTATTGTAGAACTGCCTGTGGGCGGCCATGGTGGTGCAGCGGTTAGCGTTGCCGCCTCACAGCAAGAGCTTCTGTGGTTTGATTTTCGGTTGGGGTGCCTTCTGTGCAGAGTCTGCATGTCCTCCTTGTGGTCACGTGGGTTTCCTCCGTGTGCTCCGATTTCCTCCCACATCCCAAAGACATTTAGTAGGTGGATTGGACACTCTAAATTGGCCCTAGGTGTGAGTGTGTGAGTGTGTGTGTGTGTGTGTGTGTGTGTGTGTGTGTGTGTGTGTGTGTGTGTGTGTGTGCCTTCTGTGGAAGGTTGGGTGCTGGGCTGGCAACACGACACTGTAAAACTCCACTGCCAATCATGAGCGGACAGATGATCCGCTGTGGCGACCCCTAACCGGGAAAAAGCCGAAAGAAGAAGAATTGTAGAACTCCCTGCATTTGGCAAAAGTGTGTAGAAGTCATAGGCTGAGGATCATGCGCATTTCAGAAGATCATATACTACATATCTATTAAATAAAGCTACCTTTAGTGTCTTAACTTGAGGAGCATTCATACAATTTTGCACATGAATCTGAAATTCACTGCAGCACTCTACTCATGCAGCTATATTTCTCCTCATCTCACAAGTAGTGCATGTGTGTGAACAATGTGAAAACCTTTAGGTCACCAGATCATGAAGTTCTGACCTTTTTTAATATCACCCTGTATTCTGAAATTGCATGTGCAGAAGAAAGAGTATATTCAGCTGTATTTGCATCTATTAAATCTACCAGGTTACTTTTGTCATTATAATTTTATGAAGCTTTTCCTTTCTCTAAATACTAAATCCAAATCCACCAAAACCACTAGAGCAAGTGACTTAAACCTTAGCACGGATATAAATAGGACGTGCTGGAGGGATAGATTTATCACTCAGAGACTCGCTATGCTGTGGAATAAAATCCCGGTCCATGTGAGGCAGAGCACCTCGCTGGCTCTGTTCAAGAGAAATCTTGACCTGTGGATGGGAGATCGTAGGTTTACCCCGGGAATCATCTCTGTGTCACTGCTGGACAGAGGCACAACAAACTAATGGGCACAGTATTTTTTCATATAAGGGATGGCGTAAGCCATAAAACTTTGGGCTAGGCTTATAAATGCCTTAGGGCAGATAGCCTAGTATAAACCTATGAACCTATGAACCATGGAGTTGGCATATATAGGTTTTGGGGGTCTAGGAGGCTTTCACCCTTGTGAAGGGGGTGCACAGTATTTGACTGAATGCAAAGGAAAATTAAAAAAAAAAGAAAAACATCTTTGAACTACATCCTTACAAAGAATATTGTTGAAATATTTAAATAGCTTGTGATTGCCAAAGTAGTTTGAGTGATCATGTGTTGAACTTTATCTGGTAGTAGTTCATCTTTGCAAAAGATGTTTCTTTTTTAATGTTCCTAACTGTGAAGGTACTTGTCATTTGATGGAGTTCACTGAGTAGGGAATTTCTGTTTCTCTGTGGTAAAGTGACCTTGATGTTTATTATTTTAGTAGAAGGGACGTTGGAGGGGCAGTACCTACAATGGCCTTCATGTGCCTTGAGCTTTCAAATTCTGGTGCAAACATTTTGTGATTATTCCTAAATCAAAATGCTGTCAATCACGTATATGTCAGGGATTGTTTTTTCTGACACTGACTAGTTTTTTTTTTTTATCTTCCTTCATCTCAGTTCTGTATGTCTCATTCCTTTTGAATATTTTTTTGCTCCCTATTTTCAATGATTGGGAATCTGTTGGTGATATTAATACTGATCAGTTCCTTATGTCACTCTTCCTTTGCCTATCTTTTTTGCTGCTCCTTTTGTTCACTCTTAAGTAGGCCTACATTGATTTACTTTGTGACATTCCCTCATTGTATTGCATTGTATTCAATGATTTACGGTGTGACATTCCCTCACTGAGCACACCTCCCACTGCTATATTCAGTGATTTACTGTGCAACATTCCCTCATTGAGCACACTTCCCCCTGCTGTATTCAATGATTTATGGTGTGACATTCCCTCAATGAGCACACCTCCCACTGCTGTATTCAGTGATTTACTGTGCAACATTCCCTCACTGAGCACACTTCCCCCTGCTGTATTCAATGATTTATGGTGTGACATTCCCTCATTGAGCACACCTCCCACTGCTGTATTCAGTGATTTACTGTGCAACATTCCCTCATTGAGCACACTTCCCCCTGCTGTATTCAATGATTTACGGTGTGACATTCCCTCATTGAGCACACCTCCCACTGCTGTATTCTCATCATCTCCTTTATCTTCTTCCTGGTATACTCACATTAGATTGTCTCTTTCATGACTTCCTCACTGTGCTGTTATATTATATACAGCCTGAGGGCAACCAGAATTAGATTTCCTGAGGAAAAACATAAGTTACATTTGAAATAATTCTATCAATTAGGAGTAGGATGTCCGCATTTCAGAGACTCAGTACATTTTCTTGCATTTGGCCATGATATGTGCTATTATGTAAACCTTAATTAAATGTGATATTCCAGCCTCCATTCAAACCATTTTTATTATCAGTCTTTTGAGGGACTGATGTAATCTGAAGTTTCTTTTTCAACCCTGGGCAAAATATCAATCACATTCTTATTCCAGTATTGGGGGGTGCATTTATTAGCCTTTCAACTTGCTTTTTAGTATCTGTATGTTCTGAATCATAGTGACTCATTTCATGGCTTTAAAACTATTGACAACGTTTATTATGAAGCAGTTTATTGAATGCATAAATGTCTTCAACCTGAACACCAGTTGAGTCATGTAACATCCTTTCTCTTTGGTTACCCACTATCCTCATACTGTTTCTGTGTATATTCTCCTGTTCTGCACCTATCCTTTCTCTTTGGTTACCCACTATCCTCATACTGTTTCTGTGTATATTCTCCTGTTCTGCACTTTACCCTTCCCTGAATTAATTTCTAGCCTCACTCATAATTGCCTTTGTTAGTGCACCTGCCCTATTTTACTGTCTTCAGACTCTTACATATTAATGTTTATTTTTTGCCCTTTTAGCTGCTAGTAAGACCTCTCTCCCCCCACCTCCAAAGCCCTTCTCTATTGTAGCTTATTTTAACCATACAGCACTGGGTTTGCTTCAAGTAAATCCACTTCTGTAGCTTGAGGCCAGTGTCCTTTTGTAAGCATACTTCTGCTCTTATTTTATTTCTTTTTATTTATTTCTGGTGACTATACCTTTAGAAACATTATATCCTTGTCTCTCAAGCTAGTTTTTCACTATCTTTTTCTGATTGTTTCTCTGACTTCATCTTGACCAGGGTGCTAGTCCCACTCTGTTTGCCCTTGCTACACTCGGGCTCACTTTGCTCCCCTACCCTACCCCCATTCCCACCTACCCCCATTACAATTACCTTTATACCTAACTATCCCTCCCCTTCCTGTCCTACTAGCCACTACATTTCCACTTCCTGCCTATTGCCACAATCTTGTCAGCACCACTTCCACTATACCACTGTCTCTACCTACTCTATCTGACCATATTTTATTCCAACATGTATTATTTTCTAATATCTTCTACATTACTCTTTATTCTCTCTATCACTACCTCTTACCACTCCAATCTCTCTGACCCACTCCTATGCTCACCAACTTCTCACTCATACAACATATATCCAACTACTTCATATTTTACTGTCTCCCCTAATCTCTTTAATACCTCTACCTCATGTCTATATAAACTATTCATAATACAGGTTTTTAAACCTTCCCACAAAGCTAAGTCAAAACTATACAAACTCCATCTAGCAACTACTACACACTTTCTCCTCACGAAAAACCTACTTTGTTCTGGAGATATCCATCCCAACCCTGGCCCCTCTTCTTCTCTCCCTACCCTCACTCTCCCCAAAATTACCTCTATACTGCCCCCATCTTACTCCTCTAACAGTCACCAACCTCAGTCACAACAATCATCTCCATCCAAATACTTAACTATTTACTCATTGAATATTCAGAGTCTAGTAAAGTTACTGAGCTGCACTCATGGATAGCTCTCAATACCCCTCACATCCTCTCCATATCTGAAACCTGGCTCAAGCCACAAATCTCAAATAGTGAAAGACTCCCACCAGGTTATAATATATTCCAATCTGATAGACCTGTAAAAAAAGGGGGGTGGTGTGGCCATCCTCTACTCAAACAACCTTAACCTCTCACTTTCCCCCTTCCCCAATTCCTGACTTCCTTCCAGCTAAAATCATCATTCTTAACTGCTATCTGAATCCCCACAAAAAACTTGCAATTGCCTCTATCTGCCCATTCTTGAAAACATCCTATCCTGGTTCTCCCACGACATACCATATGAGACACTGATCCTTGGTGATGTCAACATTGACTGGTCCAAACACACAATTGACTCCCCCCAACTCAGTATCCACCTACACGGCTTCCACCAACTTATAACATCTCCCAATCGCTTTCATAAATATTCCACCTCCAGCTCCATCATAGACTAGATCCTTATCAATTCCCCCCCACCAAAACCACAATCCCACCACCTTACCTGACTCCCTCAGTGTTCATCTCCCTACCACCATCTTAAGACACTACTCCCATATTCCTAAACCCCACATTATCAAAGACTGTCGAAAACGATTTACTTTCAATTCATCCCAATTTAACTCCATTCTCCACAACATTGATTGGTCCGGCCTAAAACACTTCCCCCTAAATGATGCTCTAAGCACTTTCAATAGCATCTTCATGAGTACTCTAAACTCCTTAGCTCCCTCTAGGAAGATTAGAGTAAAATCAAATCATGCTCCCTGGCTCTCCAAGGAGACTAGGTCCCTTATGAAACAAAGAGATAGTACTTGGAAAACCTGGACTAAAACTAAACAACCACCTCTTCTTTAAAAATACAGGCAACTGAGGAACCTTGCAAAAAAGCATACAACTAATGACAAAAAGTTATACTATAGTTTTGCTCAGCTTAACAACAAATCCAATCCTTCAAAGTTTTGGTCAACTCTCAACAACATCCTCTATCCTGGAAAGCCCTCTAATCCCTCCCCATACCCTAACTCTTCCTCTCAGGAAACAGCTACCCTCCTGAATAAACACTTTATCTCTTCCATCCAAAATCTGGTAACCTCTAAGCCAAACTCTACTTCGACACCCACCCCTCCAAGTCCCACTAACACAACTTTGTTTTCATTTGAGCGAGTTCCCATTACTTACATCAAATCTCTACTACTCAAGCTAAAACCTTGTTCTCCTTTCACTGACAGTCTATCTCCTACATTCCTCAAACTTGCTGCTGACTCAATTGCTTATCCTATATCTATACTAATTAATCGATCTATTCTGGAATCTACTATCCCCACCCTTTGGAAATCTTTCTTTACTATCCCTATTCATCAAGGTGGAAACTCCACTGACCCCTCAAACTACCGGCCCATTGCCATTCTGTCCCCCCTCTCCAAGATATTAGAAAAATGTATTCACTCGCAGCTTTTCAATCACCTCCTCATGCACCACTTACTTACCCCTACCCAACATGGGTTTCATCCTCACCACAGCACCACCACTGCCCTCCTTTCCTTCACTCATATCATTGCAGAGGCCCTAGACAACAATAAACCCATTTCCTGTCTCTTCCTAGATCTCTTCAAAGCCTTCAATACTGTCTCTCATCCTCTACTACTATCCAAACTCGCAAATCTCCACCTATCCCCCCTCAGCACTTGCCTGGTTTAATAGTTACCTATCTGGCAGGGAACAATCTGTCAAATGGCTCTCATCCTCCTCACCTTTCCTTCCCATCAACACACTGGTGTTCCCCAAGGCTCCATCTTGGGAGTCCTTTTGTTTTACATCTTCACCAATGATCTTTACACCTCATGCAAAAAATCCTTCCTTATTTAGTATGCCGATGACTCTACACTTATAGCCATCTCAAATAACATTCCTGAACTACACTCCCTGACCCAACAGGCCCTACTATCCACTGAACAATGGCTCTCTCACAACCTATTGATCCTAAATCCCCAAAAGACCAAACTCCTACTTTTCCTTCCCCGTTCTCTTTCTCATCACTAAACCTCCTTTTTTATTACATCTTCTAACAATACAACTATCCAACCTGACATCCACACAAAACTCCTAGGGGTCATTATCGATGATGAACTAAAGTTCAACCTACACATACTCCAATGTATAAAAAAAACAAACCAGAAACTAGGTCTGCTATATTGGAATAAAAAAGCCTAACCCCTGAATCTAGACTTACCCTGGGCCAGGCACTCCTCCTCCCCTCCCTCTTATATGCCACCCCAGTTCTTACCAATATCCAGGCCTCCACTCTAAACAAACTCCAACAAACTTACCATAAAATAACCAGATTCATTACTAACTCCCCATACAACTCACAACACTGCATTGCTTTAAACTCTCTTCAATGGCTTGAACTTCCCCTATTTCTACTATCTTATCAATTTCATATGCTACACTCCATTCTTTATGAATCCTCCTTCTGTCCATCTCTATCTTCCTTAGTCTCCATCTACATCCCATCCTGGACTCTCCGTACTTCTAACCAACAATTACTTGATGTATACCACCCAAAAAGGTCAGTAGGCAAACTACTCTACAAACACTCCCTTGCTCATGCTTGGAACAAACTTCCTCTTGACTTACGTTCAATGTCCCACACCTCACACTTTAAAAATGAACTAAAAGCTTATTTTCTAAATTCCAGGACCTGCCCTTGCCATGACCCCACCTAGTCTTCCTTCCCTTTTGTACCCTCAAAAGGTCTATACTTAGTACCTTGTTACACCTCTCTCTCCAATGTGTCTACTATGCATTTGCATAATTTTATACAAACAAAAACATTTTATTGTTAACCTATTGAACTATATCAATGTAAAATTATGTTACTAAGCTTCTTTTTAATGCAACTTTAACTTTATGCATGTAACCTAACATATGTGAATCTTTTTGCTATAGCTGCTATTATATCAATATTGTTTAAAATTGTACTTGTTTAAAAATGTACTACTGGAGCTTTTCTCCTCGGGTCTCCACTGAAAATGGGCCACAAGTCCAGTTGGACAAACCCGGTTAACAAATGTCAATAAGTAAATAAATAAATAAAATATTTTTGCCACATCCACTTTATAGTGTCATCTATATCTTCTCTTATACAAAAGTCTAACCTGAATTTTTCATCAGTGCTATCTCCTTATTTTAAAATAATTAAACAGAGGTAATGCAGAAAGCTCAAGCCAGGACTGGTGTCCCACCTGTGACCCAGAGAGTGACAAGGCTTGTAAGAAACAGAGTACAAATGATTTGTCCAGGTACAATCACTTTAACTAACAGATCTGGGAGATACTATCTCTGATACCCTCCCTGTGGGAGGAATAAAGCTGCCTTGTTGATGTTTCAAGTAGTTTAAGTAAGTTAAGTAGGTAGATGGACAAGTGTTCTTGCACTGCTGTCTAGGAGGGCCAATATGTGTGCTTTCCCTAATCTTACCTGGGCATCATACTTGCAGCCTCAGTGGGTGATTGTAATCTCTTTGGCATCCTTGCAATGAGGGTGTATCTTTATTTAGGCCTTACACCCCCCAGGTGGGTTGACAGATGAACCACATTGCTGCTGCGATCACAGTGCCCTTCCTGATATGGGTGCACACTCCTTTTCACTTACAAAGAGGGCTACTGCTTTAACAATTTGGTGGCTGACCTCCCACTACTATGACCATCGCTTGCAGGTCATGTCTCTTCTGAGGCATTGGAGGGTCCCTGGTCATATCCTCTATCCCAGGATGGTCATGCCCATCCTTTACTGCTACCTCCTCCAAGCATCTGACTTGCTAGCCAGTCTTAGTTCTCTTGAGCTGCATTCAAGGCTTTAGCCCTCATTGCCACTGGCTTCTTATGATGGTCACTGACTACATAACATGGTGGTAGTGTTCTGAAATCAGTATGGTACTGTTTAACAGAATAGCTTAGGTTGCTGATCTTGGGTGCAAAGCTATGCCATTGTTTTTATGTACTAGATGAACACAAAAGGAATTTATTTGGTGTGGATACATTAATGCAATTCATTGTAGCTATGTTGCCCATTTCTGGGTCTGTAGCTCTAATAAAGGGCACTGAACATAAATGACTTAGTGGGATCAACAACATTTCTCTTTAACACACTCTAAGTGAAAATCAATGACATGTCATACTTATGGCAACTTGGGTATGCACTACAGCTAAACAGAATGTAGTGCCTTAGAAAACTCTTCATCATATTAGCTGTTGAACTCACTCCTGCCACTACATGCTGTTCTTGTCTGCTACAGTTGTATACTTTCCACTTACATATATACTACAAAGGACTGTACGACTTAATTCACCATTTCATACAGGTGTGTGAGCATGCACACACAATAGAACAGTAAGTAGAATGGTCATGCAGCAAAAATGGCTAAATTAATTCAGACAGCTTTATCACAGACTGTTTTTCTAGAAATATTGGACCTTATCATGCAGACTGAAAAAACCTCTTCCCATTAATTTGGCATATTTAATAGCAGCTATAATATGTATTGTATAATTGTTAATAACATGTAAAAACAATACACAATAAAAATTTGTTACAATGCCAGTTTTTTTACTGACACGTTTGATATAGCGTTAACATCAACATTATGTGAATCACAATAAAATATTACCCAAATTCCAAGCCAACAGAGCTTGCGTATGATGCTGCATGAGTTATGAGAAGTGAGCTAATACACCAAAAGGTGTACACAAATAAATAATCAGTGCATTCTGAGTCCAGTTTATAATGACACCTTCTACTTAGGATTATTTTGAGAACAGATTTGCAGTTTTCTTTATAGCAGGTTTAAAACAGTAGTTCTAGATCTAAAGTTTTTTTCCCATGAAACAACTCAAACCTTTGTTATGACAGAAGATGTCTTTTCTTTGTTACACATTATGTACTTTGAACGTATGACAAGAATTATTCATAAACATTGACATATCCCTGTGGATGAAGCATTGGGTAAAATAGTTAAAAATTCTGCCATGATCTTATACTGGAATCGTCCAAGTGTCATGGATCAATAGTTCATGTAGACTTATCATTCCATTATTTCCCATTGCATACAGCCACTAAAGTAAAGGGTGCTTGTTATATAAGTATAGAGAGCCATCAGATGTTCATGATATCACCATCTAATGGCCTGCAGAATTATTTAAAACATGCGGTCTATGGTTTAGATTGCTCTTGTAAGCTTTGTTATACAGGACAAACCATCAGTTATGTAATACTTGCTTACAGTAGCATATTAGAGACATCAAGCATGCCGCTGCTACCCACTTTGATTCTGTTGACATCAGAGATGCTGAATCTTTGAGATTTCTTATTATTCATCATTGTATGTTACTTATTACGAAAGCTTGGTTCATTTCTTGTTTATAATGCCTTAAAGCCTAGTGGTTTCAATAATGGATAAATCTGATACATTTATTAAGATTTAGCTCATTAATTACTCAGGTCATTAAATGACTTGAATGGTAGATTTACATTTTTATCTTTTAATTGTCCGTTTCTTTGACTGTTTTGCTATATACAAGTTCTTTTTGCATTACATATAAATAGCTTGAATGTATTATACATGAGGGGTGTTGTATGTGTACAAATAGAGGAATTGCTTTTAATGCTGCTTTGATTGCCACCATGTGTCGTCACTTAAATTCTGGACTTTCGTGGTCTTAGATGATCATGTAAGAAAATATTTAAATATCTTTATTTCCTTTAAAGTTTTTTAAACCTGAGCATAGAACTGATGCCTTCAGTTATAGCACAGCTCCTATTGACCCCTAAGTGTAATCTAATTGCTTCCAGAGGACAGATTTTCGTGCAGCCTTGGTAAGAAAAAAATACAGTAGGCATATATGTTTATTGTGTTTCCATTGGCTGTGTAAACTTTGGAAGCCATCATGTGAGCTGCAAGCTGTTTATGATAAGTTCTATAATTTTTTCTTAAGCTTAGTGTCATAAAATAACATGGGATTAGTTTGGGCTATTAAAAACGTACAACATTAATGCACATTACTTATCTACTTCTCTACTCTCAAAGCATACTAATTTGACAATTATCTGAAATCCATCCATCAAAAACAATTAAAAATACACTTTTTGCAGGAGCAGACCTTCTGTAACCCCTGTGTGTGGGGGATTCTGCTCCTACACTTCCTTAAAATATAAATACTAACTCCATGGTCTCATCACAGCTAGCACTACTCAACACATTGAAGAATAACTTAGAGTGACATTACATTTATGAAGCAAAGGTCATTGACTGAATCACTAGAAACAAAGCACAGAAAAGCTAAAACATTTATATTTTTTAAAAATCTAATTGCACAGGTTCATAGATAGGTACTAGGCTAGCTGCTGTGGCAGGTCATTTTAAGCCTATCCAGTTTCCCTTCTTATGCTCAAAATAACCTATCCCATTTGATTATAGATTGGCTTATCTATCACATGGTCAATAATTATATACTAGCCCTAATGGGAATAACTAGGATCATACCATAGATAATTTGAGTGGACTCATGCATGGGATAAAGCATTTAGGAGCTGCCTCTGTCCATTAGTAGTATAGGAGTCAGTTCTGGAGTAAACTTTCTGTTTCCCATCCATAGATCCACATTGCACCTGAATATAGACAGTGAAGAACTTTGTTTTATGTGGATGCTTTCTTTGTTTTCTGTTCTACAGCAGCGGTATCCTCTGCAAGATATACCTGTCTGTCCAGACAATTATGTTGATGTTGCAGAAGAGGTTTAAATCCCTCGACCGAGTATTTCTGATGCCATTTGACTAGCTGATGCGCAGTAAATTCATCAGTAATGTGTTGGAGGATGCCTTGTATGACAGATATAGGTAATAAACAAAAGTAATGCAGCCTACCTACGAAAATAAACAAACACGGTAGAAATAAAATTGTATCTAGAGTGAGCAGGATAGTGCAGTCCGGCAATGGATGGAATAAGATGCCACCCATCACAAGCAGATATGACTAACAAAAAGTAAGAGTGAAAATTATGCCCAAAATAATGTGCAAGGATATTACGGTGCTTAAGCCTAAAATGTAATTCTGAAATGTAATAATGCACCATGGTACAGCTAACAGTGTTAGAAACACTAGGGTGGTACTAAGGGCATGAGCAAAGCATTGGCAGGAATAAAAATATAAATAGTATATTTGGTAAATCTGGAAAATCCAAAAGAGTGAGGTAGCTGGACTGCACGAAAAAAACAGCTCTTACTGGTAAGCAAGCAGATTAACGAATGAAAAATTGTGCACACACAAATGGAGGTGAGGTAGGATAATATTGTCATAAGCAAAGGCACAGCTTATCAGAAAGCATCCCGCCTGAAAGGCAAATGGTGGCAAGACCTCAGAGCATTAACTTGTCCTCATTTTATAAATAACATATGGGTACTGAAATGCAGCTCATGTTTTCCATATGGTACTGCTGGAAAGATGTCCTACATCTTGTTATTCCCTTACCCCAGTATATATTTCTTATTATTTTTCATTGTTTGTATAGCCTCTACAAGCAGACTGATTTGTAGTTACAGTACTGCTACAAAAATATTGTCTACAGCAATAACTGTTAACACATTTGAAAATAATCACTCAACCAACCACCATTCATAAATTATGCACACATGTTAAACACAATTCTGGTGTACAACATTCTGTTTCTCCAAAGCAAGCTGCTTGTTATAAGCAAGCAAATTACCATACATACCATACTGATGACATTGTTTAAAATATGTAGAATATGAACAATTACGCAACACTTAAGCAACATTATTCAAACCAGACTCTGGAACCTTGAGGCATTGCAGAAGACTCGGCTACATATAATTCAAAACCTGATTTAACATGTCAGTGTACTGTAAACATAAACTGCCTCTATTTTAATGTAATACAAAACATCAAAAGTAATTTCAGTTGCCTTCCTCAGCTACCTACTCTTTCTGTTTATTACAAAAGCATGATTCTGTCTTATTCACAAAAATATGATAACTGCAAGTAAGCAGCTGAATAAACTTTGAATCCTTTATTAAGACAGTCAAGTGGTGTTCCACACAAGTGAGTTCCCAAATCAGATATATGTGTTGCTGGGTTATGTTGACAGTTTTGTGGGACTCTAGCAGAATTTACAGTCAGAGGTTCCATGTGGAAATGGAGAACCATGGGGGCCACAGAAAAGATCAAAGTAAGATAACCTGTTCTGCTTGTGTCTTCCCTTGAGCAGGGATTCCTAGCATTCACTGATGTATAAAAAGGGGCTGTACTTGTGTTCTTCATACAGTCTTGAATCATTGATATGTTAAAGGATCATGGGAAATGTCATTCTTGGGTAAACATAAGAGAGTCTGCTAACCCATGTGATAGCTTGTACTGTTTGCAATGCATTACATTCCTTACCATTAACAGGTTGGACTGAATAACTTGTAACTTTCTTTTACACACCGTAGAATGTTCTTGCTTCTGTATTTGTTGATTTGTTGTAAATGAATCAGAAAGTGACTTGTGCATGCCTTGCCTCTGTGAGCTATAGAATGCCTGTATCCATAAAAACCAAAATGCAAACAAAACAACCAAAACCCATACATGGAGAACTAATAAAAATCAGTGAAAATAAAAACAGGAAAGGAGCTGTGTACTATTTTATATCATCACTACTAAGCACTTTTGTCTCACATAGACTTCATCAAAGTAAAATAACTGTTGTGTTGAAACAACCAAGCTTTTAAAACCCAGGGTTACCAATCAGATCCAACCAAGAGTTAATTAATGAGTGAATGATCCTTAAAGCTATACTAAGACAAAAGAAAAAAGTAAAAAAGTAAAACAGCAGAAAAATATCTGTTCACCCATTAATATAAAAATACAACGAATAATACTTACTGTGCAATAATGCATATACATACAATACTTAATATATAAATAATGTGAACAATTTCTAACATTTTTTACTTAATCACCCAAAAAAGAAATATATATATATATATATATATATATATATATATATATATATATATATGTGTGTGTGTGTGTGTGTGTGTGTGTGTGTGTACATTTTTGACTTGTTGCATCTAGTTCTGTATCTTTTTCTTCTTGTAATGCCTGATCCTTAACAGTTAATGTATTACATGAGTTACCTAGTTTTGAGAGGTAGGGGGAACTAAAAAAAAAAAAAAAGACACAGTGATAGGGAGAACATGCAGACTCCATATGGATATTGACCCATATTTTGATCTGAACCCTGGACCCTTCAGCTTAAATAAAGAATTTTAGTGACCATGCCACAGTATCGCCATATTGGTCATACATATGCCCCTTAGTGCATGCAGAGCTCTGAATATTAAAAGTTGCACTCAAACACTAATCCTGTAGCAGAATACTTCTGAAACACTTGCTTGAGGTGCAAAGCACTTAGTTTTGTAGTAATATGGATCTACATTTATACAAGTGATATGAAATACCTCATGGTACTAAATAAAATTTAACTTCTGGGTCTATAGTGCAATAATTTAAGAACATATTTGTGATTTAAATGTGCCATGTTCAATTCCTCATAATAACAAACAAATTTAAACACTAAAGGAAGAGTCAAAGATGATTATGACCCAGCACATACAGACAGACAAAACCTTTTCTTGTAATTACATCCATTTCTGTTAATTAGCTTGCTTGCTTTGCCACATAGAAAACACAATTTGTTTTTGATTGGATGACAGAGTTAAGCCTCAGGCAGAAGATCCTGGTCTAATTGCATGAAGCAACAACTCCCCGCTACTCCCTTCCTCGTTAACAAGACATGCTTCAACGCCATCCTGGGAAATATGCCTTTGCATAATGAGAAGATATAATTATAAGAGATCATCTGTGTTTGATTCTTCCTTCAAGAAACAACAATTAAAATGAAAATACTGAATGCTCTCTAGCATAGTTCAGCACATAAGTCCTTAATATTACTTTCTAAACAAATATTTGGTGATTAGCTGATGTGCTGTGACTGCTGTGTTGTAATATTATAAGGGGTAAAGATGTCTGAAGTTTCGTGAGGCTTAAATGTATGTATACATACCCATATAACATGGGTTTTTCTTTGCAGCTTTTACAGGTTTCCTAGCAGAATTCCATTTTACGTGAGTATTAAATGATGACACAGAACTACTGATCTACTTCCAAATGAATGTGTTTTTCTACTGGGTTAGAAGCAATGGCATCAGGAGCTTGCATAAGTCATGATATCCCATGTTTTAGGAGGACTGGATCATACGCATTTTGGAGAAGCGTAACAGTATCACATTATTATGTCCGCTATGCACCTGGTGTCGTCATTGCTGAAGGTGCTGGTATTTCTGTTCAGTTTGAGCTGCATGGAATGTTGCTCCCTGTGCTACAGCTCCAGCATTTTGCTGCATATTCAGGTATATGAATATGTCATTTGGTTATAGCTAGAATTATATATCTTTTACTCGCAGCCTCATATTGCTGCCTGTCATTTGAAATCACATTCCAGAAAATGTGCACATCTTCAAATGCTTGCCCCTCACACCTCTCAATTGTACAGATTTTTGCAGAGTATCCAGATTTTTACCTCATATTTTTTTGTGTTCCTCCTAAAATCTGTACCTTTCTGGAAAATAGCTGAGGATTGAAGTCATTAAATAATGACAAACATTTGAGTTTAAGACTCTATATCCTTCAGAAAATTCATGCTAATGCAAAACCTATTATTCTATCAACTTTCTAAGTTTGTAAGAGCAATATTTAAAATCTGTCCCTATTTGTTCCCCCATCATTTTAGGCTTTGTCCAGATTTTTTGCTCTAAGACATTGAGAGGTATGTGCCCCTCCCAGCATGCTGAACAGTCAAGCTACATTTTCAGATGTTACTCCCTACAACAATGAAAAGAGGTTTTCTCAATGAATAACCATGTATGTATTCAAGCTTTGCACAGCTGTTCTTTGTAGATATTAAACAGTTATGTGCTCCAGTTGTTCTCTTTATCCCTTAATGCTTGTTAGTGATTTTCATAAAAAGTACTGGATTGGAGTTTGGCATAATGATCAAGGTGTTTACCTTATAGACAGAAGGTGCAGGGTTTGATTCAAAAATGGGACAATTGGATAGGCTTAAAAATGGCACACAAGGGCAGTTAGCCTAGTGACCTATAAGCCTATGCATGTCATACATGCCTAGCTACAACTTTGATGGATCAGTCATAAACAATATATATTTTAATGGGAATGTTTGTTGTAGGATAAACTGGAGTGCTATAAAAGAAATGACTTGCACTGTGATTTTTCCTGCCTCCATGGAGTTCTATGTGAGACTGAAGCCTGGCATTTTTGGATATTTGTAACTGGTCTGGAAATACTGACATCAAATTTTCACAACCACTTCAATAGTTTGACTTACTGCTGGCACTAATTTAAAAAAGGTCTACTATGTGAAACTTAGCCTTAAATGGACCACTTCAGATATGAGAATACTATAAAGCAAGTGTGATTAATTCTTAATCTGAATCACTTGGCTCAAAATTTCTAAAACTGAGAAGACAGGTCTCTACATATTATAGTGGAAACTCAAGGATATGCAAAATACCACTGCATTTTAAATGCTGACAGTCAGATGCTTTTCTGTAAGGAGATGAGACTAAAGGCTAAACGATAACAGTTATGCTTAATAAACATAGTATTTGCCTGCATATTGGTGATAAAAACATTTACTGAGTTTTATCTCATTCCTTAGGGTGGAGATGACTAGGGGAGGCAGTAAAATGAAGCAAAAGAAATCACATCCAATAGCGGTAGTGGTGCTGTGGTAGCATTGTTGCCTCACAGCAAGACGTTGTCGTGTTCGATTCTCAGCTAGAGCGTCTTCTGTGTGGAGGCATGCGTGAATTGTCATGCCTTCTTTGAAGGTTGTGTGTCAGGGCTGGTAACTCGGCACGTAAAAATCCACTACCAAACATTAGCAGACCGGAGTTCTGCTGTGGCGACCCCTAACCGGGATAAGCCGAAAGACACAACAACAAGACACAGCATTAATCTACTAAAGCTGCATTAATTTATGAAGTATTAATGCATTTAAAGGCAACTACATCCTTACTACATTTCCTTATCCAAGTCATCTTTTCTAACTGCAAACCACCCTATTTTGTCAGAAAATAATAAAGCATGACTTTAATGTTTTTGATTTCATTAGTGTTTGACTGGTATTCAGCTCCATTAATATACAGCATAATGAGTTTACACAAAATCTCCTGATATAGTATGAATTTGTCACCCTGGTTCTTATACTATCCTGCCTTTCAGCACTTAGTCCTCCTTTCTGCATCCTCCTATGGAAATGATCTTAGAGTCTCTAGGGGGTTCCTATCAGCATCTCGAATGTTGACAATATCGAATGTGATATTGTCGATGCAAGAATGCAGAAAGTGCAGAACTTCGAACAGGTAAACGGAAATCTCCCCTTACTACAGTGTAGAGTGGTCTCGGAGTTGGTATATTTAAGTAGCGGGGTATGTGGTGGGGTGCAGGGGGGCTTGCCTACACCCTTCAGCTTTTTTTGTTTTTTTCGCTTTTTATATCGGCATCCGAAAATTTAATAGTTCGATCATTTCAGTTCTATATTTTGTGATATGAACTATTACATTTTCGATATGCTGATATAGACCCTCTCTACGAATTCATAGCTGATTGCTGTGCAATGTTTGGAGCAATAGCAGACCATGGAATTCCAGGAAATCTGCAATCCTGGATAATAGCTGGAGTGAATGAAGAGAAGTTGTCCCTATAGCTAACAAACTGTTAGCTGTTTCAGCTTCGCCCCAAATAAAAGCCATTCTAACATTTTACATTACTGAATAAAATCTTTTTACAGTATATGTACAAGAAAGCAAAGAACAGAAACATGAGAGCAACTATAAACACTTAATAATGTGGTAACTAAAGATGTTCCTCATTTGTATAAAGTGTCTGTCCACTCTTGAGTGTGCCATCCTTCAGATGAGATGTTATAATGAGGTCCCATTTGTCTGAGTTAGTTGTAGCTCATATGAAGGTAAAAGATCACATGGTGCCTATTGTAAAAGAGCAGGTGAAGCTCCCTTATACCCTGGCTAAATTTCTTCCCAGTAGTATAAATACCACCTTAGTCCCCTCTCCCTCCGAAAAGAGTTCATTATCCTAGTGGGGCTAACCTGGTCAACAAAGGATAAATAAATCTGATTATGGCTGCAGTAGCCTTAGCTGGCTAGCTTCCAAAGCTTAATAGCCCCATTCATGTGCCCAGGCCATTAACAGCTGAAGCAGACTGTCTGGGTGCCAATCCCTTCGGAGATTTTCAGAAAGTGTTTCTCTTGCAGGTTTTCAAAGACTGATGATTTGTTACCATTTCTCCATTCCTGGGCAGGCATGTTCTCTCCAGAGGAAAAAATTTTCAGAGTTTTATTTTATGCCTGAAACATTGCTTTTTGCTGTGAAATGTTGTATTTTTTATAGAAATGTATATTTATTGGACTGTCACATGACTTTTCAGTCAGTTAAAAGTATGTGGTTCTACTTTTTACTTTAGTGTAAAACTTGGAAAAAAATGTGGTTTAATTTTGTTTTTTTTATTGGAAAATTTTTATTAAACTATGTTTAGGGGCTGCTTCAAGTAGGTTATGTTTGTCATAGTATTTTATGTTGACTACACTACTTGTTTGGATGCTGACCTCTCTTATGGACTGTTTCTGTCTGTGATACCCAGATTTCAGGCTTCATTAGTGTCTTCCCATGGAACAATTTACCTGTTCCTTGTTTTTCCCTTCCTCTGGACTCAAAAAGAAGAAATCATCTTGACAGCCATTGCCCCTTCAGCAGACTAAGCGTTTGCCTCAGCCACTGATGGGTTACTCTGCTGTGACTATTTCTGGTTCCTCACACCACTCATCTTCTTCCTTGGTTTCCTTTGGTGTAGTCCCTTAAGACACCATGGACCTCCTTGTGGTTGTTTCAGTGCCCTTAGTAGGCATGGGAGAACTACTTGTGTCAATCTGAGGATGGGGTGGGAAATGGCTCTCTGTTTACCCAAAGTGAGATGCCTGTTCTCCATAGTGATGTTTCTGACAGGAGTTTAACAGCTTGTGGAAATTTATGTTAAAAAAGATGCAGAAAAGTTGGACATTTATATGTTCATAGGTATGTTGCAGAAGGGGTTTACATCGCTATACAGTGTATTTCTGATGGCATTTGACTTGCTGATATCCAGTAAATCCATCAGTAATGGGTTGGAGGATGCCTTGTATGCTAGACACAGGTCACCTCTTAGCAGTCTGTAGGATGCAGAGCATAGTGACTGAGCTTGTATCCTTTTAGTAAGATACATCTGTGTGCATTCCAGTTGTTGTATGTATTTGGACAGTTACATGCCAAAGGGGGCATTATATTCAATGACTGGCCTAATGAGAGCCAAGTAAAGGGGGGCAATGACATCTCTAGATCGATACGCAATCTCTTTGTTTATAAGTTGTGCAATATAGAAGTACTTTCTTACAACAATAGACACATGTTGGTACATGTTTGTAGGTCATTGTTCACATAATTTCCACAAATCCCAAACAGCTAGGTCAACTCTTAGAGGTGTGTAGTCAATGTGGTAGTTCCCTAGGGTAGATGTCTTCAGAAAGGATACAATAATGCATTCTTGGTATTTAGTTTGCCATGATTTTAACACCAGTTATCTATTTGAAACAAACCTTCCTGCAGGATGGCTAAGTCATTTGGGTATTCCAGGACTGCTCTTAGCTTGCAGTCATCTGCAAACTCAGTCAGCCAGAGGCTTTTGGTATTGGCTTTTACTTCAGGAAAAGAAAATGCCAAACAAG
Source organism: Protopterus annectens (assembly GCF_019279795.1). Classification (NCBI taxonomy): domain Eukaryota; kingdom Metazoa; phylum Chordata; order Ceratodontiformes; family Protopteridae; genus Protopterus; species Protopterus annectens. Next base: position 251,834,945 of record NC_056742.1, read on the forward strand.
AGAGGTCCCAGCACATAACCCTGGGGTACTCCAGTGGTAATTGGTCTCTTTGTGGAGGTAACTTCCCCTATTTTGATTATCTGCTTCCTATCTGTGAGCCATTTGGAAGTCCAGTGGGTGATGTAGGGTTTATTCACAGTTTATTTAGATTTTTTACTATGCTAGAGTGGGACATTGTGAAAAGTTTTGGGCAGCTCGAGGTATGTATTGTGTACCATTTTGCCTTCATCCATTGCTTAAAAAGTCCACCAGGTTGAGCAACCAGTATTTGGAGGTTCCTTATGTCCTGATTGATTAATTCCATGATAAGTCCTTCCATGGTTTTACATATGAGGCTGGTCAGAATAACGGGTCTGTAATTGCCTGGGTCTGTGGAAAGTCCTACCTTATTTATTTCCCCTTTCTCAGTTACCTTAGACAGGAATGAGTTATTGTGCTTAGTCCATTGCTTATTTCAGGCTCTTGACACCTCTCATTCTGATTTTACTGGTAAACCAAAAATAATTCCTCATTTCCTGAAGATTTCTAGTATAATGAACAGGGGAATAACTTTCAGGGGACAACTTCTGTTTTTTTCTCCTAAGATGACTGATTCTGATTCTAAAAAGTGTTTCTTCTGATGGTCCCTTGGAAGAATTTTCTTTTTCTGAAACCATATCTAGGATGAACCAATCATTTCAGTGGGAACATAATGACATTACAGTATGTTTAAAATATTATGATTTATTACAAACAGAATTCCCTCAACCTACTCCTATTACTCCTTTTCTTCCAGCTTTTGAGGTTGTTTTTATTACAGCCTATAATATGCCTCACAACCAGCCTGCAGCTCCTAAGAAGGCAGATAGATTATATAAAAATCCACAATCCTACAAATCTTTATTTTCAAATCCTCAGATCTGACCCTGCAGTGGTTTCCTTGGCAAATCCTGATGCAGCTTAATATTTGGTAAATGCTAATTTCTCCCACCCAATAAGGATCAGAAAGCCTTTAACAGATTTTAGGGGGAATTATATACTTTTGTCACTTATTTTTAGACCATTTAGTTTTCTAGCTCACATGTTAAAGTTTTTGCTTATTCATTCTAGAATCTGAATAACATTATTGCCACTTTCCCCTCTCTGTAGGGGAAAATCTTCCCTGAATACTCTTATTGCTTCTGTCTTTCAAGTATCCAAATGCTCTTTGAAGTGTGTTTATGATTCACCTGATGCCACTTCCATAGCAGCTGCTATTTGAAACTGTTATGAGAAGGTACACATGGTTACACACTCAAAATTTACCTGAGATTATTAAAACTGAAAGTCTGAATTTTCCATTGGCTAGGGAGGTTGTTTTTGGAGCATATTCTGCTGAGGTCCTTAAAAGAGAGAGGGAAACTGATTCAAGAGGTGACTCAGATTTTTAGCCTTCCTTCTCCAAGTTTAAGATTTCATGCCTAACTCAGCAACTTTTTATAAAAAGCAAAATAAGCAGACGCAGCAAACTTCTGACATACAGACTCAAAAAAGAAAGGGGAGCCTCACAGAAACAAGGACAGTCCATCAAGTCTGAATGACCATTTACATGTGCCACTACCCTTCCTATCCTGGCAAATCATTAAATCTTCTCCTAAATCTACAGTTCTCTCTTTGGCAACAGATAGTATCAGAGAAAAGGGTCCTGAGGATGATCCCTCTGAGGTAGAGATGCTAATGAGAATCCCTCCCTCCTTTTCATTGGATTCTTCCTCAGCCAGCAGATTGACAGAATAGGAAAAAAGATTTTAATTAGCATTTGCTGAGGGGGGGGGGGGTCATAGAGCCTGTTCCCATTTCTCTGATGGGCAAGTGTTTGTGGCACCAAAGAAGGAAGCTTCATGGAGACCAGTCTTGGAAATTTTATGTTCCCATTTTTCTTACAGGCAAAGGTTTTTCACCCACGTGCTTCTGGTACCAAAGAATGAAACGTTATGGAGCTCAGTCTTGGATCTTTCTTTTCTTAATTGGTTTGTGAAAGCCTCTCAATTCAAAATGCTATCCCTGCCACTTACTTTCCCTTTCATTTTTTGGTAACTCTAAATTTAAAGGATGCTTATCACATTTCTACAACTTCAAATTTCAAATATTTTGGAGGTTTTCTGTGTCTGGATTTCACTTTAAGTTCATTGCATTGCCCTTTGGGTTATCTAGTGCTCCAGGGGTGTTCACAATGCATCTAGCTCCAGTGATAGTCTATTGCAGATGGCAGATTGTTTACATTTTCTTTATTTAGATGACTTGCTTATCTTTGCAGAATTTTTTTTCAAAGTGTCAAGAATCTCTCATTTAAGCAAGACTGGGTTTTTTAGGAAAGTATTCATATGCCTTGTTTGATTCTTTACAGGATTGCTTTCCTGGTGAGAGTCATAGATACTTCAGTTCAATGCACTTTTCTTCCTCAGGAAAAAGTAGATCTGTATCTACATCTATTCCTGAGTTTTTCCACTGAGTCCAGGATTTCCACAAGTACATTTCTCAGGATACTGCAGTTCATGGCATCCATGATTCTCATGATTTCTTTAGCCAGACACCACATGAGAAAGATTCAGTGATACCTAAAACATGTTTGGTTCCAACATCAACATCCCCTGATATTCCTGATTCCAGTTTTAGGATTTGGAAAAAGGGAACAACTTTGGTCGAGAGACCAGTTTTGTCTGTCTCTTAAGTCTCTCATTTTCCCTTCCAAATCCAGCACAATCTTTAACTTCAGATGCCTCACCACTTCCCCAGCAAAGTCTGTCTCTGGGAGTAAAAGTGCTTGGTCTTTTGAACAAAAGACAGCCCAAAAGACAAAAACATTAGAGATGTTGGCAGCCATAAATACACTCAACTTTCTCAATCATCTACAGTTCCCAGAGTCATTACAAGTGATTACAGACAAAACACAGTGATGTAGCACATAAAATGGGGGGCAGATCTTACATTTGGGCAGATTAGCAATGGTGACCTGGGAAATAGCAATTCAGCACTCTTTCTCTCTCTTTATATATATATATAAATATATATATATATATATATATATATATATATATATATATATATAGTAACTAAATCTGTAGGTCAGTGTGTGTATGTACCTTTAAGAAGCTATCCAAGGGCTTGCACAAGTATATAAATACTGAGTATGTATGTATGTAAGGTCTGTCAATCAGTTTGTTTATATTTTATGATGCTGCTATCCATCCTGATGTGTTTCTATGTAATAAAGCATCTAAACGTAATACCCCACCTGCTTGTCATCTATGTTAGAGCGGGACAAGGAACATGGTGTCAGAAGTGGCATGTCTAAAATGATATGGTGTCAGAAGAGGCATGTCTAAAGGGCATGGTGCTAAAAAGAAGCATGGCCAAAATGACTCGTTGCCAGAAAGAGCTCCACTTTCTTCAATTTAAGTTAGAGAGGCACCCGGTTGGCATTGGAGGAATATACAGGAGTTGATCATCCCTACTGTACATATAATTCAGAAAACAGGTAGAAATGAATTTCAAATGTTAAAATTTGCTCAAATAATTTCTTATTTGCAAAATATGAAACGAGGCATACAGAATGCTCTAAACGATATTTGGATAAACTGATATGTCTGATATTGATAAAAATATTTGAATTACTATGGAAAATGTTTGAAATAAACTCTGAATTGCATTGCATAAAATGAATAAAATAAGAGGAAATTACTGCATTTTTACTAAGCACATATTTTTCATATTAACTAAGGATATCTGAGTTATCAGAAGTGTATAATGTGTTTGCATGTTTGTGCATTATTACACTAAAGTTATTTTGCAAAATACAGCTATTTCAAAGCGTATTTCACCAAGTACAGTATTTCAAAGAGTTTATTGTGAATTTCAGTGTTATTACAAGCTCACAGAACAGTTTGTCTGTACATAATTACAAGGGCCATATTTTCAGTGTGTTTGCACATACTTTGTGGGCATGGGTGTGTTTGTGCATACTTTGTGGGCATGGCAGACAGATTTTGAAAATTCAGTGCACTTGTGTTTGAGCAAGAGTATGACATTTTCATACAGGCTGCATTTTCTGATAAACATGACTGTACAAAGGCATTTACTCTGCTTAATGTAGCTAGGTCAGAAGCCATTGAAAGGGAGCATTAATTTGTTTATGCACCTACTATCTATGCAGGAGAGGGGGAAAACCATTATATTGTTGTATCGGCTGAGTCAGGAAAGGACTCTGAGTGCTTAAAATACAAATTTAGAAAAAAGTGTAACCCCCAAACAAATGTTACAGTGGAACAGCCCATATTTTATACAAGGGATCAAAAGCCTGGTGAAACTTTTGCTGCATATATAACAGAAGATTTGGTGATTTAAGCAATGAGTTGATAAAAGACTTGTGTGTAGTATTAAAGATGATGCCGTGAGAAACATTTTGCTTTGTGACAGTGATTTGGACTTTGAATAAGGCCATCGAGATTTGTCAGATATACGAGCTCACAGAAACGCACACAAATATGCTTACAAATGAGAGATGCATGTTTCCAGTAACTTCTAGTGCTCATGTTGATAGTATGCAACATGTGGTTAAAAGAAACAGGCCCAAGCACATAGCAGCAACTGTAACCCATGCAACACTCACTGGTAAACCTCAGAGCTTTCCAGCAAATTCCAGCAAATTTGCACAGTCTCAGTGAAGCATAAGAGTGAGTCAGCAAACTCAAAGCATGGGCTCCCACCCAGTTTCATTGCCAACTCTCATAACTGTGGTGGAAATTATGAATCTAAAAGGGAAAAATGTTATACTTTTGGTCAACAATGCCACAAATGTAATCAATTTAATAATTTCAAGAGGTTTTGTAAATCAAAATGCCCACATTCTTTTATTAAAAGGGAACATTTCAAGAAATTAGTTGATCAATTAGAAAGCTGCAACCCTACTCTTTATGTTGATGGCATGTCATTGCTTTATGACACAGTTAATGCAGTAGATTTGAGGGCAAAGAATGAAGTATTTTGCACTGTTCGGATAAATGGAAAACCCATAGTGCTCAAAGTTGACAGAGGTTCCAAGTGGAATGTTATATCAGCAGAAGCATTTGCTAGAGTGTGTCATGATGAAAGGATTGATTTGGCAAAGTGTGCGACGCTTGTTGCTTATGGTGGTAAAGAAATTCAGACTGAAGGCTCAGCACTGCTTTCATGTAACTGTGCTAGGAGATGTTACAACGTGTGGTCAAGTGGCACGTTCAGTCATTATTAGGGCTCAGAGACAGTTTGAAAATAGGACTGTTTTCATTTAACAAGGAAGTCCATCGTGTTAGCTTAAAAGAGCACTACCCTAATTTCATCCAGTATATTTTTTCTACCTATACTGATCTTTCTGAAGACAACCTAGGGAAGCTTCCAGCTGTGTTCAAATTTTTTTTTATTCAATTTAAACACATGTGAATATTACAATTAGTCTAATGTAAGTTTAAATGAATAACTATATACAATATATACAATTGGCCTAGTATGAAAAAAAAATCATAAAGAAAGAAAAAAATAGATCTTTTCATATACCCAATAAACAGTGTGATTATGAACATTCAGTCAAATTATAGATGGTGAGTTGTTTTTTAGAGTTTCAATTAAGTCCATAACTTTAGTCCAAGGATTATCAAACCATTTCCTGGGGAAAATTCTTGTTTCTTTGACTTTTATTTCTGTGGAAGCTGATTCTTGTAGTAATAATAGGAATTCTTCAATGGAGGGTGGTTCAGATGATTTCCATTTTCATGTCAAACATTTTCTTGCCACTGCTAAGATAGTTAGAAGGAGGTACAGATTGCTTTTTTTCATGTTGTTTGTAGCATTTACATTTAGTAAGATTAGAGATTTGGATAAAATAAATGAATCTGAGAATATGGCTTGGAAAAATTTACCTATCTCTATCCAATATTTGTTGATTTTAATACAATCATAAATAATATGTTCCCATCTGGCTGAACATTCCCTAGAACATCTCCAACAAACAGTGGTACTAGACAGTTGTATCTTAGCAACTTTATTAGGAGTATAAAAAGCTCTGTGTAGAAATTTCCATGTGAAGATTTTCCACACTTGGAGATTAGAAGTTAATCTCACAGAATATAACAGGTTAGATTTAGTTTCAGAGGACAAGTTTAAATATTGGACCTTTATTGATAAATTCCCAAAATTTCTGTTTTGGAATAGTTTTATATTTTATTAAAATTTTATATAGATTAGAGGTTAAATTAGGCCAGCTTTGATTATTGTATATCAAATCTTGAAGATGTAATATCAACTTAGGTATAGTTTTAAATGGAGAGTTATTTATTACTGTACAAAGATCTTGGGAGTGAGATAAGATACTGTTTAAAATAATCCAATCTGTCTCTGGAATGGTATAACTATTTTTTATTTCATGAGCATGTAGTACTGTTAAGTTTCCTAAACAGTGCTGCCAGCAGATGAATTGTTTAGATTCCCAGTCTTGGAATACATTCACATAAATTCTGTTAGTGTAATTTTTAGATATTCTAAAAGGAATTAATAATTCCCACCAAAGTTTTACATCAAGATTTGAATTTATAAAGGATCTAATAATTATATAAATGTAATCTATCAAGTTTACTTTGGTAGATTTTACAATATTATATTGCATATTTATACCTATTCTATACCATAGTGAAACATTGTGATTATCTATTAAGAGATTGTCTGCTAATTTATTTTCATAGTTTCATAGTTTCATAGTATAGTATTAGGCTATCTGCCCTGAGGCATTTGTAAGCCTAGCCATAGTGATGTGGCTTTTGCCACCCCATGAAATGGTACAAAAATGTACAGAATAAATCTAGAATACTGTGCCTCTGTCTAGTAGTGACACAATGAAGGTCCCCTTATATAATAGAATTAGTTTACTGTGCCCGTGTCTAGCAGTGACACAGATGTGACCCCTGGGGTAAACTTACGATCTCCCATCCACTCATCAAGATTTCTCTTGAAGAGAGTCAGTGAGGGGCTCTGCCTAATATGAACTGGGATCCTGTTCCAAAGCATGGAAAGCCTCTGGGTTATGAATCTATCCCTCCAGCATGTCCTATTCATACTTGTGCTGAGGTTTAAGTCTTTAGCTCTCGTGGTCCTGATGGATTTGGATTTTTTGAGGTAGAGCATGTCCATCAGATCCTGATTGGACATGGCCTTGTACGTCAGGCAGAGATCACCTCTGAGCAGGCGGTATGCTACTGAATAGAGCTGAAGTTTCTTTAGTCTGGCAGAATAAGACATATGTTGGAGACCCTTGATCCTTTTGGTGAGGTACTTTTGTGGTCTCTCCAGCTGTTGCAAATGCCGGGTGAGGTACATACCAAATGGGGCATTGTACTCAATCATGGGTCTGATGAGGGAGGAATATAGGGGTACAATGACATCCTTGGATCTAGATGTGAATCCCTTCATGATGAGGTGTGCAAGGTAGAATGTTTTTCTAACCACTTTGGCAACGTGGGTGTCAAATGAGAGGTCGCTGTCTACTTGGGTCCCTAGGTCTCTGATTACTTTTTCCGTACTCAGTGGGTTGCTGTCTATGTGATAATTTGTGGGTACTTTGTTTTTTCCAAAAGGGATGACTATACATTTTTTGGCATTTAGTTTAAGGCCGTGACTATGGCACCAGTTGCCCGTTTCAGTGAGGCCTTTTTGTAGAATGTGTGTGTGTCTGCTGGTGTATTGACTATGGCACCTAGTTTACAGTCATCTGTGAACTTTGTCAGCCACAGCCCTCCCATGTTTCTTTAACATCTGAGAAATAAATGCCGAACAGGAGGGGTCCCAGGACAGATCCCTGTGGGACACCACTTGTGGCTGGCTTTGAGTCTGACATTGCTCCAGCGATTTTAACTTTATGGGTTCTGTCCTTTAGCCAGTTTGCAACCCATCTAGTGACATAAGGGTTTACTTTTAAGCTGTTTAGCTTATCTATGATGCCTGAGTGGGGTATTGTGTCGAAGGCTTTAGCCAAGTCCAGGTATGCTGTATGGACTGCTTTGCCCTCATCAATGGCTCTAGTGACTGTTTCGAAAAAGTCAACCAGGTTTAAAAGGCAGGATCTGCCCCTTACAAAGCCGAACTGGGTGGGGTCAAGTGTCTGTAGGTCCCCTATGTCTCTGTTTATGAGTTCCATAATGATTCTTTCCATAGCTTTGCAGACCAGGCTAGTTAAGCTTATGGGGTGGTAGTTTCCAGGGTCTGTAGAGGCACCCCCCTTGTGGAGTGGGACCACTGTTGCTGTACGCCAGTGTTCAGGTACATATCCCAAAGTAAGGCTAAGGTTAAATAGCATTTTTATGTGTGGGTTTAGCTCCTCTTGGAGTTCATGTAACACGCACCCCGGGATACCGTCAGGTCCCATTGATGCAGTGTTTTTTGCTTTGTTTAGGGCAGTTCTCACTTGGACATCTGAGATGACAGGGAGATTACATTTCGCTGGGATAAGTATTTCTTCTTTTGGGGGTGAAGGAGGGGAGAAATTTGCACTGAACCTGTCAGCCAGAATGTTAGCAATATCTGTGGGTTCAGTGTATTTTTTGTTGTTGTGAACCAACTCTGAGCATATCTGAGGGTTTCCGCCCAGGTTTCTAACATAGCTAAAGAAGGCTTTGTGGTTATCTTTAGTGTCCTTAGCGATTTTTCTCTCAAAGTTTGCCTTGGATGTTTTTATGAGAGAACGTAGTCTTCCCTTCATGGGATTTCGCTCTGACGTGCAGTAGCTTCCTTCTTTTGTTATACAATTTGTTTATGGCTGAGGTCCACCAGACAGGATGCTTACATTTGGTGGAGAGGGACTTGGATTTGTTTGGGATTGCATGATCCATGCATTCTTGGAGATGTCCATAGAAAGCATTTGTGAAGGATTTGGCATTGTGGGATGTGGTATCCACTGGCACAGTGGGCTTAAAGGATACCATCTTAGTCTTAAGAAGAGTGAAGTCTGCTTTTGAGAAATTTTTCACTGTGGTCTTTTGTGCTGGGGGTGGAGGTGGGATATGTATATCCAGGGTGATTAGTTTGTGGTCAGATCTCACTAGTGAGGGGTATACTTCCGGTGTGGAGCATTTTGTCCCCATGTTTGTGATGATCAGGTCTAGTATATTATCTCATGAAGAAAGATGGTGGCATGAAGGGATTTCCAGGCAGATGAGAAATTTGGGTGAATCCAATTAATGACTAATTTGATAATGGATGCTTTAATATAAGATTCAAGAAAAATGTATTCCCCTAAATCCCAAAGTCTAATCTGATTTTGGAAGGCTATATGATTTCTTTTTGGAAACCATAGAAATTTTAATAAAATTTTGTTAAAGTCTTTTAATATCCTTTTATTAGGAGTAATAGGAATGGCCTGAGAAATTTAATTAATTTTAGGGAGTAAGATAATTTTATTAAATGTAGTCTATCTTCAAATTTTAAAAGGAGCTTATTTCATTTTTCTGTTAATTTTTTATGTTAGATAATGTATTAATATAATTTGTTGTTAAGATTGTATCTATGTTATCACATAAGGCTATTCCTAAATAATTTATGGATGATACTAATGTGCCAATTATGTGGTTTGTATCAACACGTGAGTTATGTTTCCTATTTAAAAGCATATATATCTAGATTTTTGTTACTTATTCTTAATCCTGAATTAGTATAAAATTTTGCAGTTAGTTTATCTAATTCTTTAAGAGAATCTTCCTCAGCTGTTAGAGTTAGAAGAATATCATCTGCAAAAAGCATGGTTTTAGAGTTGAATTGTCCATGTATTTTGATACCTGTTAATTTTGAAGATTGGTGAATCATAATTGCAAATATTTCTATAGCTAGGGTGAATAAAATAGGAGATATAGGACAACACTGTTTAGTTCCTTTTGTGATTTTTATGGCTTCCGAAGTGAAAGGTCCAAGTTTAACATAAACAAGGTTATTACTATATAAGCTTTTTATTAAATATATAAATTGAGGAGGAAAATCAAATATTTCTAGTGATTTAAAAAGAAAGACCCGTTGTAGTGTGTTAAATGCTTTTTCAATATCTAAGGTAATTATAAGAGTCTCTTGATTATCCCTATTAATGAAGTCTATAAGAGTGAGAATCCTGTAAATGTTTTCATGTGTTTGTCTATTATAAATGAAGCCTGTCTGGTCTTCATGTAAGATATTTGTTATGGATTTCTTTATCCTGTTTACTAAGATTGATGTAAAGATTGTATAATCATTATTAAGAAGAGAAATAGGTCTTTATGAACTACATAAAGTGGGATTTTTATTTTCTTTTAGAATAGGAGTGATTAAAGAATATTTCCAGGAGGGTGGAATAATGTATTGAGAATGTATTACATTTAAAGCATTATGAAGTAGATTTAAGGCAGGTGTAGGTAATAATTTGCATATTTCATTTATAATTCCATCTATTCTAGGGGCTTTGTTGTTTTTATTTTGTTTGATTCTATCAACTATTTATTTTAATGAAATTTGTTATTGCAGATCTAGTTTCACTTTCTCAGGTAATTTATTTATGTTAGTTAAATTTGCATCTATATATAGTTCATTTGTGTTTCGAGATTCACAAGTTTGGAAATCAGAATAGTGGTGTTTAAATGCTTCAAGAATATCACTAATATCTGAGACTACTTTGTTATTTTCCCTTCATGTAGAATTTTTGTGATACTATTTTCCATGATTTGTTTTTTAGTCCTCATTGATAGGTTATGCATATATTTAGGTGACATTGAATATTTCTTAACTTTTAATTTTTCTAAAGCCAAATTGGTCTTGGGTGTTAATATTTCATTATATTTTTTTATTTAGCCAATCTATACTTTTTCTCTTTGTGTCAGTATCAGTTGAAATATCTAGGTTTATGTCAATTAATTGTTTTTCTAGATTTTGCAATTCTGATTTCCACTCTTTCATTTTGTTTTTGTACCATGAAAGAGTTTTGCCATATAAATATTTTTTTAATGTATCCCATAGTGTTACTATATTTGTGTCTTCAGAGTTATTGGTTTCAAAAAAAAAAATTCCATTGTGTAGCCATGGTTTAAATTGTTTTATGTTAGTGATATAAGCAGGGATTCTAGTTGTTAGATTTAGTCTTTTGAGATTAGATTCAAGTTTAAGGATGAGGGAATTTTGATTCAATAGAGGGCATGGGGAAATGGTGAAGTTTATTACCTTTATGCTTAGGTCTTGAGATATATATAATTTGTCAATTCTAGTTTGAGTATTGAATCTGTAATCTCTATGTGAATATAATAAAGAGGTATTTTCTTTATATGTGCAGGTGTCAATCAAATTTAGGTTGTCCGTCCAGTTTTTGAAAGCTTTCCCTGTTGGAGAAAAATGAATAGGCCTACTGTTTGAAGTCTCAGAGTTATCTAAAATGCAGTTCAAATCTCTACCTATGATTAGAATACCTTTTTGTACTCTGTTTATTAGATTTATGTGTTTTCTAACTGTTGTCATCCCTATGCCTGGGAACCAGTAGACATTAGCTAAAGTCCAGATTCTAGTGTTATATTTTATTATTACTATGGTCAATAAGCCTTACTTATCTTCATAGTTAAATATAATTTGTGGCATGGTGATGTTTTTTTTTCATATTATTATTGTACCTCTTGTTTTTTTCTTGTATGATGAGTGAGATAATATTGTAAATTCTGGGGGATTCCACATGAAATTATCATTTGTCTTAAAATGGGATTCTTGTAAAAGTATTAACTATGCCTTGTTAATTTTTAAGTATTTTAAAATATTTGCTCTTTTCCTTGGATTATTTAATCCATTGACATTTAGAGATAATAATGTTAGTTCCATTTAATAATTACATTATAATGTGGTTTAAATAGTATTATTATATGACCGAATGTTGTATTGTGTTGTTAAAGTTATTATAAAATTGAGTGAGATGGTATGTTACTCTTTCTAATTTAATATGGTGATGATATTGTATCTTAGGCCAAACCATTGATAGAAGTGAAAATTCATACTTGAGTATATGTTTCTTAAAGAATAAAATAATCAGAAAATCGATTTTCATACATGGAGTGATGGTCACCCCTAATCTGATGGATATTGATTTCTCCATCAGATTATCCATCAATCCAAAATTAAGTCAGACAATGTGAACTTGAGCTCCAATATGAATACAGGAGAACAACTAATGTAAGTTATTAATGTAGTTTAATTGGTTAATGTGTATAGCAAGAACATTGATTAATCCTCATACAGTTGTTATGCAAGAGTGTAAGAAAAACTAAAACTCAAATGTATATCTCTATATAATAATATATGAACTGTATCATACTATATACAACTCATGAAAGTAATTGTTATATACTATTAACAGTATTGATTTATACAAAAACATATATGCTGAGCTACTTATATGTTATATAGCAACCTACTTTAGTACTATTACTAAGTATTTATTAATATAGAATTAAATATGAACTATTAAGCTTTCCCAGTTAAATATTATGACAGTATAAGGTACTGTCATTAACTTAAATATAACACATATGCATATTAGAATTTTCAGTAAGGTAAGATGAGTCATTTTAGATGATCGTTTCGTGAAATCAAATAATACAAAGCATGTCTAGCTTCCATATCCATCTAAATTATTATAGCGACTATAGTATTCAACTCAACTTTCCTTTACTTAAACAATATGTTGAAGTATGAGAGGCTTTTATACTTTAAAGAGCTAGATATTATGTAGTGTTCTGTTCCATTATGAAGTTGTATTTTAATTTGGTCACTCTCTCTTTTCTTTCAAGTATGTACTATAGTCATGTTTACATAGGATTATATTTTCATAAAACTTTAATTTTATTAGATGTATTACTGCCCCATTCAAAGAATAGACCATTGGATGTCATCCCCTACTTCAACAATCTTTATACATTTCAGTTTATATTTTCTGCAGTGAATAGTCATGTAAGATGTGCCACACTTTGCTTTGAATCAATATTAATGTTTTCTGAAATATATAACTTTAAATTCAATCTATATGACTCTTCTGGATTTTTTTCCATCCCTCATAACAATCATTTCATCTGAATCAAATTGTTTTCTTTGAATCATGGGTTTTTCCCTTTATATTGGGGTGACAACTCAATGAGCTTTTGAAATTCTATCATATACTCCCCACGATCACATAGACATTGCTGATGTGTTTATCAAACATACTCAGTGTATTCATCTACCTCAGAGAAACACATACCACAAAAATGTGCCTATTCTGTTACGTCTAAATTTGCCTAAGAGATTTATCAATATGTATTTCCATAAAATTATCAACATTGCTCTGTTGGGTCCTTAACTGATTTGTGAGATGTGTTTCTCGAAGTCAACATTTGTTAGACATTCAATAGCAGTCATTTATTAATTCCTTATCTTGTGGAAGCTAGGCTGACACAAAACCTGTGGGGAAAAGAGACGCTTTTCTCACAGTATGTATAAGTAATATACCCCTGTTATAGTTAAATTTTCTTAACTCAAAGAACTGTCATCATTTCCTACCCTTTCCAAAAGTTTCCCAACCAACTCTTTACTGATGTGTATATGATAAGTGGGGTATCTAATCCTTGCCACTGACAGGAAGGGCTTGAAAAATTCAACTGTCAAAGTCCCTCTGTTCTAATGGTTGTAGTTGCATGTTCCAAATCTGAGCTGTAATGGAATACAAGATTAGAGACATTAACATAGAATGTCTGATATTTCCTTTATCACCTCACCAATGGTGTCTATGTGAGATATATATACATTATAAAAAAACATTTTTATTTTGTTACAAATTAAAGCTTCCAACATCAGATCTGTAAACCGGACACTTTAGTAAGGCTAAGTTTGTCAAGCCCATATATCTTTACCAAATAATGTATAGGTTCATAGGTTCATAGGTAGGTACTAGGCTATCTGCCCGAAGGCATTTATAAGCCCAGCCGGAATGTGTTGGCTTTCACCGCCCCCTTAGATTAGTTCCCTGTGTCTTTGTCCAGCAGAGGCATTGAAGTGATCCCCGGGGTAAACTTTCTGTTTCCCATCCACTTGTCAAGGTTTTTCTTGAAGAGGGTTAACGAGGAGCTCTGTCTAATGTAGATTGGAATCTTGTTCCAGAGCATGGGAAGTCTCTGGAACAGGAATGTATCCCTCCAGCATGTCTTATTTATTGTTGTGGTGAGGTTTAGATCCCTAGACCATGTGGCTCATGGGGATATGTTTTTCTTTAGGTGGAGCATATCCATCAATTCTGGGTTGGACATGGCCTTGTATGTCAGGCAGAGATCACCTCTGAGTAGGCGGTATGTAACCGAGTACAGCTGGAGTTTTTTCAGTCGAGCTGCATAGGGCATCTGTTTGAGGCCAGTGATCCTCTTGGTGAGGTACTTCTGTGGTCTTTCCAGCTGTTGCAGGTGTCTTGTAAGGTACATCCCAAATGGGGTGTTGTACTCTATGATGGGTCTGATGAGTGATGCGTAGAGGGGCTCAATGACCTCTTTTGATCTGTATGCAAACCCTTTTATGATTAGGTGGGCCACATAGAAGGATTTAATAACTACTTTGGCAATGTGATTATCAAAGGAGTGGTTACTATCTACTTGGGTCCCCTGATCCCTTATTATGTCTTCTGTATTTAGGGGGCAACCACCTATGTGGTAGTTTGTGGGTACTTTGTTTTTTCCAAAGGGGATGACTATGCACTTTTTGGCATTTAGCTTGAAGCCATTGTTTTGACACCAGGTATCTGTCGCAGTGAGACCCTTTGGAGGATGTCTGTGTCTGCTGGAGAGTCAATTATAGCCCCTAGTTTGCAGTCGTCTGCGAACTTGGTCAGCCATAGTCCTTCTTTGCTTGCCTGCACCTCTGAGAAGTATAAGTCAAACAGGAGGCGTTCTAGGACTGAGCCCTGGGGAATGCCACTTGTAACCAGTTTAGAGTCAGACATAGCGCCCTCAACTCTTACCATGTGGGATCTGTCTGTGAGCCAGTTGGCAACCCATCTCATGATGTAGGGATTTATGTTCAGGCTGGTGAGCTTGTCTATAATACCTAAATGGGGAATGGTGTCAAAGGCCTTTGCGGGGTCTAGGTAGGCTGTGTGTACCACCTTTCCCTCATCTATAGCCTTGGTAACTGTCTCAAAGAAGTCCACCAGGTTTAGGAGGCATGATCTGCCCTTAACAAAGCCGAACTGGGTAGGGTCCAGTGTTTGGAGGTTCCCAATATCTCGGTTTAGGAGATCCATGATGATGCGCTCCATAGCCTTGCAGACCAAGCTAGTCAGGCTTATAGGCCGATAGTTCCTGGGGTCTGTTGTGGCTCCACCTTTGTGGAGCGGAATAACCATTGCTGTGCACCACTCTATGGGCACATAGCATGCTGAGAGGCTGAGTTTGAACAGTGTATTTAGGTGAGGGGTTAGTTCATCTTTGAGCTTGTGTAGGACGCAGCCTGGGACACTGTCCAGTCCCATTGATGCTGTGTTTTTGGCTTTGGAGAGGGCTGTTTTAACCTGAGTGTCTGTGATTTCAGGGGCACTACATTCTTCTGGTAAGGTTATGGGCCCTTTTGGGGGTGGGGGGGTGAAGTTTGCACTGAACCTGTCTGCCAGCATGTTGGCGATATCGGTCAGTTCAGTGCATTTTGTGCCATTCTGCACTACTCCGAGCAGATCTGAGAATTGCCACTTAGATTCTTGACATAGCTAAAGAATGCCTTGTGGGTATCTTTGGTGCCTTGGCAATTTTTCTTTCGAAGCCAGTCTTGGATGATTTTATGAGGGATCGTAGTTTCTTGCTGATACTGATCAGGGATGTCTTCCCTTCTTGGGATTTTACTCTTTTCTGTACTAGTTTCCTTCTTCTATTGTATAGCTTGTTTATGGCAGGGGTCCACCAGACTGATTTCCTTTTGTTGGAGGAGTGAGTATTGGTTTTGCTTGGGATAGCACAATCCATGCATTATTGTAGGTGCCCGTAGAGTGCATTAATAAAGGATTTTGCAGCTTGGACAGTGTTATCCTTTGTCATGGGGACTTTGAAACTTTCCACCTCGGTTTTAAGTAACGTGAAGTTTGCTTTTGAAAAGTTTTTCACGGTGGTTTCTTTGACCAGGGGTGGGAGTGGAATGTGGATATTCAGAGTGATTAGTTTATAGTCAGATTTAACCAGCGAGGAGCTGACCTCCAGTGTGGAGCACCGGTCGCCCATGTTGGTGATGACCAGGTCCAATATGTTGTCACCTCTGGTGGGGGTGTTGACCAGTTGATCCAGAGAGTTTGAGTTTATAAATTCTAGGAAATGTTGGGCAAGGGAGTTAGTACTTGAGTAGTTCTCCCAGTTGTTTGGGTAATTGAAATCACCCAATATCAGGGTGTTTGGTAGGACCTTCATGTTTCCCAGTGTTTCCAGAAATGTGGAATGGGGGTCCTGGGACATGGTGGGTGATCTGTAGCAAGCTACAGTTTGAATTGCAGTTTTGCCCATTGTTAGTTGCACGTGGATGATCTCTGAAGCATCGTGCTGTGCCACTAACCTGGAGGTGTGGGTATCCTTGATGAATATGGATACGCCCCCACCTTTTGTATTTTGGTCTGGGTTTTGTGGCCAAAATGTATGACATGAGTTGTAGCCTGGTAGTGCTGGGGTGCTCTCTGGAGCCTTAAACCAGGTTTCTATTACTGCACATATATTGATGTTCTCCATACTGAGGAGTGCCTCGAGTGAGTGCATTTTGGTGTTTAGACTTCTGGCATTGAGTAGCATTACCCTCAATTTTTTGTTACTTGTGCTATTTATGGCAGTGGGTTTGTCTTTTGAGCCTTGCCTAAAAAAGGCACTATGGGGTGGCAAGAGCTTTGGCCAGTATTCGAAAGCCTAAGGGTGACAGGTGCAAGCCGTCTCTAGTGAAGCAGCCTGGCTTGTTGAGCATGTCATCCCAGGCTGACAGACACTGGATCCCTTTTGAATGACACCAGAATCATAGCCAGTTGTTGAAATTGATAAGTGTTTCTTTATAACATGGTATCAATCTTGGTGAGAGAAGGATGTTACTCAGGGTCAGGGTCATACCAGCCTGGGCTAAGTGATCAGAGAGCTCCTCCATGTCTCTTTTCATGTAATCCAGGAAGGTACGGCTCAGGTCATTCACACCAACATGGACAATGACAGAGTCATGTTTGTACTTGTTCTGGAGTGACCTGAGTGCTTGTGTTATGTGGCGGATCCTGGCACCCGACAGGCAGCTAACTGTAACCTTCTCCTTGTTCAGCCTAGTGAGTGGGAAGTTAGTGTGCCTGACTATAGAGTCATCTATTCCCAGTGTGTTGGGTATATTATTTTGCCTTAAGGGCTGTGATTGCATGGCACACTGGTTTTGTAAAGTATGTGCTTCATGCTTTGTGTTGGGGGGGTGGAGGTTGCTTGGATGTCTGCTTTGGAGGTCTCTGTTGCTTTTGCAGATTTTTATTTAGAGCCTCCAAGTATGTTTTCGTGTATTTATGAGTGTTTTTTGCTGTTGCTGGTTTCATAGGTCTATGTGAGACCGGTGGTGTGATGCAAGTAACTCCCTCCTCCTCTTCACTGTCTGGTCCAGTTTTGGGTTGAGAGAGCTTAGCCTCCAATTTGGCTGCATAATTGCATTTCTCGCATGTATTAGTGTTTGGTGGTAGGAGGACAGGGTTGTCTGGCTTCATGAGGCAGTTGTAACATTGCTTCAAAATGCCCAAATTCACCAGCTGGACCAGAGAGTACACCTGAAACTGCCCTTTGGACATGCCTGGATAGGTTCGGTGAACTGTTTTACTGATTGGCTAGTACGGTCGAATAGAGAACCTTGTCCTTCTCTACAGTATGGGGGGGGGTCTAGTGCTAAGGTTTATTAGTGCTTGCTATGAGTTTCAAGCAAGTGCCAGGCTGAGAAGTGAATGGTTTGACTGCTTAAGTTGAAAGTTTGTCTAGTTCCAAGGGAAAAACTGAAGAGTAGACTTTGTGGAGCTGGGAATAGTTATACCCTCGCTAACCAGTGCTGCCCTGCATGCAAAACCGCACAAATGCGGGTTTTATAGCAGGGAAATGAAAGAGATAGAAATTATCCCAAAATGGCCAATAAACTACTAATTTCTGGGGCTGAAACCACTCCTCCAAGGACAGATAGGCTGCTCAAAGCTCCCCTCTCTCACAGATGAACAGACAAACTTCCTTCTATCCAAGTAAGGTATGGGCAAACACAGAAACTTGTAACACAGCCCTAAATTCAACACTAACCTGAAAACTGGACTATAATAGCTTAGAAAGGCAGGAAAACAAGTATATTTTTTGTTTTTTTCAGAAAATAAAGCAGATACAATAAAAAAAACACTTGAAATGCACAGAAATGGCTATCACACTTGAATGTGTAGCCTACAACAGTTAAACAGGTAATTTAAACACAAAAATAAATTTGTTAAAGTGCAGGCAGTAAAATAAGTACAATATGCAGCTGAAACAAGCTTTTTAAATAAAAGAAACTCAAAACAAAATGGCATTTTAGGTGGAATTAGCTAAAGGTAGCAAGAAAATGCAGAAAAATGATACTTAATCACTCCAAAATCTCTCTTTTGTGTCTCTGCTGCTGTAGAACTCTGCAGGGCACCAGGCAGGAGCTTGCTGAGCTGTATACAAGTGCAAAAACCTCGTAAATGCGGGTTTTATAGCAGGGAAATGAAAGAGATAGAAATTAGCCCAAAATGGCCAATAAATTACTAATTTCTGGGCTGAAACCACTCCTCCAGGGACAGATAGGCTGCTCAAAGCTCCCCTCTCTCACAGGCGAACAGAGAAACTTCCTTCTATCCAAGTAAGGTATGGGCAAATACAGAAACTTATAACACAGCCCTGAATTCAGCACTAACCTGAAAACTGGACTGTACTAGCTTAGAAAGGCAGGAAAACAAGTATTTTTTTTTTTTCAGAAAATAAAGCAGATACAATAAAAAAAAAACACCTTAAACGCACATAAATGGCTATCACACTTGAGTGTGTAGCCTATAGCAGTTAAACAGGTAATTTAAACACAAAAACAACTTTGTTAAAGTGCAGGCAGTAAAATAAGTACAATATGTAGCTGAAACAAGCTTTTTAAATCACAGAAGCTCTAAAAAAATCAGCGTTTTAGGCGGAATTAGCTAAAGGCAGCAAGAAAATGCAGAAAAATGATACTTAATCACTCCAAAGTCTCTCTTTTGTCTCTCTGCTGCTATAGAACTCTATTTACAACTCAGTATACAGACTTTATTCTCCACCTAAGTTGTACCCTTGTCTTACAAAAGATTTAGGCATTCTTATTCAAAAGCACAGCACAGCACATAGTTTGCCCACCCCTCCCAATGCCTCTCTTACCCACTCATTTACATAACTGAAAGTTAGCATTATATGTGAAATTTAACAAAATTTTAACTTCATACTATATGGGCCTTTGCAGCATAGATGTTATAAAATAATTCAATAAATGCAGTTTGCTGAATGCTGGTTCCAATTTAAAAAAAATGAAAAAACATAGCAGTAACCTATATCTTACATTTGGGATATGTCATCAATTAAGCTTGCCAGTGATTTTGACCTCAGGATTAACAAGAAATTCTTATAGCATTCCTCCTAACTCTCATCTTATTAGCATCATAGTTATGGAGAAAGCACCAAACAAACCTCTCAGCACATTACTTCTGTTTTTTACTCATTTACAAAAGAGCTACTTCTGAATTAATAACTGTGTGATCAGTCATGCACACACCAGTACTCTAGATCTACTGTCCCAACAACAGAAACCACCCATCATATGATACAATGTTTTGATGTTTGTGTATTTATGTATAATACTTTTAATGTGTTAATGGTAGTTAAAGTATTGAGTCGGACAATCTCATAAATGCAGAGTTTAAGCTAATATGTACTTTCCCTTTAAAACTGACTCTGAACTAATCGTGTAAATGCGTGTTGTGTTACTGCATATCAGTTTCATTTTATTTTTTATTGATTCCTTATCTGCAAGCCAGTGTTGGGAGGTGAATGAAATCTAGTGTACTCCCCTTTTTTTTCCTAATTAAAATGTGTCCATCTTTAAAAGCTCCACGAACACTCATCGGAATGATGAGCAGACCACAAGATGTAGCAAGACATTAAATGCGCTGTCTAAAGGTTGAGAAATGCTGAAAACACTATGAACTACCTCATTGCTTTCAGATACACTCTATATGTACAGCATAATGTCACACCCGGTACCAATATTGCTTAACTGTGTGATTTTCAAAACTATTCATAATAGAATCCTGCCTCAAACAGCAAAGTAAATCCAACCAGGAACACACTTGTTATGCAAGCTATATGCTCATTAAATGATATATTTAATGACCACCTGCACACTACCTACATCTCCTGAAAGACAAGAGATTGCAAGGGCACACAAAGACATCTATTAACTCTTTCTGGTGTGCCCATAAAGCCTGCAGACTGTTCATTATAAGATATATGATATACGAGCTGCAGTCCTGAGGGGTATAAATAGAATGGAGTGTAGATTCTTGAATGTGCTGCATCAGAAATTGGACAGTGTTTTCCTAATTTGACTACAGTGATACCGAAAGTGTTTTACTGTTTTAAAGAGTTGGTGCCATTAATTAATAACTGTGCAAAGGGTTACCAGATTGTGTATAAGTGCTCGAGATGTTTTAAAAAAGGTATATGTATGTGCAATCATAGGAAACCGTTAAAATAGTAAATGACAACATTTTCCATTAAATTTCAGTGCCCCAAGCCAGAAAAAAGTTAACTTTTAGATAGAATTATATTAAACAATCAAGAATAAAATAGTCCAAGTTAGTTCAAAACATTACCTGAAGGACATACTAAATAACTAAATCATATAGGAAGTAACACAATGCAGTATGTTATTTCAATTACTATATTATAAAACCTATTATAATGATGTGTATTAGTTTACATGTGAACTAAAGCTTAACTATAAGAAGTACGGCCCTTTGATTGTGAGTTTTAATAAAACAATTTACTAAAACTATAAGTGCTAGATATAAATAACAAAACATTAATAAAGCAGTTAGTACATTATTTAAGAATATTTATGATGTGAAAATACATAGTTTTCCTATGTTCAGCAGAATAATACCTATGTTTTAGTAGATGCTTTGAGAACTTTAGAAGGAATACATGTTTTGGAGTCTGTTTTCTGCTTCTTTTTTCCCCACTTCCAACCAGCTGTTTTTCTCAGGAGATCTTTTTAATGTGGAAGAGCTTGACCAGTCCATTTCATCAGGAATAGGAACTATATTGTTGTTTTTGATGAAGGAGATGGTTTCTTAAATGGTGTTGAACATTTTCAATTCATTAGAAAAAAAAAATTCTGATTTTTGCTGGGTATATGAGATGGGTTTTTATTTTGTTTTGTTTTAACAGTCTTATTAATGGCCAGGCTTTCTTCCTGTGCTCCAGTACTCTTGAGGAATAGTCATTATCAAATCTTATCTGGTGCTGTTTATAGGTTAAAGGGCTTTTCCTCCATGCTGATTTGAGAATGAGATCCTTGTCCAAGTAAGATAAAGATTTGACAACTATGGATCTGGGAGATGTGGAAGATGAGGAAGGCATTGGTTTTCCTATTGCTCGGTGGGCTCTCTCAATGCCATTAGATAAACCTTCCTTTAAATCAAGTACTTCAGGAAGCCAATTATTTAAAAATAAAATGATGTTCTTACCCTCAGCCTTTTCAGGGAGACCAAAAAAATCTTATGTTTGTCCTTCTCCCTCTGTTTTCTAGATCATCAAGTTTGTTGGTAAGCCAGGTATTTTGTTGGGTAAGATATTCAACTTGAGATTCTTCCTCCGAGAGTCTTCCATCGATGTCAGTAAGTGAAGTTTCAGTGTCTATCAGTTTAGATTGTTGTTGAAGAATCTCCTTCAAAATATCAGTTTGGTTTTGACAGTTTTCTCTAAAGATCTCCAGTTTATCTGTAAACTTGTCCATTTTTAAAGAGAGATCCTGAAGACTAGAATACATTTGTTGTATGTCTTTTTTTATTTGAGTGTCAGAATTCTTAGTGCTGCTCATCTCCACAAAGTTGTATTTTCTCCAATATATTTGACAGGAAAAATTTTAGATAGAATCCTCAAGGTTTGTATATCCTTAGAATAGTAAATTATTAGCAGTTTTATCTTATTTTCCAATAGACTGGACTATTTAAATTCCTGTAATTTGGTGTAGTTTGAGGAGCTCAAAAAAGTTGCTGCTAACAGTCAGCCATACAGGCTCCACCTCGGAAGCTTCCAGCTGTGTACTTCATGAATTTAGATCCAGATGTCAGTCCAGTCACCAGGCCAACTTGAAAAGTTCCAATAGCCACACAGGACAGAGTCAAAGCCGATCTAGATAAAATGGTGTGACAAGGTGTGATTTGTCCAGTAGATGAACCAACTGAATGGGTATCTTCCATGGTGGTAGCTCATAAGAAAAGCTCAGATGACATCAGAATAGGTATTGATCCACAAGATTTGAACACAGCACTAAAAAAGATCTCGTCATCCAATGTGCACAGTTGAAGAAGTCGTAGCTCTGATGCCAAATGCCATTGTTTTTTTCTGTCTTAGATGAAAAGAGTTCATTTTGGCAAATTCAGCTTGACAAGAAATCCTCAATGCTTACTACTTTCCATACTCAGTTTGGAAGGTAAAGATTTTTGAGAATGCCATTTGGGATAAAGTCTGCAAGTGAAGTCTTTCAAAGTGCAATGGAGCAACATTTGGGATAAAGTCTGCAAGTGAAGTCTTACAAAGTGCAATAGAGCAACTTTTTTTCTGGGTATCCTTGTGCTATTATAGTAGACAACATACAAGTAGGAGGCAATGGTGAAGCTGAGCTTGACTGAAACCTGAGAAAAGTATGGAAAGAGTATGTCAAATGAATCTTAAGCTCAATCCACAGAAATGCAAATTCAGGCTACAAGAGCTTTCTTATGTTGGTCATTTATTTATCAGTTCAGGCCTATGACCAGACCCTTCTAAACAAACAGGCATTCTCGAGATGCTAGCTCTAGACAGTGTTCAAGCCCTGCAATGTTTTCTTGGCATGGTTAACTATCTAGGCAAGTTCATTCCAGACTTGAGCCAACTTAAAGCACCATTCAGAGAACTGTCACATAAAGATATAACCTGGTCTTGGTTAGATCAGCACCAAAGAGCATTTGATGTCCTGAAACAGAGAATTGCTAGTCCACCAACACTCAGATATTAGGATGTTCACAAACCAGTTACTCTTTCATGTGATGCTTCAAAATTTGGTCTAAGTGCAGTCATTCTACAAGAGGGTCAATATGTTGCCTATGCATCGAGAACTCTTACCCAAACTGAAATGCAGTATGTTCAGATCAAGAAAGAGCTTTTGACAATTGTGTTTGCATGTTCAAGGTTCCATGATTATGTTTATGGTAGACCTATCCAGATTGAGACAGACCACCAGCCTCTAATCACTATCCTGAGAAAGCCTATGCATACAGCTCCAGCCAGATTGCAGCACACAATGTTGAGATTGCAAAAGTATAATTTCACTCTCATCTACAAGAAAGGCAAACTTCTTTATCTTGCTGATACATTGTTCGGATTGCTCAGAAACACCACTGAACAGCATGAGAATGAGAACCTTGATTTTGAAGTCATGGAAGTGAGACATCTTTCTTCTACACATCTTGATGAGGTGAGAAATCACACAGCAACAGATTCAGTTTTACAAAGGCTCAGCCACTTTATCAATCAAGGATGGCCGTCAAAGCAATCTAGTTTACCTCAAGAAGTGCAACCTTATTTTTCATACAGAGATGAGATTTTGTCTGACAATGATATTGTTATGAAAGGTTCAAAAGTAATTGTTCAAAAGTTCTTGCAACAAGAGTACATTACTATCTTGCATCGTGGTCACCCAGAAACCGACTACCAAAAGAACGGTGAGAAGACTAGTATCTTGGCCTTTTGTGTCACAAGACATTGAGAGAGCACTTTCATGTTGTTCTGTGTGTAACAGTACTAAGTCACATCAACAGAAGGAACCACTTCAGCTAAATCAGATTCCTAATTACCTTGATTGACAGTAGCCACCAACATTTTCAAATGGAATGGTCAACATTATTTGGTGTTAGTAGACTCTTACTCTAATTGGTTCAAGATTGACCTACTTTCTAGTCTAGCATCCAGTACTGTCATTACTAAGATGAAGCATCATTTTGCAGTCCATGGCAGTCTGCACAGAGTTATTTTTGACAATGGCATGCAGTTTACATGCCAACAGTTCAAAAGATTTGCCAAAGAATGGGACTTTACTCATGTTATGAGTAGCCCAGAGTATCCGCAGTCAAATGGTTTGGAAGAACATGCAGCTCAAAGTGCAAAACAGTTACTAGAGAAGTAAAAACAAGATAATAGTGATATTTTTCTGAATTTCTTGAATCTCAGAAACATTCCTCGAGATAACCATCTTGGTTCACCTGCTCAGAGACAAACCAGAGCCACATTGTTTCTTGTTCAGTAGTTCATTCTTGGTTCCATGTGTCAAGAACAACAGGTCAGTGAAAACCAATCTGTTGAAGAAGCATTTAACCCAGAAGTCCTACTATGATAAGACCAGCAAACTGCTCAATCTATTACGAGAAGTAGAAGTGGTAAAAATGCAAATGTGCAAAGTTATGATCGGATTGGAGTAGTGAGGAATATTTGTCCAGAGCTGAGATCGTACATTGTGGAATTACAAGGAGCAGAGTTTAGGTGGAATTGGAAACATTTGATGCTGGTGTCCGAGCCTATGCCACAGCACATAGCCTGTGAGAAAGACTGTTTATCTCAGAGTGAGTTGCCCAGTGTTCCAGTTCCAGAGAATATTCCCATTCCTGTGATGAATCCAGATGTCCCTGATATGTATTGTTCACCGAAGACTGTCCCTGTTGCTAAATCCAGTCCAGATTGTTATGTTACCAGATCCAGTCATATCTCCAGACCACATAACAGGTACACGGCAACTTGGACATGAACATTGTGTTTGCTTCTAATGTCTATAATAATACGTCTAACTCTAATGTTATTTTCTGCTAAGGGCATTCTTTTTAAGAGGGAGTATGTAGATCAGTGTGTGAGTATGTACCTTTAAGAAGCTTGCACAAGTGTTAAATACTGAGCATGTGTGAGCCTGACTGCCATTTTGTAGTAAGCTGTTGAGATGTAAGCATGTATGAATATAAGGTCTGTCTATTAAACAGTTCATTTATATTTTATGATGCTGCTATCCATCCTGATGTGTTTCTATGTAATAAAGCATCTAAATGAAATACCCCACCTGCTTGTCATCTATGTTAAAGAGGGACGAGCGACTATATATATATGGATCCCTATCATATGATAGAAACCTCATTTGACTGAAACGCATTTGACTGAAACTATATGACTGAAATTTCAAAAGACTGAAAAATCACTTGACTGAAACCCATAATACTGAATTTCAACATACTAAATTGTAAACTGGATCATATAAAACCAGACTAGGTGGGGGGGGCTGCACCCCTCACACCCCCCTAACTATATATACTAATTCCAGGATTGCACTACAGTGGGGAAAAGGGCATATACCTTTCACGTACCTTACAGTAGTCTACATGCTGCTACTACTATGCCTTTTTCCCCACTGTAGTGTGATCCTGGAGATAGTATATATAGTTATGGGTGTGTGGGAGGCATAGCCCCCCCCACCTAGACTGGTTTTATAAGTTCAGTTTAAAATTTTGTATGTTGAAATTAAGTACTATGGGTTTCAGTCTTATGGGTTTCAATCAAGTGACTTTTCAGTCTTTTGAAATTTTTTGAAATTTCAGTCTTATGGTCTCAGTCGAATGAGGTTTCTATCATATGATAGGGTTCCATATATATATATATATATATATATATATATATATATATATATATATATATAGATAGATATAGATATAGATATAGATACCTACAGGCATCCTAAATCCCATCAGAGCAAAACATGGTAGCAAGCATGCTCAACAGGACTAGGACACACACACACACACACACACACACACACACACATGGAAACTGAATCAGGGAGTCTTACAGGATTTGATCCAGCTGTGGAGAATAACCCTGATGTATCTTTTTATCTTTTCATCTCCATTCACAACAAACAACTGGCAAAATTCTGCTCTAAAATTCCTTGCAAGCAAACCTAGAAATGGATGTATTTTCATTTCCTTGAACAGAAATATTCATGTATGCCTTTCCGCTTATATCCAAGGCCATTCTGAAGATTCAGAAGGACTCTCAAAGTTAATTTTGGTGACCCAGGCAACAATGGTTCTGCCTTAACAGGGAATGGCCAAGAGCAATTACTGCAAGCTTTCTTACAGACTGCACCTACTCACACAAAACGGGCTTATTTGATTCATCCCATCTTGAAACAATTTCAACTGCCTGTTTGGTTAATACTTTTATTACCTTTTAGGTACATAGATTTGGTCATCTCTGAACTTGAGGTGGGACCATTTTTTCTGTTCTGATCACTATTTGATTTTGTTAAGGGATTGCTCTTATTAAGACAACCATTATCGTGGAGACCCAATTTAGGGAAAGGACTCTGACTTTTACTGTACGTGGTGTTTGTTAAATTGCTGATGTTCTGGAGTTGCAGGCTGTAGGCTATAATACTTACAGTGGAATGGATTCTTCAAGTGTGTTTATATGCCCACTGCCTACTATCACTTTAGAAGATAGTTTAACTGCAGTCTTTATGCTAAGAAAGCAGAGCTGAGTCTGAAGTACAAATGGAGAATACACATCCCTGGGTACAGGCTTAGTTTGCATATGCATTACTTAGAATTCCATTTAGAACACTTACAAAGAAAATGAAAGCACTTGTCCCATTAAATTTTTGCCACAAACGTATTGCCTCAGAATATTTTTTTGGGTAGTTGATAGCTTGGGCAACCCAGACAGTTTTGGTGTTTCCAAAGCATTTTCGCCTTGTAATGTTTACATTACACAATTTTTTGTGTGAAAGGGTGTCTTAGGCATTTCTTCCACTGACAGAATTCCATTGTGTATGTCACTAATCCCACCTGGGATTTGTGAGTTTTATTGAGTTAAGTCTGGCTATGATGATGAGAATACCAGATTTGTATTCTCTTAGATTCATTATTTACCAGACTATGCAGCCATGAGCAAAAACAGTAGTTTTTTTTCCATCTTTACAGAAGCTTTAACAATCACTAGTTTCAAGAAACAATTTTATGATCTACATACTCTGGACATTTACTGCCAAATCTCTAACCTTTTTTCATCAGGTTATTAAGAAGGCATCTCCACATTCAGTCCTGTTTATACTAGATGTTACATGGTCTCCTAGTATCTTAGCCCTGGTTAGAGTGCTACCTGTTACACATTGGTATTGTGCAGCAAGCACTTCACAGCTTGGGTTTGATGTAAATGATCATTTGCCACCTTATGTCATAGTACACCCCTGTTATCAGCTGTGTGGAACTGCCTGTTGTTCTCAGGACATTCTTAGAAAAATATATGGTAGGAATTTTTTCAAATCTTATACCTGCCCTCCAAAACTTGTGAGTTTACCATCTTTGTGTGTGTGCTATTTCAATCAGATTGAGCTCCATAATTTAACTTATGTCCCTTAATTACTTTTCACCAATTCATGCTTCATTTTAATAACATCAGCCTTGATGAATCATTACTAATTGCTGAGGTTAGTATTTTCCAAAGGTATGAATTTCTCCTCTTTGGCTAGAAAGAGGGTTGATGATTAAGTATAGAACTATGCACCATGTTTTTAAACCATCGTCCCGTGATTGTACTATTGCATTATGCTCTTTCTGTATAACTTGTACTGTCATTGTACTATTTCTGCTGTAAAACTTTTATATAATTTGCTACTTTTCTTTTATAACAGTGCCATAGCTGAAAATAGGCTGTTTGATTCAATATTCCTACCTTAAACAAATAATAATTTCCAAGGACTTAAGAGGTCCTTTAACTATATCGCATTCCAGAGTTCATCTTAATATTTGCTGAGACTTTTTGATTTTTTTTATAGATTTTCTCTAAACTTTTATCTAATCATTGTACTTCTGAATTGTTCTAT
Source organism: Protopterus annectens (assembly GCF_019279795.1). NCBI lineage: Eukaryota > Metazoa > Chordata > Ceratodontiformes > Protopteridae > Protopterus > Protopterus annectens. The sequence continues at coordinate 251,863,169 of NC_056742.1, forward strand.
TTTTTTTTGTTTGTTTTATGTTGTTTTGCATTTGTACATTACTTGGGTTGAAGTACTTGTATTAGTAAAGAATACAGAGTTCAAATGATGATATTAATTTGGCATGCACTTTTATGGAAATGGAGTTAATTATAATTGCTTTTTTGTTTTTTAATTCTCAGACCAATGCTAACATTAGGATAACTTTTTACCAATGAGAATTGTAGTTACCCCATTCTTTGCTAATGTTGTTTTAGCAACATTGGAAGGAAAAAATTGGGGAGCTCTTTTAAAGATGATCTAAAATGCTACAATTGCTGTAGTGACAATTTTGTTTTATTTTATGGGCCTATATGCTAGCACGGTTGATTAATATGTTTATTTACAATACAAGTGAAATTTTAAAGTTTGTAGTAGGATGGTCTGAGGAGAATTGTTTTCACTTTAGCTGCACATTAGAGCAGCGTCTTGCTTATTATGTATTTTGTAAGTCTGGTTTTGCCAGCACTTGAATACATCAAGTTATCATCTAGTGTATATTAAGCCCAATGCAATAAAAAGTCAAGCTGATAGAATTTCTAAGTTAATTTCAGATGCTGATACATTCTCTTAAGTGATGGCAGTACCATGCAGGTTATTTATTCAAAGGAGTTATAATGATGGTCATGAAATGAACACTATGAATGAGGGGAAAGAAAACAAAATAACCTCTATCTTGGAGTATGAAATTAACCATAGAATAGAGGAATTGCAATGCCTTTATTTCTAACTGAAAGAATGTCTGATAACTCTGTAGCATTTCATTATAACTTCCACTAAATGTATATCAAATGACAATTTATTAATCCTAGTTCCCAAGTCTTTTATACTGTTGACTTCCTATATGATCTTGTTTAGCACATGAGGATAGCAAATATTTTTTTTCTACCGAGATGAATCATCTTGTTTTAGTTTTTTTTTTAGCATTAATTGTAAAGTTTAAGGGAAAATGCAAGAATTCAAGGAAAATACTTTTTCTCCATGACAAATTAAAGTATCAGGTAAAATCAAATATCCTTTGTGGAAGTATTATTAGGTATTACATTTTGGAAGAGAATGTAAATGAAAAAACAGTGAAATGACATTGCAGGAACTATCCACCAATGAAATTGATGTATGTCAGGGGTTTTACATTTTTTTTTGTTTTGTAATAAGAAAAAAGGGTTAATGTAAGCAATTCTTATGGTAGTGTTTGACTCTTGGTTGAACCTCATAAAAGGGGGTAATTTATAATGAACATGCTAGAGGTTTGTTGGGGGTTACTTAACCCAGTAGTTTTTTCTTTAAACATTGTTACATTTCTATTGGATATTGAAAATAGTCTAACTTGCTTAATATCTCAGATTGTGAAGTATAATTATATTCACTTTATGGAAGGTATTTGGAGTCATAAAAGGATAAAGAGAGTACAGAGACAAAATATCAGAATAAGTTGATGGCATGGAATGTAATGTGGAAGAAGCACCACAAGGAAGGAAATCATAGTAGAATAATGCACAAATATTATGTGATAGATATGTAGAAAAATAAATGTAATAACTTTAAAAAGCCAAGATTTAAGGATATAACAAATGTCACAACTTTTTCATGGAAGTTACCTGTGGATAAACTGTGGGTAAAAGGTGCTATGAAATATAAAGTTACAGATGAAATATGTAACACGTGTAAAGTAGAAGCGAATCATGAACTGCATTTTATAAAGTAAAAAAAGTGGAAAAGAAAACACAGGCAAATATTTATACTGTTTTAATATGGAAATGATAAATTATACAATTAATGGCATAAAAGATTGTAGAATATTTACATCAAGTTTTTTTTTCATGTAATCTGATCATTTCTAAACGAAGATGTGGAGAGCATTTAAGGAGAATGCATGTACAAAGTATGTTGAATAGGTTAAAATAGTTTTGGGGAAAGGGGTGGGAAGGGTAGTTGTAAAAATGATTAATTTGTCAATAGATACATAAATTTAAATATTTTGAATACTGCATATAAAATGTCATGAGTTATATGTATAATATATAAATCAGCTGTAAAGCATCTCTACTCTTTTCATGGGGTGCTGTAGACTGGAGTCCTTTCTGTCAGGGGGAGAAGAGGAGTGTAGCCATCCCAGGTGCAGCACAGGCTAGTATTGCACCAGTTGGAGAGAATGCAGAAATGGCTATCTTAAAAATCAGTGTTAAATGTATTGTTTTATGAAAATGGAGCAGTTATTAGTTTGGTTGCATAGATGAGGGGGTTGCCAGGGAGCAACGTGTTTGAGATGATTGATTTACTTAGTCTCCAGCTGTTGATAAAATGTTAAATGTTTGGAAATAATGTAAAGGATCTAGAAGCATGTAGAAAATCAGAATGTTGATGCAGGATGAGCAAGAAATATAATATAAAAATCCAATGACCAGGTAGCACTCGAAACAGAGGTTTAATACACCAAACAGAAGCAATCACAGTTAAGCGCTTTCATCTTTAGACATCATCAGAATCATGAATTAAACCTTCGAAACACACAAATTAAATACTGAACCCCCCTCCATTATTTACCAGTCTGTCCAGTGCTGGTTTCTGCTGTTTGATTTTGTGGATAAGAAATGTAAAATGATGAACTTCACTGAGAAGAATGACAGACATGGAAAAGGATACTTGCAGTTTGCCCAGAGGTGGTCAAAGTGCAAAGAAAAAAATCATGTAATTTCAGCTAAAGTGCTATTGAGCTTTTGAAAAGTATGGACAAAGGTATTGTCACAACTTGAATTTAAAGCAAAGAAATGCATATCACTGTATGTGGGGAGCTGGTAAAGAGTTTTCATACTCCTGAAACAAAGACTATTATACAGTTGGAAAAACATTTGCTGAAAAAAATGCCACAGTGTGTGTGGAGTAACATTTCTTGTACTCATCTGACAGAAACGAGAATGGTGCAGATTTATTTTTCATAACTGTTTAAATTAGTGAGACTGTGATAAAAGGAGAAATGAATGTGTGAAAATGCAGAAAGACAGACTTGGAATGGAGGATGCGAAATGCTTGCTGAATTTATTATGATCATTTATGCATTTTTTTTTAAATTGTAATAAATTATTTAAATATAAAATACAGACAATTCAGTGTTATAAAAGTAATTCAGAGTCATATTTTAAAAAAGTGGAACAAAAATATGTTGGAAGATGGTTCATGTTACATGGAAGTGTAAATAGTATTATACAAAAATTAATAAAGATTAGTATTTCTGGCTGGATTGTATTCAAGTTTGGTTCTCCATATGAGAATTTATACAGTGGATTCACTGATTGTTGTGAATGTGTGTATGTAAATGAAATGGATGAAAACTGTACACAAAGACTATCAGAAATTGGAAACTGAAAAAAAAATGTAATGGAACTGGTACAGACAGTAGATCAAAATCACAGTATGTAAAACGTCAGGCTAAATGTGATTATGCATCCATGTATGTATGTATGCATGTATATATGCATTCATTTCAATTTATTAACAAGGATAGTCCAATTGGGTAATTGGCCCTTTTCAGTGGAGTCCAAGAGAGAAATGCACTACATAAGCATTGCATGTATTGCCAGTACTGTGGCCTAAATGTGAAAAAGTAAAATTGATGAACTTTGACCTCTCTCAGCCTCCTTAAAGCTAATTATTTTGCTGACTCCCATTGAGTACAAAAAATAAATCCTCAATGAAATATGCATACAGAGATTTTTTCTCATTCATTCTAAACTAAGCTGTAAATGTTGGAGCTACTATAGTGCCCATAGCTACCCATTCACTTTGAGAAGAAACAAGTTAGTTAAAACCAGTTCAGGTAAACTACATATATTAATATCTGTGTTGATCAAAACTGTTATGTTTAATAGAAAGCTATGTACCATGTTAACAACAACATGTTGAAGAATTGCTGTGTACAACAATCTAGTATCAACAATAAGCAAAAAAGCTTACCAGTAAGGTAATTGGAGAACTGTACTATGCTTATGTAAGAAATCCCAGGAATATTTAATGAAGGAATGGATCTCTTGGGTGACCTTATTAAGAATGTTATACAAATGATACACATTCAGTCTTTGAACCTCTAGCTGACATAAAAGGCCTAAATGAAGGATTACTGTGATTTTCATGTAGATTGGATATACCAAAAACACAGCAACTCTGCATGTAGAAATGGTAAATATCTATGTTAATTATATGACTGACATATCTAAGAGGGCAAAGTCAATATACTGGAAGGCAAAATTCATTATTATAACTTTCATAAAAGTGGCTAACAGTTAAAATGTTTGACATTTTGTTGCTTGCAAACGGCTGTCCATAATAACCATGTTACTGCTATTGTCATCTTTCATGCCTTTAGTTTATGTAGGGTAACTAACACTTGCTTTTTGTTTATTTTTAAATTATATAATCTCTTGGTGTGGGAGTCTATTTAAAACTTATTGGTTTTCATTTTCACAGGCAGATTCAAAATCTGCAATGAGAGCAAGCAGGGGAGAATTAAAGGTGCTCGTTTTATATGAAAAAGAAGACTGTTGGAAGTACCAATAGAACTGAACAAGCAAGGCAAACTCAAATTTCTGACATACAACTTTGCATCTATAACAGTTCTTGTTAGTTCTCTGACTGGCAATGAAAGAAAATCATCCCCTCCCTTTAAAATGTTGACTTCTACTTAGGAGAAATTATGAGAACTTGGTGTAATTGCCTTGTATTCAGTCAGGGGATTATAATTTAAACCAAAAATGCTTTTCTTCTGTCAGTAAATTTTTTATACCTTTCAGCTGATTTCTGTAGAATGTGTACCCATGCTGATTGGTAGAGTTATAGCCACCATACCTCATGACCTCACTGTACACTCTTGTTTCTCTAGACTTCTCTGATAATACCTGGTTGGCCATCTGATTGACTAGGGAGCATTTCTGGACCTAACTGAGAATCTCTGTCAGTCTTTTCTGCAAGGCGATTGGAATGTCTCACAGTGTGAACCAGTTCTTCTGTTTTTGAAAAACTTTTCTGTTGGCACACCTTCATTGTAAGGGACTGCTGGTGGATACTCCATGTCGGAATTCAGGGAATTGATGTTAGAATCTGAGATAGGATAAGTGGTGCCATCCTTGTAAACTTTAATACCCATCTGCCGGGTTTTAGATATCTCAGCTTCTCATATCTTATGGATTGGTTATCTCAGCTTCAAGGCCAACCAACAGTGAATTATTATACATACGATTGTCATCAGATTGCAGCCAATGGAATAAAAAAAGCAAAACTCAAAGCATAAAGACTATATATAAACCTTGCAGATGCTCCAAAACAGTACACATTGACATATTTTATAGATAGGATACCTCACAGCATATATAACTGAAGATCATGCAAGTAATTTTGCTTGCTCACCAGCTTATACAAAATATCCTGCAGGTTTAAAAACCAATACCCGACAACCGCCAAACTCTTGTATATCATGACTCAGCTCAATTCAGTACATGCAACCAGTGCAACTTTGGGAGAACCCAAACAAACCAAAAGAAAAAGTGAAACTTCAGTGGAAATCATGATGATTTTGCCTGCCTAGTGGTAAACTTCAGTAACTTAACATGGTGATACGTTAATACATGATACATGTCTCTCTTCAATAATGTTAATAATGGTACAGGGGTAGGAAGGATGAATGGATGGTACTGGAAAACTGGATCCTTGGGCATTCCCAGATAATGCAGTGACAGGTAAGAAACTTGAGTCAGTGGTTAATTTTGGCAGAGAGTGAAGGAATAACTTCATTTAGAAGATGGGATGCAATTGGAGCATATAGAATTACTATCAGCAGTGAAGAAATTGAGGTCATTTATAGGAACAGATGATTTTAAGCCAGATTTGGTGGAAATAATATTGATGGATAGGTCTGAATCTTCCTTAAAGAAAAATAGTTCCCTTTACACAGGGCTTAGGCAATCTGTCAAGGTACACAGGGGGGATAAAAAGAGTTAAATAGAAATTTCTCCCTGGGAACAGTGGAAATATATATGTGATCTTCCTATCAAAGTGCCACCCCCCCAGAAATCAGGATATTAGTGTTTGCATAAACATTTTTGTATCTCTGCATGTAAAAAATAGAGCATATTTTTTCTCACAAGTGAGGGTGGGTTTTGCAGATGTAGAGCAGAAATGGAGCAACTTGGGATCACATATATTAGGAATGTTGCAAGTGTGACAACTTTCAACAGCTGAAAGGAATGCTCTTCCAAGTACAGGGGAAGAGAAAGCACTATGACAAATGCCTTATTTTTAATAGGGGTGGATCCAGATTTAAATACTCTGTCACAACAAGTACCACTTATAGTTTTAATGGTCACAACTGTGAAAAAAGCAATAACTAAAAATAGAAGACAGAGATAGAGTCTAGTGTACAAGATGTGAAAAAACTGCTTAGATTTATACATAACAGAAAGTAGAGGGCTAAGAGGTAAACACAGAATTTCTAAGGAAAGAAAATAGGTGGTGGTGCAACATAGAGTGAAATGGGAGCCCATAGCATACTTAAAACAGATGGGAATAAAGTGAAGAGGGAAATCCTAAGATCTCCTAAAAAGTATGAAAGGTAACTTAGAAGTTGTGTTATTGTATTTTTACTTGTTGCAAGATTGATAGGTTTGCCATAGTAAACAGTGGAAAATAGACTGACAGGATAAAGGCTGTTAGGGTGTAAATTTCTGGCATTTTTGTTCAATAAAGCATAATTATCAATAAAAAATGTTAAGAATGACGTGCCAACATTTGGAAACGGTGATTTAAGAACCTGATAATATGTCAGATGTTCCTCTGGTTCAAGAAAAGCAAGATGTACAAGCTGCTTGACTAAGCACTGAAATTCTGTTTGTGTTCCATATAGTCACACTAGGCCATATATCCGTATGTGTCTCCACACCATTTAGTATGGATGATAAACTGCCTTTAACAACTACAGAATCCACATTGTACCTTATATCTTTTACAGCAGTATGCTTGATATCAGTTAAAAGAAACAAAGTTCTTAGCGCAATACCAAATGATTCATGAAAAAAATGTAAGCATGGCATACTTTGTGTCAGCAAACATTAAAATATGCATGAAGGGAATGCAACTGTCTGAATATTGTACCTTTAGCAGGATATGTGACATCTGCCATCTACATTTCAGCAGTTCTCAAATTGTAAAGATTCTTAGCAGTTGTCATAACACACACACCCCTTTATTTCTTTCCTAAACTGGAAACTCCCTTCCTTGTGTGGCAGTTTTGTCACATACATTTAATTGATAGAGGTTATACAGCATATCAGGACCTGAGAAACCTAATGATCAGCTACACCACTACACATCTGGTAGACCTATCCAAGATGCTTTCCTTTAAATAAACACCCATCACCTCATGCATCAAAGAGAGGATCCACAGACACCAGGTATGTTTTGCCAATACAGTTGTGGGTTTTGGGAAGGAGTGGGAGTGTTTCTGCATGTATTTGCGTGTTAGGATAAAGGTTAGGTAAGGACATATATTTAGTAGAGGTATAGCTGGTTTTAGTAACACCTGAGGCTACTCTCTGTAGTGGACACCTGCCTCCCTAGCTCTTCACTTGAGATAAATAGAAAAAAAAGAACAAAAGGGACCAATCCTTGTATTAGCACATGAGCCAGATACATGCCCCCTCTCATCTGTCCATGGTCAGGTAACTGAAGCTCCTGAAATATAGCAGCCACATGGGTCCAGTTTCTGCGCCCTGCTCTCGACCCTCCTTCCTCAGATTTTTTATTAAAAAAAAAAATATATATATTTTTTGAAACTGTAGCAAACTGTTTGCTACAAATATAGCAAGCAATAGCTACAGTTTATACCTGCATGAAGCACTCCAGCACTCAGATTGTATAGTTAGGGGAAAAAAACATTTTTTTAAACTGTAGCAAACTATTTGCTACAAATGTAGTAAGTAGTTGCTGCAATTTATACCTCACACTGAGTTCTACAGTGCTCAGGTTTTTGCTAGAAAAAAATATATTTTTTTGTACTGTTAAACTACAGCAATCTCCTTGCTACAAATGTAGCAAGCAGTTGCTACAGTTCAAGCCACACAGGTAGTGCTACAGCAATAGTGGCAGCTTTTAAAAGCCGGTATGCACTAAGGAGTAATCAAGATGATGGAGCAGCTGGCCAGTCATGCCCTCTAACACTTTGTGACTGAGGCAGTTGTCTTTTTCACCCTACTCTAGCTACACTACTGATCTTTAGTATGTGTGTGTGTACAAGTGTGTGTGGTTTAGAGTCAAGATAAGGGCTGGGTAAAGACACATCTTTAGTATGTCTGTGTATGTGGGTTAGACACGGTGTTAGGTAAAGGGATGAAAGTAATGTTGATAGTGTGTGTTTGCATGGCCAAGTTTGTCTTGAGTAGTGATAATGTTATGGGAAGTTTTTTTTTTGAGGTAAGGTGTGGGGTTAGGGTTGGGGGCAGGGTTAGGGTTAGTACACATTACCATTTATTAATGCATGCTAAACCTAACACTGGCCCTCCTGCCAAGCTTAACCCTACACCTTACCTTAACAAACGCTTCATGTAATATATTATTTATTTATAGTTTCTTGGAGGTTGCAGGGGGGAATATTGTAAAGATCAGAAAAGGATTTTTTTTCAGTTTTTAATCTTTGGGAGGTTTTAGGGTTTTTGATATTGTTTCTTTGACCTTATTTATGTTGCTGTTTTGTGTTTGACATTGTTTGATCATACATAATGTGATCATATATAAATGGATCTATTTTACTTGATCGACTTCTTAAAATGTTGAATCCCACATGGTCAAGACCATGTGATAGCCATTTTAAGAAGTCAAACATTCAGAACATAGCACAGACAGTGTTTTTACGGTGGGCGGGTGGCAAGCCCCCCTGCATCCTCCCACACACCCTGCTAATTATATATACCAACTATGAGATTCTACTACAGTGGGGAAAAGGACACATTTCACAATCTTCACTGTAACATGATCTCCGTACAATTAATTTGACATTTTAAAATGTCAATCACATGATCTCACAAGAAAGAACTCCAACAATATAACCAAAGATGCGGACTGCAGAAAAAACAAGCCACTCGAACAAGGTGAAGTGAAATAAAACAATTTATTACAATCCGAAAAGTTAAGCGCTTTCAACTGCACCAACACAGTCTTCTTCAGAACAAATTAATTACATCCAAAATCACATTTTATACTGTCGTAACTTCACAGAATAAAAAAAAAACGCCAAAACCCTTAAAGCAGCAATATTTGTAACCTATAAATACTACTAAAATAATACTAAAATATCTTATGTATTGGTAGTATGTAAAGTGCTTAAGTGCTATACACAAATTTTATGTACTTAGAATACGAATCAAATACAGGACAAGAAACATAAAAACTACACATAAAATATTACACATAAAATATTATAAATATCATAATTTATAAAATGCATAAAATTTTTAGAAAACCAATTAAATACTAAAAATGGCTTAATGCTAATGTGGTCATTGATGCCAGGTGTCCTAGTGGCATCTGTATAAATCTGCCATTTACTTTCACATAGGGCTAATTGCATTTTCCAGTTATCTCCCCTCGAAGAACTTTGAACTTGATCAATAATGGTAAAAAGAAATATGTGATCACTACCTTTTTCAAGGATATGTCTGTATAAAGCGTTGTTACTGTCCTGCCTCTTTATTCTATAATAGTGTTCATATATGCGTTTTTTGAGACAATGCTCTGTTTTACCTATATAGTATGCGGAGCAGGACTTACATGTAGCTAAATATACCACTTGCTTTGTATTACAATTACCTTTCCTACTCTTAATAGTGGTATTATTAATATCTTTGAGTTGGGTAGTGGTATCTTCATTGATGTATCTACACTGGTTACAAGACCCACATTTGCGGGTAGCACAATATGTGGTGACCTCTACTTGACCATTGTTGGTTTTTTCTAATAATCTTTTCAAATTGGGAGCGGTCTTGTAAACACATTTAGGAAGTAGGTCCCAATTCTGTCCCATATTGTGTTCCAAAAATACATCCCAATGTCTTAATAGTATCTCCTTAATAAGATACACTGAGGGTGTGTATGTTAAGACACAAACTCTACCAATAGATTGAGGCCTTTTTTCAACCTGTCCCTGCCTAATGTCTATATTGTGTTGATCCAGTTGTCCCAGTAGTGGACAATATTTATTTCCCCATTCCTTCGTTACATATTCAGTAATGTCCTTAAGCATATATTCAGGATAAGCACGGTTTTGGAAAAGGTTGTAAATATTCCTTATTTCCTTCTCAAATGTCTCGAAAGTTGATGTCATCCTAGCGGCTCTTATGCATTGTCCTTTAACCACATTACGGAAAATGTGAGGTGGATGGTTGCTAGTGTAATGTATGTAATCGTTTGAAAATGTTGGTTTCCGGTATATGCTGGTAGAAAATCCGTCCTGTTCGTGACTAATCAACACATCTAAAAAGGAAATCTGTTGTGCCTTAAAATCATATGTAAACTTAAGGAATGATGTAGACTCATTTAAGAAATTCATAAATTCATCAATCTTGTCTGTGGATGCCTTCCATAATATAAAAATATCATCCAGATATCTCACATAAAATTCTATATCTTCATAATATGTACTTGTAAATAGATGTTCCAATTCCCATGACAACATAACTAGGTTCGCAAAAATGGGAGCGCAAGATGCCCCCATAGCTACACCCCTTGTCTGTCTAAAAAAATCACCCTGAAATGCAATATAGTTGTGGTCTAAAACCAGTGACATCATGTCACAGATTAAACAAATTTTGTCCCAACTATATCCAGAATAAAGTCTTAAACTATTTGCAAAATATTCAAGACCTATATCTTTAGGAATACATGAGAATAAATCAACAACATCTATTGTCAAAAAAGTCAAATTGGCCTTCCATTTGTCCCTAGTCAGTTTCCTTAAAAAGTCCCATGAGTCTTTAACAAGATGCGATATCTCCAAATATATATGTTTTAACCATGTGTCAATAAGGACACCTATGTTGTAAGTTTTTGAGTGTGAGCCTGCCACAATGGGTCTAAATGGGGGTTGTTCAATAGATTCATGAATTTTAGGTATCCCAAACATATTAGCCATAATAGGGTAATCTTGTTTTAGAAAAGTGTAAATATCGTTATTAATCCTATTGTCGATAAGGTATTCTTCCAAAGCAAGATCTATTCTTTTGTATCCAATATTAATTTGATTTATTGAGATACCTTCATAATTCCCACACCCGTGTAGTATGTTATGTATACATGTATTGTACTCATCAGTGTAATATACAACTACCCCACCCCCCTTGTCAGGCTTCATGATACGTATGTCCTTATTATGCATACACCTTTTAAGACAACTTCTTTTGTCTATAGTAAGGTTGTCAACTAAAATGTCACCATGATATTTCTTGTTGTGATGTTGCAACCAATATATATCCTTACATACCAAATATTCATAGTTCTTAACTTGCGGATTTGGATTAGGAATATATGTACTTTTGTGTTTAAGTTTAAATTCTGTCACCTCATCCAAGTTGTTGTTATTAGTGATGTCTTTGTTATCTTTGTTCACTTTATCAAATTGTGCTGCTAAATTTAACCTCCTACAAAACAATTTGACCTCTTTTATGTTGTCCACTAAATTGTTACGGACACTAGGGATGAATTTCATCCCTTTACTCATAAAACTAAAAAAGGCTTCATCAATGTCCACATCGGTGTAATTGTAGACATTGAACCCATTGTGTGTATTTAAAATGTTGTTGTTATTAATATTTTTGTTGTCACAGTTGGTCTTCGGTGAAGTATGAGTGTCCGATGTATCATGAACCTCCACTGTCTGTGTGCTTATAAATTTTCCAGTATATCTGTTGTCTCTATTATGTTTGTCAATGCTGTAACTATTCATCTCCTTTGCTTGCTCCACTCTGTATGTACATTTCTGGCTGGAAAAAAGCGTCCCCTTGAAAATTTTCCTCTCTATGTGAACCATACCGTTTGTGTCTTGAATCATTATAACTTTGTCCATTATCATATGCTTTGTTTGATGGCCAAATATATGCTCTATTAGATTTATAAAGTTCCAAATCACGCTTCATTTTCCTGTTTTTCCTCTCATATATAACTTGCGCATTGTTCTCAGCTATAGTGAACTGTTTGCAATATAAATCTTTGGACATTTCAAAGTCATCATGTTTCACAATATTTTGATTGATACATTCTATTTCATTAGCTAAAATAATGAGTTTTTCATCATGGTGTTTTATCAATAATCTAATAAAGGAAAAACCAAACCCATCAAATAGTTCATTAAATTCATTAATGGTATCAGAATCATAAACAGAATTATATGCAATTCCTAAGGGTAGCTTAAAAAATCGAATTCCCTTAGGCACAACGTTAGATTGCAAACACTGAGACAAATAAGCAATGTCAGTTTTGGTGTTTTTAAAAGATAACAATTTTTTACCAAAATCATATATTATATCTTTCAAAGTGCTATTTGTCTGCATGTGTTGCTTAACTTTAGAAAATTGCCCCCTTTCTGCATCATTAAAGACATAACAATCTCCTAAAAACTGTTGTATAAGGCCCTCTTGAGGCCCATTTTGTGTATTACAATTGCAATGATCATGTACTATATTTTCACGTTGTACATAAATATCTTTGTTATCTTTACTGTCCTTCTTATCTTTCTTGTCTTTTGTGTAATGAACAACATTAGCATAAGAAAAAGTACCTCTATGCCCTTGTATGTCCTTGCGTTTGTTATTGGCATACGTTTTAATCTCCGAATGAGATTTAGGATGCGCTCCTGTTCTTTCGGCTTCTTTACGTGCTTTACAAAAACTAAAATCAAAAGTAAGATCCTGTAGCGGTGAACCAACGTGGTTGTCATCCCTTGTTTGTATGTCCAACACTGGTGGTGAAGGGAATCGTTCAGGCTGAGCGTCTAAAGGCTCAGAATTTGAGCTAGAACAATTGATTTGAATCCCTTCAGTCTGTGTAAAAAGTAGTGGCATCTGCCTGTCAGGGGTAGTGAGACCATCTCCATTGTGCTTTCCCATAACCGGAACCGGCGTGTTACTGCTCTCTGGTAACACGGAAACAAGATCAATATCGGAAAATTGTAGCAATCTTTCTTTTTTGGCACTTGCAAGGTTGGTAACCAGTATAAACAACTTGTGCACTTCTTTCTGTAGTGCCGCAACATCGGCACGCAAAGTACAAATAGTGTCAGCAGAATTGGAATTGTCAGTAGTGTTCTCACCCACATTGGACAATAAAGTAGGCTGAAAATCCACAGGATCCGACATCATACGAGTAACTAAATGCACCCACAAGAAAGAACTCCAACAATATAACCAAAGATGCGGACTGCAGAAAAAACAAGCCACTCGAACAAGGTGAAGTGAAATAAAACAATTTATTACAATCCGAAAAGTTAAGCGCTTTCAACTGCACCAACACAGTCTTCTTCAGAACAAATTAATTACATCCAAAATCACATTTTATACTGTCGTAACTTCACAGAATAAAAAAAAAACGCCAAAACCCTTAAAGCAGCAATATTTGTAACCTATAAATACTACTAAAATAATACTAAAATATCTTATGTATTGGTAGTATGTAAAGTGCTTAAGTGCTATACACAAATTTTATGTACTTAGAATACGAATCAAATACAGGACAAGAAACATAAAAACTACACATAAAATATTACAAATTTCATAATTTATCAAATGCATAAAATTTTGTAATTTATCAAATGCATGATCTCAGCCATATGAATTTTGACTTTTAAAAAGTCGATAAAGTACGATAGATGCATATTTATGAAACTGGCAGTTTGACAGAGCTAACTGCTTTGGAAATTGGTTAAACTTTTCTAATGTCAAGTGTTGCAGATGCTGAAAGAAGAAATACTGTGTGTGGGTAAGGTAAATGTGGGTTTTGGATTTTAATGCTTAAATTTTCAGATATACAAAAAGTTTTAGCATTAGGAGGGGGAAGTATGTTCGATTGTTTTTGGGTTGGGCTAGAGTAAGGGCTAGGTAAGGGGATACATTTTTTGTAGTGCATGCCTGCTCTTTTATTTGGTGTGTGTTTGCGGGTCTTGTGTATTGATAGTGTGACAGAAATATTTCTTTCCTAAACTAAGGTGTAGGGTTGGGAATAGGGGCAGGGCTAGAGTTAATGTGCATTAGAAAGGTGGTACATGGAGACAACCCCCCTTGTGAATCCTTATTAATGCATGCTAACCCTAGTTCTGCCTCTGCCCCCAAGCCAAACCATACACCTTACATTAGGAAAACCCTTTCCATAGTACTCCCACTAGTCAGACAAAGTGTGTCTGAATTTAGAGGAAGAGATTTACTAAACAGATTGCAAAGGGTAACTATTGTGGGACTTTTTGGTATGATGAGTTTTTGAAAAGCCAGCATCAATCACCTGTGTTTCACTACCTGTACAATTAGGTAAATCATCATATACTTTTATATAATATGCATGCATAATATACAGGTGTAGAGTACTTAGGATTATAATTAAAATAAATTTGACTAATTCACTTTAATGAATTCAAGTGGTATTTATCATTCAGTACCACCAGTTTGAATAACTTGGAAAGCTTTATTTGTATGTTGCTGTTTAAAAGATTTTAAAATTCAAATCAAGTTTCCTGGTCTAACCCTGATGTATATATTTCATTAGAGATATGTTTTACTGAGACTATAATTTAAATGAATTTGAAATAAGGTAATTCAAGTCTGGTTTCTTGTATATTTAAAACATGCAAAGAACTCCACAGTTGCTGCAAATTAATTGTTCTTTTCATTATGATGCAAAGATTCTGAGATGGCTGGCTTATGTGTCAGGTATCCATGGAGTGTGTCTTATGAACTGTAGACATTCCGCTCTACCTGCAGTTAGAGTCACATTCCCTGGATGAATGCTCATTGCTCTGATCTATAATGAAGACTGCACATACTCTAGTCATGCTGCGTGCAAGCACACAGTGGGGCACTCATGGGCAATGACTCTTACTTGAACTGACTTCTAGAAAGATTAAAATATTTTAGGCATTAATATGATACATTTGTGTTTAGGAGTGAATGCATTTCTAAGATTCTATTTGGTCTTCCCAGATATTTGTTGAATGTGGACAGGAATCTCATACATATGAAAGCAGATATTCCATAAAATAGCTTTAGCATGAAACATAGCACATAATGGTGGAACCAATTTATGTATTTGTTTAGAATTTATAAAATAAACAGATGACAGAACAAAAATAAGAAAAGTCTTAAAAAGAGAACTGAGGAAAACACCCCAGGCTGGGATATAATATTTGATGTGCAACTAATAACAGATTTTTTCACATAAATTGTACTTCTGAGTTGTGCTATCATTTATAGCTGATTGTGCTTTCATTTTATCCCATAATCCCCATGTTATTACAGTTCTGACTTTCCCACAAAAGGTCATGTATTATTTTCCCCTGTTTATAACCTGTTACCAAACCAGTATGGTCATTATTTACCTAGTGAGTCTTAAATTATTTTCCTTGCAGTAATTGTATCTGTATTCTGGTATAAGAACCAAATGCCAGTTAGCATGCCAGGTGACATGATGTGCTAATTTATCATTTTGATGAATCACAGGCAAACATACATTGTCAGTTTGTTTACTTTTGAAATGTTCTGGTACATTCTTAAAAGAAAAATGATAATACTCTTTATTTGCAGCAATATTTATACTAGATTTTCTGCTTCCTTGAGTTTAGACTCAGAATGCTAAAAATGCACTTTTTAGATGTGTTCCCTTCTGCTTAACCTTTTACTGTCCACTTACAAATACTATCCTTACAGAAAATGCCATTTATGTTGCAGATTGAATCCTAAATGAAGTTGCTTTTTAATCCTGGGTAGAATACTGTGCCATTTGAATTTGAACAGATGTCACATGGTGCCTGTGCAAATTCCTGTTGTACTGCCTTATGCTAAAATCCAGAATACCCCACTGATTAAATACCTTTACTTACCTGTTTTAAATGTATTTATTTTCATGTATTTATTTACATATATTTTTT
Organism: Protopterus annectens; assembly: GCF_019279795.1. Lineage (NCBI taxonomy): Eukaryota > Metazoa > Chordata > Ceratodontiformes > Protopteridae > Protopterus > Protopterus annectens. The sequence continues at coordinate 251,879,346 of NC_056742.1, forward strand.
AACTATTTATTAACACTAGAAACAAGTGTTCCTTCTTAGTGGTGATCGCTAAGTAATTTTGATAAAGTTTAGTGATTTGGTCAGAGTTGTATAGTTTGAAAGTGCACATTTTTGAAATTGGTGGGAGGATGGCATAATGGTTAAGGTGTTTACCCTACAGACACAAGGTGCAGGGTTTGATTCTCACATGGGGTAATTGGCTAGGCTTGAAATAGCCCAGCCAGTTAGCCTAGTACTAACCTATGACCTATAAGAACTATGGAGTGAAACTTGTTTAACAGCGTGTTGTCCTAACCATCTGAATATCATACAAAATCACTTATACAGGTGAGCTAAATTAGGCTCAGAAAGCCATTAATTATCCCCTTATATGCCATTAATTGAATGAATGATAAATTACTATACAATTACAAATCACTGTCTTCTTTGTTGTGCTATGGAGAACAACAAAAAAGGCTATTTTGGAAGTCATAGGTTTATAGGTTCATAGGTGTATACTAGGCTAACGACCACTAGGACCCTTACAACCATAGCTGTGCAACCCAAATGTGACTTACAAATTTGATTTATAGGGTGTGATTTACTGACAACCTCTGTCCATCAAACATACACGAGCAAGACCGGGGTGAAGTTCTGATTACCCATCCATTGGTACAATTTGCACTTAAATGGGGATAGGGAGGAACCCTTCTTCACATGGATAGGAAGCATGTTCCAAAGAATAGGAATTCTCAGAAAAACATATCTGTCTCTCCAACATACCCTATTTATGCTACAAGCAAAATTTAGGTCTTTGGATGTGCAAAAGATTTATCAAAACACCGTCCAGGGATCCCTTGTTTGCCAGGCAAAGATCACCTCTCAGACATCTGCATGATACTGAGTAAATGGACAGGGCTTTGAAGTGATCAGTGTAGGACATTATGCTCCCTGTATTGATTTTGGAAGGAACCTTTCCGGATGTTCAAATTGCTGCATGTGTCTGGTCAGCTACATATCTGAAGGCGGCATTATAGTTTACGATGGTCCTGATGAGGGCTGAGTACAATGGTATGATGACCTCACTGGACCTGGATACCATGCCCTTGCTTATAAGTTGAGCAATAGAGAAAGATTTTCTTACTGTCTTGGACACGTTGGTTGGATGCTAGGTTACTATCTATATGCGTTCCCAAATTCCTGACTAGTGAATCTGCTTTTAAGTGTGTTTTATTGATAACACAGTTACCTGGGGTGCCAGGCTTCCCAAAAGATTAATAAATTGCATTTCTTGGTAATGACTTTTTTAAACCATGGCATTGGCACCAATAGTTTGTCTGTATTAGACCTTCCTGAAGGATCAGGCACCATTTCTGTCATTCTCATTGTCCAAATGTAATTTCTATAAAAAATAACTATTTTCAGAGCTGATCCACCAGTACATTACCTATGCTTCTTTTTGAAATGTTTTTGTCTTGCATCTAAGAACAGGCATTGGAGACAGCAGGTTTGTTCATGCCAGGGGAAGTTCAGACATACAGCGGGCATTTTTTCCAAGGAAACAATGATGAGAAATTCCATCATAAGCAGCTCCTTCTGGGCGCTATACGAGAAATAAGGCACTGGAGCTTCAAAGGGTGGTATAGACACAGGCCTTTGTATGGAGCATGGAGTAGAAATACACATATGAACACTATTGCTATCATCTTTAAAAGATGTAACATTTCTTCTTGATCTGAAATCCATTTGTAAAATTTAGTCAAGATGAATTTGATTTATGACAGCCATAAAAAACAATTGCTACAGCAACACAACTATTCTAACATTATTAATGCACTGCACTATCCTAACCTTACTTTTCCACAATACAAACTTTGTTACAATGATAGCTCATACCATATGCAACTGATATTGTATTACAAGTGCATTACTGACTGGTAAAATTTCTATAATTTATGCTTCATTTGTGACATTTGACCACATATGTGCAGTCAGAATAGAGGTTACATTGTATGGCATAAATAGTATTCTCTGAGTTCCTATCTGTTGACTGCTTCTAGAATTTATAAAAATGAATTAACTTTTGAATAATACTTTAAAACAGGATCAGTATCAGTAAAACATACCACTGTGTGTATAATATGTTTGCCATGGGTCTATATTGAAAGCTTAAACGTTGACTTACCCGAACACATAAACACTGACGCGTCTTCATCGAACTGCAAAAACATCTATCGTCCTGAAGCACGAAATCCAAAACGTCGATTCGTCATGTTTGGCCCTTCTGTGATATAGCTCCATAAGGTAAGTGTGCGATAGTTACGGACCTTAGGGTTAGGGTGTGGGTTAAGGTAAGTGCATAGATGGTAATGTATGTTAGATTTAGTGTTGGGTTTTGTTAAGTGTATGTGTGTGGATTATTTAGTTTGTTTGGGTATAGCTTTTTAAGGTAAGTGTGCGATAGTTACGGACCTTTGGGTTAGGGTGCGGGTTAAGTTAAGTGCATACTTGGTGGTATTTGAAAGATATAGTGTAGGGTTAGAAGTAGGGTTTAGTTTAGGGTTAGAAGTAGGGTTTTGTTTAGTGTATTTATGTGGTTTATTTAGTTTGTGTAGGTAGTATGTAGCGGGCGGTGGGATGGAACAACTATGATATTTCGAGTTTTTGAATTTAGGGCGTTCGGTGTATTTGCGGTTCGCGGAATATGTGTCAGCGTTTAGGTGTTTGGGTAAGTCAACGTTCGAGTTTTCATTATAGACCCATTTGCCACATTGTTAATAAAGTTATATTGTTATATGCTTTATAATAGTGTTACTTTTTGCTTCAATATATGAACTCTGCCAGCACTTGGCATTATACATTTATTTTCTAAACCTACTGACTGACTTTAAATTGTCTTGTTATGGTTCCTTATTTTATATCCCTTTGTTTGTAACCTTTCAGTTAGTTTGACTTGTTTTTTTAATCTTCCCAGCTTAAACTGTGGCTTTAAACTGAACACATCTTTTATTGAAAAGAATGTGTGTTTCTCAATGTTTATTAAACATTCTTTTAGCACTGATTTTTATGGTATCTGAAACATAGTATTTTGTTTTACAAGAATATTATTAAAGTTCCATTACTTAGGACTGACAGTACTTGTAAAACATCAAGTAGAATAGATGACTGATTAATGTAAATATCTAAACAGTTTTATCATATTCTGAATTGTGCATAAAGGATACTTGGTAGAATTTGAAATATATACATAATTAAATGATCTGAACTAGTGAACTTATGTAACTAAAACTGAAATGGTAAAACAACATTCATGCACAGGAAAAAATGAACAGTGTCATTATGTTAGTATTAATGCAGGATAAATGCACATTCCACATGCTTGTAAACTACATATATTAACTATGAGGTCACATTATTTCAGAGGCAAGAGAGAATATTTAGCTTTCCAGATGAATCAGGTGGTTCCTTTTCTTCAAGGTAGCAGAGCTTCTGAGTGATTATGCACTCTTTTTTTTTGGGGGGGGGGAGGTAGAGGCACAAGCCCCTGAAAAGCTCACTCTAATCTAGTTAGTAATATTTCTGTCTTCTGTACTATTATACAAGCAATTACATTTCATGTTTTGTGAGGATCATTTTTAAATTGTACTGGTCATTCCATGGAAGCTTTTCATTTTAAGCTATTTCTCCAGTATGAACTGCTGTTTTTTATAGGTTTTTTTGTTTGGTTTAAAAAAGGCCCTGCCTCCACAGTTTACGTACTGCTGTAATTTTAATAACACTATGTGAATATTTTCTACTTATCTTTCAGTTTAACTAAATGTATTCTATGTCATACTTACAGCTTACCTGAAAGTAACGTAGCTGGTTTTGTGAGTAGAGGATGTCTGAAGCTGAAACATATATGTATGTGGTTCTACTTTCATATCTCGAAATACTGAAATCCTGAATTTCAGTATCTCAAGATGACAGTCACGAAAATCCACTACAACAAGATTCTAGAAAACTGAACGTCACTATACTGAAAGTTCATAATACCGAATTTTCAGTATGAGATGCTCTGTTTTCACTTGTACCCTCCAACACAGAAACACAGAAATCTACGTGTAAGACCCCTGCACCCCCCCGCTAATTATATATATCAACTCCAAGTTTGCACTACCACAAAAAAAAAAAAAAAAAAAACCTACTGTAACACTCCCTATTACTTCAAGTTACAAACATTCAAACCTATACCTGTGAGAAGCACATACACTACACATCTACAAAAATCACCACTTTCAAAACTAACATACACAAACTTTCACCTACCTACCCCAACCTACTCCTAAAACTACCCAACAAATTAAAACATAAAACATTTCTATCCAAAACCCTTACACACTACACATCTACCTGAAGTTTCTGCACATAACCATACGTCAGCCGCCATATCTGCTTCCCAGAAACCACTACACCTTAAAGGGACAGCATAAAATTCACAAAAGACTGCACCACAATTACTACACCCTCAACATTCTCAGATTCACTATTTTGCACTTACAAACAACTGAATTTTTGTCATTTTCATCTCAAGATACTGAAATTTGGTATTTCAGTATTTTGAGATTTGAAAGTAGAACCATGTATGTATATTCTTTTCGGTCAGAGATATAGCTTGCTATTCAGACATTCTGTGTCATTCCCTAGTATGGCAGCCGCCTCAACTTTAAACTGAGGAGCAAAAAAAGGTTCTCTTCTACTTAAGGAAAAAAAGCTCTTCTCTTTTCCTTGGAAAACTGTAGGACAGTGCTTGCTACATTTGTACCTAGTACATTGGTAAAGCATATACTACATATAGAGAGCTGAGCTAAAGTGCTTCATCCCTGAGTGTTCATACAGTATCGGCATCTTGAATGCAGGTACTGCACTACATTTGCACATTGCACCTGGAGTGGCTACCCTGTTTATCCCACCATAGCTATGCCTCTGGGTTCTGTATCTGCAGTCAGTGATTCCACTTAATAGGTGTATTCAGCAGTATATCTTGCACATTTTAGTAAGTGATGTTCGTAATGAAAACTTTGTAGTTTTGACTGTAGTGCAGCTGATATTGGATTCATATGTATCCCATATGTAATGTGTTTTCTTAGATCAAAATAAAGTCTGTAGGGGAACTTACTGTAGATCTCTCAGAAAAAGGCGTTTTCTTTCTTTTTTCTTTCTTTCTTTCTTTCTTTCTTTCTTTCTTTCTTTCTTTCTTGCTTTCTTTTTTTTTCTACTAAGCTAACTACTCAGATCAAAAGCAGACATAAGTCCTGGACAGTGTTTATTTCCTTTCTGTGGAGGGGCAGTTGAGGAAGTCTGTCTATACTGGGTCTATGACATTTCACTTAATCTTAAAATAGAGAACACCTCTTCATCGAACACCTTTTTAGTTAAGCTATCGATTGTCAAACAGAGTTTTCAGTGAAATTTTTCCCAGGGCAAGGCAATTGTTGGCTACTATCTAGAATTTGCCCTTTTCTTCACTGTAGTGCGATCTCGGTGTTGATATATTTAGTAGGAGGGTGTAGCCCCCCCCCCACCTGGATAGGTGTTAAGTTTTATTATTTGCTTCTGTGTTGCTAGGATGGCCTACCATCGCCTTGCCATAGGCAAACTTCTCTGGAAAGTCTGTTTGACAATCGGTAGCAACACTAAATAGGTGTTCAATGAAGAGGTGTTCGCTATTTTAGAAATTTGATGAAATGCCATAGACCTGTCTATGCCACTGAGGTTTCATGACAATCTTTTGAGATTCACATTCCTTTCTTCTTGAACTGGAGGATTCACACTGCTCACCAACCATTATGAAGGAGTGGTCCTGATGGAGGGTCATGCAGCAAGAAACCTTATGGCAAAACCAAAAAAGCAGTAACCATACTCCAAATTTAGATTTGCTGCTTAGAATAGCCATAAAAAACAAATAGCGAAAGCTATCCAATAGCAGAAACTCTTAAAAAACTTTAACAAAAATGCCATCTTAAACAAATCCTAAACTTTATTTGCAGAGTGTAAGCACTATCATATCATAAGAGGGATTTCATCAGATTGGAGGGAAACATACAGTTCCCAGTTAACTAAAATACTAACAAACTGCATTGCAAAAAATCAAATGAATAAGGTCTCAATAATCTTTCTTTAAGAAAACTCAAATTTTCTCTATAATTTGAACCAGGAGTGCTAAATGCATTTAATTTTAACTGCCAGCAGTACTCCTTCCATTTGAGGTTGTTTTTTTTTTTTTGCATCAGCTATGAACTAGAATATTTTTTCTTAGTTTTGTTATAGAAAGTAAAAAAATATTCCCATAGTTTCACATAGCAACAATGCCTTGTATGAAATTGTAGCTATAACTGGTCTGTATTGCATACATATGTTTATAAATTGTATTATGTAGCTCTGTGGCTGTTCTCCCAACATAAATTGCAATACATTTTTACCAATATGTTGCAGGAGCTACAGCTTTGGAATTAAAACAAAACAAAACAAACAAACAAAAAAAACAAAAACAATATTTACCTAACACTCATTTAATAAATACAAGGAAATAATACAGAAAATAAGAAAGATTGTTCCCTCTTTGTTTCACAAACAGAGTTGTTCATCTATTTTATTTATTTCTTCAGGAAAGCCCCTAATTTTCCAGTTTATTTCTATCGGTAACCTGATGGAGTATTCACTTATGGAAGATTTTCTCAATCTGAGTTTCTTTTTGGGTCAAACTAGACTGCCTATAAGGTTTATAAACAGTGGCAATAACTTCATTACATCTTTCATTATATCATCAGGATACCGTCTGCAGCAGAACATTTTGACCAAATTATAGCCAAAAAAAAAAAAACAAAAACAAAAAAAAACAAACAAACAAAATACAAAAAAACACAAAACAAAAAAACCCTCCTCATTGCTAAATGGCTGCTCTTACAAATTGCCCTTTGTTAATGTTTTTCTTCAGAGTTTCAGAATGCATGATATCATTATTCAAATACAAATTATTCTGTACAAGCTACTTAAAGATCTTCAACAAAAGAGATCCCTTTGCTTTCTATGGTTCCAAATCCAAAACAAAAGCAAATTCCTTGCTATAACTGAAAGTAAAATCCATGTAATAAAAAAACTTTTAAAATCTATGTAATCATTTATTTGATTTAAATATAAAATAAAAGATTCAAGTTCTGAATGCTTCCATACCATAGGATAAAACATTGTTAATAATATGTTTAAAAACACAATATGCTTAATAAATATTGACTTAAAAATGTGCTTATTTCCCCATGTGTAAGAATATATGTAGTTGACCATGTAAGTATCAGTGGAGGTATTGTGTTCATTTCTGAAACTTTCTTGAGAGTTAGTGAGTTGGCCATATTTGTTGATATGTTCAAAAAATTGTTGGCATATATTTTTTAAAACTTTGGTTATAGAACATCAAATGGGTTATGGGCTAGTAATCTTGGACTCCTGAAGGGGAAGATATTTTTAAATATAGGAGAATCCATTTGAAACAGTACTACATTCAAATTCTCAACTACAGTGACAGATTTATAGCTAAATCAAATACTCCTATTTACAAAGCAGAACAGTAATAGAGTAAAGAATAATGTATTGGGGTTGCAAATGATATGTAGTACTGACTACTATAAGCTTGTAGATACTACTGATAAATGTTTTATTCCAGAAGATTAGGTTGGGGATGAAAATGGTTCTTAGAGTGGCCTACCTACCAAATTAACAAACATTGTGCTACATGCTACCAACCAGCAAGGAAGCACCATTTCAAAATTCTAGTTGCAAAGGAGTAAAGGATGGCTTGCACAGGGCTGGAGGAGGTGAAGCCATGCTGTTTTCATATTTGGTATGATGATGAAAGAGGATAAAGAAGCACTGGGTGGAAACAGAAATGTGTTGTCCTTTTTAGATATATACATGTTTCCGGAGACGTGTGTTAAATGGAAGTGAACTAAGGAGGAGTATGACTATGGCCAACTGAAGACAGAAAGAAAGAAAAGGACATGAATGAAGTTTAGAAATTCACTAGATAGGATAACTCTACAAAGAGACAAATTTACTCAGCAGAGAGATGTAGAAGGAAAAAATGTGTGTTTGAGTTGGGAGGTGAATGAGATTTCCTTTCTGCAGTAAGTGTCAAGGCAAATTAGAAGAAAATAAAAAATGTTAAGTAAGGGCTGTAAAACAGGGAATTAGATTTCATTTAAACTTATTTCTAGTTTTATAGCAAAAATAGACATTTGCTAAACAAAACATACTTGCATTGAAAACAGACCTAGCATATGCACCAGTAAACTTCTCTTCCCTTGAATCCCAAATTTAGTAAAAATGCATCTTGCAAATTATTAACTCTAAAAGGTGATGGGATTCATACTTAAACAGAGTGAAGTAATAATTAGCAGCTATGTGAGGGGTGCAGAGATAGAAAAAAAAAAACGAATATGTAACGCATTTGCTAATAACCTAGGATAGCCCACTGAACAATTGCCCATTTTCAGAAACAGCCCAGGAGTACTGTCTGGTAAGTTAACTTGGTCGTTGTACAGGAGATAAATGAAGGCTGAGAGAATCAAACTCTTTACTGTAGGAAGCAGCTCTTTAACACCTCATAGCCTTACTCATCTGCACTAAGTGTTTAACAAATTGTTGTAGCCCAAACATAGTTGTTGTTTCTTTCGGCTTATCCCAGTTAGGGGTCGCCACAGCAGAACTCCGGTCCGCTAATGTTTGGTAGTGGATTTTTATGTGCCGAGTTACCAGCCCTGATGCACAGCCTTCAATGAAGGCATGCCCATTCATGCATGCCTCCACACAGAAGACGCTCTAGCTGTGAGGCGACAACGCTACCACAGCACCACTACCGCGGGTGCTTGCAAAAAAACAAGCTAAATTAAAAATGTATTCATAGCTAAAATGTTGACAGTAAAGTTATAGACGTCATGCTGTCTGGTTTATTCACAACTAAACAAATTGCCAACATTCAACAAAACAAGGAAACTAAGGCTCACACCCAAATAACATGGCTCATATGATGCCGTTCCAGTTTTTTACTTACAACTGTACTACCACCAAGTCAGACAAATGGGACATCAGTTTAATTTCTTAACCAAAGGATATGCACATTCAGGAGTTCGGCATGTCCTTATGCTATACTATAGCGATGGTATTATAAAAAAATTAATCCATGTAGCTGGTGTTAAATTAGAACCAAGAATTGATCTTCTAGCTTCTAGGGCAAGTGGACTACCTTTTAAACCAGTGATGGTGTTGATACCTAAATATTTGAAACAGCCAAGTATTTCACAAACATTAAGTTAAGACTGGACAATTGATAGCAATAAAGTCATAAAATCAGCATTTTTGGCTGACTAAAACAAGATTTTTGTTGATTACAAACCAAGTGTCTCAGTCATCTAAAAGTTACCTTAATCATCTACATATCTTCCGATGCATTTAAGGTAGAATCCAACAAAGTCACAGGACTCTAAAATATACAAAGTAATCTTATATATGTGGTGAAAATGTGTTTTCAGCTACCTGATCTAATCCAGGTACAGTTAGTCACAATACATAAATGGCACTGGATCATATACCATAAGGAAATAGTGGGGGAAATGCACTTTCACTATAATTAACAAAATTATTGCTGCTGCTCAAGAAAACAAAACCAGTACATTAAAAATGAAAATCAACATAATGGAGATGACTAACTTTAAGATAAATTGGTGGTTAAGTTACACAAAGAAAATGCCCACATTAGCAGCACCCCAGTTACAATATGGCATATGTTAAAAAGTGGTACCAATGCAACAGATTTGCCACTCATATATATTTTTGTTATACATTGAGTAGGTAGTGCTAGATCTTTTAGATTTCATGGTAGCAGACAATAGCGTTTAAAATGTATGCTGGCTATCAGACATCTGGGAAATTGCTGTTTACAAATGCCTAGCGCATACTGCCCAAGTGAAGTTATGGTGACTGCTGATGTGGCTGTTTTATGGGACCCTAACTCAAGAGCAGAATTATTTGTTAGAAAAATTACTTTTTAGTAGAATTATGTGGAGATGAAGTGATGGAAGTGGGTATTTAAAAGCCTGTTGCCTAAGAGATAAGACAATATAACAGCTTTTGCTGAGATAACAATAGTCATATACTATCAATGTTAATCCACTGAGCTAGCAAATTGTCTTAACTTTGCAAAAGGCATGAATGCCATTTAAAAGCTGAGTATGCTATGAGAAACTATAGACTAGATTACCAGCATCTTTGTAAAAAACTTACTAGAACAAAAAGAGAGTGAAGACAGGGAGGGTGATATAGGGGTTATATAAAGATGTATTTTAACTCTAAGTATGGCAGTTAGTGAAAAGGATTAAGGTTCTGGACTGTAAATTAACTGCTTCCTGTAGTCCAGGGTTTGCCATTTGCCTTTTGTGTTTCTGAGCAATTACTTACCCATGCAGTGTTCTCTGACAACTAATACGTTGGGCTGGGCTTCAGTGGTCTCACGAACTGCATGCCTTTTAACTGCCTATGAACAGAGAAGTTTCTGTCTGTAATGAACAAACTGAAATAGTGATGCCTATAACAATGACCTGAAAATTCACTGTGATGGAGGAAGTAGCAATCCTGTTTTGGAGAAGATGAGTAAGGTACTGACTTCATGTTGGACTGCATTGACATCTTATCCATGGAGTAAGTTGATGGCTATAGTAGGTGGGCTCAAGTTTTCATATCTTCTTTGACAAAATAAATGATTATTGTAAGATAATCTTTTTATCTTGTTCATGTGAGTGCTAGGCTGCATTCAGGCAGTATGCTGATTCACCTTCCATCCATTAAATTTATCCTCATCTATTCTTTGATCCACTTATATCACCCTACAATTTTGTGTAGAGTTGCATAACTCCATCAGCCTTTTCATAAAGAAATGCCTCCTAACAGCAGACCTTATTTTTTTTATATTTAAATTGCCATTCACAGCCTTTCCTTCATTTACTTACTTTTCCTTGTAAATGATTCCCAGCCAATAGACTCATCAACACCTGTATCACATCCCACTCTCCAACTTTCTTCTGACTATGTCATATCTGTTGAGCAAAATTTCTTGTGCTATCATGCAAACCTAACGTGCTTTCACTTCTCTTTATTTATGACTATATAAGCTGTCTACCATTCACCATTTCAGAGATCAGCTTTGCATCCCCTCTACTTAGTTAACTTCTCTAATTGGCCTGGACCTCTAGAACTGGCTACAAAACACCAGGTGTGGCAGCAACTAATGCAATTTATAATCAGAACCCATTATTTTGCATCACATTATCTGGTTTGATATAGGTTTGTAAGTATATATTAGGCTAATGACTACCATGGCCTTTATATGCCTAGCCATGCAACCCAACCCAATTGTGTCCCTATGTATCATAGTGCTTATTAGGAGGGGGTATGTTAGGAAGTTTCCAGAGGTTATGTGGGGGTGGTATATTACTTTGACATAACTGTTTGCTTCTGTCTGTCAGGCTGAATTTTTGAGTATCCATCCATTGTTATAGGTTATACTTATATAGGGTTAGGGATGGACTGTGTTTCACATGGATGGGGAGCCTATTTCAGAGCATGGGGATCCTCTGAGACACATACCTTTCTCACCAACATGTTTTACTATGTCATAAGAAAAATTTATATCCTTGGATCTAGTGGTTCTGATGTTATTTGTTTTGCAGATTTGCAAAAGGTCCTTCAGAGCTGGATCTGAGGATGATTTATATGCCAGGCATAGTTAATCTCGCAGTAAACTGTAGGAGGCAGATTATAGAGATGGGGCTTTAAGGTGATCTATATTGGACAGTGTGTTTATACCCTAGGTTCTCTTGATAAGTAACCATTGTGAGCATTTTGGCTTTTGCATGTGTCTGGTCAGGTGCATGCTGAAGGTGGTATTATATTCAATGATGGATCTGATAAAGGCTAAATAACATGGCATTATGACTTCTTTGGACCTGGATGCCATACCCTCACTTATAAGTTGGACAACGTAGAATGATTTTCTAACCAGTCTGGCCGCATGCTGGTCAAAGGCCAGATTACTGTCTACATATGTTGCCAGATCCCTCACTACTGGGTTGACTGTTAGGTGTGTCTTATCAATGGAGTAATTAGTACTATATTGCAGTTTTCTGAAAAGGTACTATAATGCATTTCTTGGCATTGAGTTTTAATCTGTGACTTTGGCACCAGTCTTTTGTTAAATCCACTTGTAGGATGTTTGAGTCATGGGAGGAATCTATGATGGCTCTCAGTTTGCAGTCATCTGCTAATTTTGTCAGCCAAAAGCCCTTGACATTAGCCTTTACCTCCAAAAAGTAGATGTCAAATAGGAGCCCTGAGGTAGCCTGCTCATGATCAGTCTCTTAGTGGAGGTGGTCTCACCAGTCCTGATTTCCTGGGTCCTGTCTGTGAGCCAGCTGACAATCCAATGAGTTATGTAGGGGTTTATCACCAGTTTACTGAGTTTGTCAACTATACCTCAGTGGGGTATTTGTATAAAATGCCTTAGCCAGGCCAGGTAGGCAGTGTGCACCATTTTCCTCTCATCCATTGCCATGGTGACCTACTCAAAGAAGCCCATCAGGTTTAGTAGCCATGACCTTCTCGTGACAAAGCAAAACTGGGTTGGGTCAAGTGTCTGAAGGGTGCCCATGTCTTTGTTGATCATTTCCATGATAATTCATTCCATGGCTTTGCATATTAGACTAGTTAGATTAATAGGTCTGTAGTTTCTGGAGCTGGATGGTCCACCCTTGTGAAATGGAATAACCATCACAGTCTTTGATTCTTGTAGTACAAAGCCTGTTTTGAGACTGTAGTTGAAAAGTGACTCAAGTGGTCCTGATAAGTCATCTTTCAAGCTATTTAGGAGGCATCCTGGAATGTTGTTGCGGCCCATTGAGGCTGTGTTTTTGGTCTTAGTGAACACCACCAGGACCTGTTCCACATTAAAAGTGGTGGAGGGGTATGCTAGTAGGCATTTCATGGAGGGAGGCAGAGGGAAGTGTGGGGTGAAGTTTGAGCTGAATTTGTCAGCCAGCAAATTCGTAATGTCACTATGCTCAGTGAAGGTGCCACCACTGACCACCAGTTTGGCACACTGCTGTGGGATGCCTTTGAGGTTTCAGACATATCTGTAGTAGGCCTTGTGGTTATCTTTAGCCTGTGTAGCTATCTTGACCTTGTTATTGGCCTTGTGGGACTTAGACTAAGAGGACTAATTAATTAGAAAGTACCAATCATTGTGAGAGTTGCTCTTCCTGATTTTAGCCATGACTTTTCTTCCATTTGTTATATACCCTATTAAGGTTAGGATTCCACCAGTATGGTTTGTTTTTAGAGTTTGTTTGGGTTTGCTTCTAGTAAGTACAGCAGCCTCTACATAGCTATTTACATGGCTGTACAGGGTCTCTGTGAACAATTCCACATAAGTTTCTGTGAAGTAGGGGTTGGGAGGGGCATTGACTTTTGACAACTAAATCTTAATGTAGTTTGCTTTGGAATAGCTCCTAACTGTTACAGGGTTTGCTGGGATTACTGAGTTGATTTTATTTTGAAGAGACAGCTTTGTGGTCCAACCTCACTATTGAGGATGTGACACTGTTTGGGGGGAGGAAGTACCAGGTCAAGTATGTTTGGACCTCTGGTGGGTGTGTGTGTGTGTGCTATCTGGTCAAAAATATTTGTGCTAATAAAGTCCAGAAATCGTTGTCTCTGTGTGCTTGAAGCAGTGCATGTTTCCCAGTCTACAAATGAGTACTTAGTCTCCCATGAAAAGGGTATTTAGTTTAATGGTGAGTATCTCCAGTAGATTCCACCAGTATGGTTTGTTTTCTAGGTTATGGTATGGGACTTTGTCATAATTTGCACATGGATAAATTCCAGGGCACCATCCTATTTAACCAAACTACAGTTATATTTGTTGCTAATATAGATTAACACTCCTCCAACTTTTGTTCTTGTCTGTGCAGCTGATGGTGGAGATGTGTGAAAAGGACTAAAGCCTTGTGCTGCTGGAGTACTTTCAGTGGAGTTAAACTAAGTCTTGGTAACGGCACAGACTTCTATTTTCTCCAGAGTGAGTAGAGCTTGTAGGGTGTGGAGTTTCTTGTTTAGGCTCCTAGCATTGAGCAGAAACACCTTTAAGTTTTATTTGCTATGTCAGTAGGTTTGTCAATTTGTATTGCCTAAAAAGGTCCTAAGTCGTTGCTTAAAGTTTTAGCTGATATTCAGAAGTCTAGTGGAGACAAGTGCAGACCATCCTTTGCAAAGCCACTTGGTTTGTTAACCATGTTCTCTTAGACTGACAAATATTGAATCCCCCTAGAAGGACACCAGGAACTAAGGCAATTATTGAAGTCAGTCATCTTTTGTTCATACTGTGGTATCATCCGTGGTAACGGTAAAATGCTGCTCAATGCAAGGCACATAACTGCCTGAGACACACACTTATAGAGATCAATAATGCTTATATAGTACAGCGTGTGCATAACTTAATGGATCTTGGCTCTGGATAAGCAAGTAACTGTTATCTTCTCCTTATTCTGTCTGGTGAGTGGGGCATCTGTGTGTTGTGCAATGGAGTCCCTATGACAAGAGTCCTGAGTAATGGGTTTAGTTGCCTTATGGGTTTTGCTCTTGGGGCTCCACTGGGTGTAGGCATATGTGTGTGTTTGGTGTTGCTTTTGATGAGTGTTTTAGGATTGCTAAGGATAGGTGTTGCTTCTAGTAGGCTTAGGAGGTCTTCGAGATTTGGGAAGATTGCTTGTTAGGGCCTCAGTATAAATTGGTCTGTGTGTGTGGTGGACATTGTGTTTGGGGCATGTAGTGTGTTTGTGTTCTTGACAAGCTTGTTTATATGTGAGACTTTTGCCTGCAGTGAAATTGCATCTTTTGCATACTGCATTTGTGTTTTTGATAAACTTGTTTGTATGTGAGATTTTTGCCTCCACTGAAATTGCGTATGTGTATCTCTCGCATGCTGTGTTGGTTTCTTTAAGGATTAAATGGTTGTCTGTGAAATTGAGACAATTGCTACATTGTCTCAGGATGCCCATATCTACCAAGCTGGTTATGCAGACATTTGGAAATTGCATATCCATTCTGTCCAGACCTGTAGTTGGATGGGCTACTGTAAATTGTGGTCTGGGTTATACAGAGGTCTCCTTGGGTTATCTCTGGGGTTTGGCACTAAACTAGGTTAGGTTGTGCTAAGATATGATAGTAGTGCTGTTTAATGTGCAAACTAGCTGTTGTAAGCTTGTTTCAATGCAGTGGCTTTGTTTTAGCCACACTATGTTACAGTTTTCAGTTCTCAGGATAGTTTAATAGATAAAATTTACTTTCTGTGCATTTGTCTATATAGAGCACTGATAACCTCTTGATATAAAAACACCAAAAAAGGATGCTTGTGAGTGTAATGCTGCAACAAAACTACTCCCTTGGCAAGGCGATATCAAATATTAGGGACCTTTAGAATGATTTAAAGGAAAAATCAACAAAGCATTAACATTAAAACAGTTAACTGGAGTACAAACAAAATAAATCTGTTATCTCCTAAGGCTAGATCTAGATTAACTCAGGACACTCAGAGTGTGGCAAGGGTGCCAAGCAGACAGGAACACCGCAAAAATGAGCAGGAGACAATGTGTAGCAAGGGAGGTTTACTCAAGTGCAATACTGGACTTAAGAACAATACTGGTTTGCTGGGTGGAATTATGGATATATGGAAAACATTGGGTAGGAAAGTAACTAAACTGGATACACAACAGACAATAGCAATGAAAGACAGGAGGGAGGGACTTTGGAAGTCAGAGTACCATAAGAGTCAGAAGTTAGAGAGACACAGCCCTTTAAAACCACTACAACAAAATGGTAGTAGGGTTAGGAATTTCAAGCTGGAGTTCTAGTCCTACGGTTAGAATCTCAGAAACATTTAGCTTAATGTCTCAGTGGGGGCTGAGACAGAATAAAAAATAGGGGAAAAACAGCACATTAGCAAGGTAAACTGAAATGTGACTTTAAACAGAAATATGCAGCTATACAAATATTGAAACACAAATCCTGGTACAGAATTCACAATACTGTCACAACTGGAGTCTAACCACAGACTAACACTCCAGACTATGCAGAAATTTATCAAAAAGACTATTTAGGAAAAAAAAATGCTGTAATAATTGACTAAATGAGGCTCAAATTTGGCAGTAAATAACAATTTTGCCCCAACTGTGAATGAAGCTACAAGTCCCAGACTGGGTTCAAAATATTAAAAGCTACCTTTTAAATGTAATTCTAGTCATGGAAATAGAACTGCAACATAATATATAAGCAATGTTTAAATCATTCCATAAATGCAAATGAAGCTAGAAGACTGACATACATACATACATACATACATAGATAAACATTTTTCAAGCATGGGCATGAATGTCCTTCTAGGCTGCCAATATACCAAAACACTCATTCCCTTAATAAGTGTCCAAGCTGTTCTTAAAAATTTCTAAACTAGTACTTGCTTTAACATAATTTAGTAGTTTGTTCTGTGCATCAGCTGATGTCTCAGAGAAAAATGCTCAAGCCCAAAAACACAAAAACTGAAGTAAAATGACCAAAATACTCCTCTTTACTCCAAACAAGACTAAGAACAGGGGCAGGCAGCAAAAAACAGGTGGAAACAAACTGTCAAACAATCTATTTTATTACTAAGTGCTTTTGTCTGGTACTTAACTTAGACATGGGACTTCACCAGAGTAAAATTGAATAATGAGGTGGGATGGCTATTTAAAGTTTAAAAACACCAATCACAAAGCACATGTAATGAATATTATGCAAGTCACATTACAACACTTTTGAATAAATAATGAAAGCCATAAGCATAAGAACATTTGCTAAGATTTGTAGTGTTTAGAACACAAATAATTATAATAATAATAATTACAAATAGTAATCAAATTGAAAAACCTAAGAAATCTATGTTTAAATATTAAAAGATCTCACTTATAAAACACTTAAAAAAAAGATTATCATTCAACCATGGTAGTTCACTGGCATTTAACCTAGTTTGCCAGCACAGCTCTTTGTATTCTAAGAGATGTTCGATGTTACCACCTCTGGGGTTTAGAATTACTCTGTGTATAATTGTAAAAAGAAATGTATTAAAATTGTCAAAAACCAGTGAGTATCTGTATAAAGGTTTAGTGGGTTTCCTGTTTTTAGTGTAGGAAACACAGGTGGCTAAATACACTATCCCCTGAGTGTCACAATTGACATGCCCAGGACAACTAATAGATCTGTGGTAACTGCTTACACTGACATAAGATCCATCATTTATGACTTTGCAAGTTTTACATCTCCCACATTTTGCCATCTTAAACCTATAAAGGTCACATTTCTTTGTTGGGTCAGCCTCCACCAGTTCTTTTAGATTCTTACCCCTAAAAAACAAATGAAGTGTTTCACCTAACCTCCTCTTCATTTCTTGGGCAAAAAACAAGTTCCAATTGGAGGTAAAAATTCTTTGGATCCTGAAGACACCCCTATTCTAGAGAATTACTATTGCTCTATTTTTCAAAATATCTGGTTTTCTAGGGGTGTCAGTGTTAGATATATCTTTTGGGTGAGTTCCCAAAATGGATGCATACTTTTCCTTCATTCCTTAAAAAATTAACTCTTACATTTTTGAGGAGGTCTATGGATAACCTCTTTTTTGAACATTTCAATTGAGTTCTTCATCTCACAGGCAAATATAGTGTCATCCATGATTAGCCTTAAAAGTCCTACTAACTGACCTTTAACACTGCTTTTTTTCTGAAAGTATGGGTGACAACTAGTAAAGTATAAATAATCATTCAAAAATGTTTCTTTCCTGAAGATGGTGGAACAGCACCTCATGTTATGTGTCTTTGTAAAGGATGACATCTAAAAAATACATCTTGTAGAAGGCCTTTTTGTATGTAAATCTTAAGAATTCAGTAGAGTTCCCACAATGGGTAACAAAGTCATCCAGTTGTGGCTCACTTCTATGCCATAAAATAAGGATGTCATCCAGAAATCTAAAATAGGCTTGGATATAGTTGTTAAAAGGGGAGATGAACACAGCTTCCTTTTCTCATGCTAATAGAATGATGTTAGGAAAGACTAGAGCACATTTTGCACCTATAGTTATTCCTGTTAAAATATTCACCCACAAAAACACAAAATTGTTTTTTAAATCAAGTTCCATAAATTCACTGATAACATAAATGTTATTGTTGTCAAAATTGTGGGTGTCCTAAAGTGCTCTGGTAAGTGCTTCCAAGCCTAAACCATGAGAAATAACAGAAAATAAATTGACAGCATCAACAGTGACAAATAAAAGTTCATTGCCCAAAAAAACAAGATTATTTAACTTGTCAAGGATGTGCCAAGAATCATTTAGTAAATGTCCCTGCCTGGAAATAATGTATTTATATTTCACATCAATAAAGGCCACTAAAAACTCCATTTTTGATAGATGTGATGTCATAGTAGGTCTCGGTGGATGGTTAGTAGTACTTTTGTGGAAGTTGGGTATACCAAATATTGAATGTATCAATGCAAGATTAACCTTATTAAAATCAAAAGTTTCACCCATAATGAAAACTTGATCCAACATCTCAATAAACTGGTAATGTTCTTGTACACAATACTGACTTCATTTTTGATACCCTCATATAAACCTCTTCATCATTAAGGATATCAAAAATTTTAGCAGACTAATCAAGTTGGTCCTTCAGTCCTACCCCCACACTTGCCTGGTTTCGTGACCCAGATCCTTCTATCTGTCATAATATTTCTCAGCACCACTTGTTCATCTCTTGTCAAGTTATCCAAAAAAGTCCCATTGCCTCTGTGACTAATGAAGTTTCTAATTTGGTCACCACACACATTCTCATAGGTGAAAACCATGGAATAAGGAGAAATAAAAGTACTTTTTTTTCTTTAAAGCATTCTCTTTTATTCAGTGACCTATTTGGTTGTCTCCAAAATATATACTCAAATTCTATTTGTGAGTGAACATTATTAAATTAACCATAGTTTTCACCACATCAGTTTTAAACTCATACACAAATGCAAAACCTTTTTTGAACAAGGTTTCATGAGATTTATCTACTTGCAAATGACTTAAGTTAAAGATTTTGAAACTACTAAAATCATGTCAATTACTAGCAAAGTCATTGTTGACAACAGTTAAAAGTTTTTCTTGGTGGGTCTGTGATTCTTTTTCCTTCCTTTCTGCTTGGATTTCTGTTTCTGAAATCCCCCCTGGGCTTCCATTCCCAAAGTTTGATTCTTCAGTCTCCCCTATCTGCATGACCCAACCTGGTCGAAAATATTCTCATTAGCACAAGGACCAGTATCACCCTGATTGGAGGCATGACCAGAACAGAGAGAGGCAGCAAAAACCAGGTGGAAACAAACTGTCAAACAATCCACTTTATTACTAAGTGTTCTTGTCCCTTACTTAGACATGGGACTCCATCAGAGTAAAATTGAATAAATGCACCAAAAATCTCTCCATAATTATCAGTATTGTTTTGAAAGATAGGATTTGAGGGGCTATTTCCATGAGGTTTGTCCTGGCTGTTCTTATTACCGGGGGGATACATTAGTTTCATCTCATATTTTCTTTTATGTGTGAGCAAGTTCTTCTGTTTCCATTCCTTATTTCTTACAATGATCTTATCAAACTTCTTAAAAATATAATCATAATCTGAATGAAAGACTTGAAAAAGTAAATCTCTTTCAATATTAGCATTTAAAGCCTTAATTTCTGAGTCAAGTCTGCTTAATTTCAGCTCATTCTCTTTAATAATTAGCCTAATTAAATCACAACCTGCACTGTGAAACAACACTAGAATTTTGCTGTGAAAAACAGAATTTGGCACCATCCCATGGGGTAATTTCCAAAACCTTAAACCCTTCTGAACCTTTTAGCATGAATACATTCAGTCAAATATATATTGTCTATCTGCAGGCTCCTGTACAAAACTGGCTTGTATTCAAATAACCTAAATGGGTTTTAAAGGGTGCTGAAGATTCTGTACTCACCTTGTGAAACTACAAATCAGAGGATTTTAACCAGGAGTGAAAGAAAACAGTTCTGTTTACTTTGGTCGGCTGACTACATTGTTCACCTGGTATGAAAACATCTAGGTGGTAAAGCATTGATGTTAAAATGCACAGAGGTTCCTTCCAAATTCTCTTCCAGTGAGCTTCTTCACTGGCTGGCCATCAAACTGGAAGAGCTTGACTGGGATCTGTTAACATACTTCAAGAGGTTTTGCAACAGCAGCATTAGATCCCCAGGAAATGAATGACATGGGTTTGCCATCCTGAAAAATGTTCAATTTCAAAAATACAAAAACTGAAGGAAAAGGACCAAAATACTCCTTGTCTTCATTCCAAACAAGATTAAGAACTGGGACAGGCAGCAAAAACCACGTGGAAACAAACTGTCAAACAATCCACTTTATTACTAAGTGTTCTTGTCCCTTACTTAACTTAGACATGGGACTCCATCAGAGTACAATTGAATAACGAGGCAGGACAGCTATTTAAAGTTTAAAAACAGAACTAGTAAAAAATGCACCAAAAGGACCATGGAATACTCCTTTTAATTAGTTAAAACCAGAATAAAATCCAATATAGAATCCAATACAAAATACATAATACATTGTGTTGAGCGCTTTCTGATGAAGTCAATTCATTGATGAAAGCGCTCAACACAATGTATTATGTATTTTGGTTTTATTTGGACCCCACAAAAATGTCAGAATAATCATATTCATGATGTGGATTGTATAATATACAGTATGTTGGGTAATATGATCATTTTAATAATCAAAAGTTTCTCATCCATTGTAAATAGAAGTTGATTCCATTTGGTTATTAGATTTCTTATAGAAGCAATGCAATTATTATAATTTAATCTTATTATATCATTTATATTATTAGTTAATATAATTCCTAGGTAAGTTAAATAATCTATTTTAACCAGATAGTTAAGAAATTTCTGATCCCAAATGTTAGTGTTTGAATTTAAGGAAAGTATTTTTATTTTGTTATCATTAAAAATGAAGCCAGATTTTTTTTGGAAACATTCCTTAACATCAAAGATATTTTGCAGTGTTTCATTTGTTCCATTAACTGTAAGAAGGATGTCATCAGCAAAGAGCTGTACTTTGGCAGATATTTCGGAATTCAAACTAAGAGCCTTTATGTCTGGATTCATTGTTATATAATTTCCTAAGGGTTCCACAATAAGAGTAAAGAGTAAGGGAGAAAGGGGACATCCTTCTTTTGTTCCTCTGTTTATCAATATGTTTTAAATAATATAAGAACCAATCATTATATAAGCCTGACTTCCCTTATAAAGATGTGTTATAAGTTGTACAAATTTATTAGAAAAATTAAAAGTTTCTAGTGTGTAAAAAAAGTAATCCAAGTTAACTGAATCAAAATCACAGTTTATATCTAAGCTTAAAAGAGTTACATTTTTTTAATTAAAAGCATGATCTATGACTGTTAGCACTCTCCTGATACTGTCATATGTGTTTCTATTCAAGATAAATCCTGTTTGATCTTCAGCAATTAAAAATGGAAGGAATTTCTTTAATCTGTTAGCATAAATAGACATAAATATTTTATAGTCTATGTTCAATAGAGAAATTGGTATATATGAGGAATATCTAGAAGGATCTTTGTCTGTCTTTAATATGGGGGATATAAGGGTGTATTTCCATGAAGGGGTATATTAATTAAATCTTGACATTGTGAAAAAACTTGGTGTAATAGAATCAAAGCTTCTTTGGGTAATATTTTATAGATTATTATATAATTCAATCATTACCTGGGACCTTGTTTTGTTTTAAGATGTTGATTTGGTGTTTGATTTCTGATAATGAGATTGGCTTATCTGGAACGCTAATCTGTAAATATGTTAGTTTATTTGTAGTGTATTTTTTAATAAAAGATCTTGCAAGATCTTTAGAATCTAGTGTAATGGAACACTGATTAATTTTATTGAAATATTCTTTAAATTCCATTAAAATATCTCCTATTTCAGTTACCTTCTTTTTTTATCTGAATATATCTCTTTAATATGGTAAAGTTTACTACATCTTTTGTTCTTGATGGCCAGATTATTTAATGCCTTAGGATTGGTAGAAAACTTTATGAATTTAAATCTTGCTAGACTAATCTTGGTCTTATAATTCAACATTTCTAAATATTTATTATTCAAAGGATTGATCTCTTCATTCTTGTTAATTTTGTTTATTTGAGTTTGTAATTTTAGCTTATCAATTTTCTCTTGAAGAGTGTTTAATTCCTTATCCCAGAATTCTTTTTTATTAATAATCCAACTTGTTATTTTCCCATAAAGATATGCTTTTGAAGCATCCCAGACATATATGTCTGATGTAGCTTCAGTACTTTTAAGAGTGATAACATTTTTTATTTCTAATGCAATGAAGTCTTTAAAATCTGATAAAGTGGTTACATAGGCTGGATTGCTTTTAATTTGAGTACAATAGTTTGAATTAATTAATAATTCAAAAAATAATGCATTGTGATCTGATAATGGGCACGGATGTACTTTAACTTTACTTAGATTATCTATTAGCTGATTAGAGATATAAACCCTATCAATTCTGGAATATGAACCATGCCTTCTAGAGAAATGTGTATAAAAACTGAGTCTGAATCAGCAAAATCATTAATATCTCTAATATGATGTGTGGCAGCAAATTCAGTTAGATTTTTAGCTGATAATGATACTTTTCTTTTGTTAAGGGAAGATGAGTCTTTTTCATTAACTATACAATTAGAATCTCCAGCTATGATAATAATTCCTTTAGATAATTGAACTATTTGGTTTAAGTGTTGTATTAACTTAATTTTTGATACCCTTGTATAAACTTCTTTATCGTTAAGGATACCAAAGATTTTAGCAGAATAATTGAGTTGGTCCTTCAGTACCACCCCCCTTGTCCAGTTTTGTGACCTGGATATTTCTATCTGTCATAATATTTCTCAGCACCACTCGTTCATCTCTTGTCAAGTTATCCAAAAAAGCTCCATTGCCTCAGTGACTAATGAGGTTTCTAATTTCATCACCACACACATTCTCACAGGTGGAAACTATGGGATGAGATGGAGGAATAAAAGTACTTTTTTGTGTTAAAGCATTCTCTTTTATTCCATGACCTATTTGGTTGTCTCCAAAATATATCCTCAGATTTAATTTGTGAGTGAAGATTTTTAAATTAACCATAGTTTTCACCACATAATGGTCTTGATGGCCATATTATTTAATGCCTTAGGGTTGGTAGAAAACTTTATGAATTTAAATCTTATATTCAAATAATTGATCTCTTCAGTCTTGTTAATTTTCTTTATTTGATTGTGTAATTTTAGCTTATCAATTTTATCTTGAAGAGTGTTTAATTCCTTATCCCAGAATTTTTTTTTGTTAATATACCAACTTGTTATTTTCCCATAAATATATGCTTTTAAAGCATCCCAGACATATATGTCTGATGTATCTTCAGTACTCTTAAGAGTGATAACATTTTTTATTTCTAATGCAATGAAGTCTTTAAAATCTGATAAAGTGGTTAAGTAGGCTGGAATTCTTTTAATTTGAGTACAATTGTTTGAATTAATTAATAATTAAAAAATATTGCACTGTGATCCAATATTGGGCATGAATGTACTTTAACTTTACTTAGATTATCTATTAGCTGATTAGAGATATAAACCCTATCAATTCTGGAATATGTACCATGCCTTTTAGAGAAATGTATATAAAAAAGGGAGTCTGAATCAGCAAAATCATTAATATCTCTAATATGATATGTGTCAGCAAATTCAGATAGATTTTTAGCTGATAATGATACTCTTCTTTTGTTAAGGGAAGTTGAGTCTTTTTCATTAACTATACAATTAAAAGCTCCTGTTATGATAATAATTCATTTAGATAATTGCACTATTTGGTTTAAATGTCGTATTAACTTCATTTTTGATACCCTCATATAAACCTCTTTGTCATTAATGATATCAAAGATTTTAGCAGAATAATTGAGTTGGTCCTTCAGTACTACCCCCCCCCCCCTTGTCCAGTTTTGTGACCTGGATATTTCTATCTGTCATAGTATTTCTCAGCACCACTTGTTCATCTCTTGTCAAGTTATCCAAAAAAGACCCATTGCCTCTGTGACTAATGAGGTTTCTAATTTCATCACCACACACATTCTCACAGGTGGAAACTATGGAATGAGATGGGGGAATAAAAGTACTTTTTTGCTTTAAATCATTCTCTTTTATTCCATGACCTATTTGGTTGTCTCCAAAATATATCCTCAGATTTAATTTGTGAGTGAAGATTTTTAAATTAACCATAGTTTTCACCAAATCAGTTTTAAACTCATGCACAAACCTAAAACTTTTTAAAGCAAAGTTTCATGATATTTATCCACCTGCAAATGACTATAGTTAAAGATTGTGAAACTAATACAATCATGTGAATTATTATCAAAGTCATTGTTGACAATAGTTAAAAGATTTTGCTGGTGGGTCTGTGATTCTTTTTCATTCTTTTCTGCGTGGATTTCTCTTTTTGAAATCCACCCGCATTCTCTTTTATTCCATGACCTATTTGATTGTCTCCAAAATATATCCTCAAATTTAATTTGTGAGTGGGCATTTTTAAATTAACCATAGTTTTCACCACATCAGTTTTAAACTCAGGCACAAACATAAAACAATTTCCACCTATAAATGACTTTAGTTAAAGATTTTGAAACTGCAAAAAATCATGTGAATTATTATCAAAGTCTGTTGACAATAGTTAAAGTTTTTTATTGGTGGGTCTGTGGTCTGTTTTTCCTTCCTTTCTGCTTAGATTTATGTTTCTGAAATCCCCTCCTGAACCTCCACTCCCAGAGTTTGATTCCTCAGTCTCTCTGATTTGTGTGATCCAGCCTGGTCCAAAAAATTCTCATTAGCACAAGGACCAGAGTCATCCTTATTGGAGGCATCATCACCACAATCATTCTCTCCATAATTATCAGTAATGTTTTGAAAGATAGGATTTTGGGGGGCTATTTCTATGAGGTTTGTCCTGGCTGTTCTTATTACCAGTGGTAGGATACACTAGTTTCATCTCACATTCTCTTTTATCTCCGAGGAACTTCTTCTGTTTCCATTCCTTATTTCTTACAATTGTCTTATCAACCTTCTTAAAAATATAATCATAATCTGAATGAAAGAAATAAAGAAGTAAATCTCTTTCAATATTAGCATTCAAAGTCTTAATTTCTAAGTCAAGTCTGCTGAATTTCTTCTCATTCTGTTTAATAATTAGCCTCATTAAATCACAACCTGCACAGTCAAACAACTCTAAAGGTTCATTGTGAAAAACAGAATTCTGCACCATCCTATGGGGTAATTTCCAAAACCTTAAACCCTTCAAAATCCTTTATCATGAATACAGTCATTCAACTATATGTTGTCTATCTGCAGGTTCCTGTAGAAACCCAGCTTCTATTCAAGTAACCTAAGCTGGGTTTTAAAGGGTGCTGAAGATTCTGCACTCACCTTGTGAAACTGCAAATCTCTGGATTTTAACCAAGAGTCAAACAAAAAGTTCTATTTCCTTCTGTCTGCTCTGTACATTGTTCACCTGGTATAAAAAGTCTAGGTATTGAAGCATTGATGTTAAAATGCACAGAGGTTCCTTCCAATTTTTTTTCCAGCTTCTTCTCTGGCTAGATATCAAACTGGAAGTGCTGGACTGGTATCCATTAACATATTTCAACTGTTTTGTAACAGCAAAATTAGATCCCCAGGAAGTGAATGACACGGGTTTGTCATCCTGAAAAATGCTTAAGGCCAAAAATAGAAAAACTGAAGTAAAACAACCAAAATACTCCACTTCACTCCAAACAAGACTAAGAACTGAGGCAGGCAGCAAAAAACAGGTGGAAGCAAACTGTCAAACAATCCACTTTATTACTAAGCACTTTCATCCCTTACTTAGACATGGGACTTCATCAGAGTAAAATTGAATAAGGAGGTAGGACAGCTATTTAAAGTTTAAAAACACCAGTCACAGAACACATGTAATAAATATTAAGCAAGTCACATTACAGCACTTTTGAATAATTAATGAAATCCATAAGCATAATAACTGCTGATAAGATATTTAGTGTTAAAAAGATAAACAAAAATAATAATAATAATTCCAAAAGTAATCAAAATGAAACTTTGAAAGACTGAAACACTTGATAAATCTGTTACAAATATTAAAAGATCTAATTTTTAAAACACTTTTTAAAGAAATATTATCATTCAACCTTGGTGGTTGGCTGGCATTTAACCTAATTTGCCATTATAACTCTTTGTAGTCTAAGAGATTTTCAATGTCACCACCTTTGGGGTTTAGAATTACTCTGTCTATAATGGTATAAAGAAATGTATTAACATTGTCACAGACCACTGAGTGCCTGTATAAAGTTTTAGTGATTTTCCTCTTTTTAATGTCTCTTAGTGTTCACAAATTCTGTCTTTTAATTCTGTCTTAGTCTTACTGACATAAAATGATGTGCAGGAGACACAAGTGGCTAATTGTACTACCTCCTGAGTGTCAAAATTGACATGTCTAGGACAACTGATAGATCTTTGGTAACTGTTTACACTGACATAAGGTCCATTGATAATGAATCTGCAAGTTGTACATCTCCCTCATTTAGCCATCTTAGACCTGTAACAGTCACAGTTCTTTGTTGGTTCAGCCTCCATCACTTCTTTTTGATTCTTACCCCTACTAAAAAATGAATGAGTTGTTTCACCTCCTCTTTATTTCTTGCGTACAAATCAAGTTATATAGTGTCATAGTGTTAAATATAGTGTCATTCGTGATTAGCCTTGAAAGTCATATTAATTGACCTTATCAGCAGGGATGCCTTCAAGATCCATAAAATTTTGACCTCCAATTGGATCAGCTTATCACTCTCTTTGTGTAGCTAAACTGTTTTTATAAGATTTTTAAATATTTCTATAATCTGTTGTGTCTGAGAATAAATTTTAGAATCTATAGACAGTTTATCAATTTGTATGTTTTTACTCCTTCCATATCTTCTGCACTTATAAAAACATTTCCTGTTATGCTTAATTTGTTTATATAAATTTTCTTCAAAGTTTTCTTGATCTTGTCTCACGCTGTGCTTAATTTGTTTGTCCAGCTTGTTTATTTCAGTTTTCAAATTTGTAGTTTGACCTTGCTTCAATTTCTTACATTTTTGTCTCTCACCTTAATTAAGTATCTTGTTCTTATGGAAATATATCCCCCTGATGTTGTGTGGCTAGATCCTGATGTTAAACATTTTTGTACTCAGTTTCTCTTTCAAAACTTTCCACATTCCATCTGCAATTTTTCCTTTGAACACATCACTCCATTTAGTTTTACCTAGTGCCTGTTTTGCTTCCATATAATCTGCAATTTCATCTTCTGTGCATTGGTTTAGATTTCAGTTTGGCAGAATATCTAGCAACAAATTAAAGTTTATAACTCCATGATCACTGCACGTCAATGGTGTTAAAACATGATTTGAAATAACAGTAATTTCTTTAGGAACACAAAAAATGTCTAGTATGTTCCATTCCCTGGTAGGCTTTTCTTTACAACCTGAAGCAATTGTTCCTTAACAGATGTTGTGAATAATTTCCATATTAATGTTGTCGAATCAGTATTATTCCAATCTGTTTCTGGTAAATTTAAGTTGCCAGCTGATATTATTCTTTCCTCCAGTGTTTCATGCAAGAAATGTATGAATTCCACCAGGTCATCAGCAGTTGACTTTAGTGGTCTATATACTTCAACAGTTGTTATATGCTTCAGGGTCATCTTTAATGTCACAGTTACACAATCTATAGCATTAGTGTTATCACTGAGCATGTAGCAATCACAGGTCTCATAACTTTCTTTAATCCCTATCATAACTCCTCCACCTGATTTTTTGTTAGACTGTATGTTACAGTAAAAACATTTATATCCTGGCAGAACTGGTTTCCAATCATTATTCTTTAACCATGTTTCACAAACAATATTGACACCAATCTTGTGGAAACAGAGCAAATTTTCCAATAAAAAAACTTTGTTAATGCTCCTAGCATTAACAACCATTAGAAATGCATCAAATGTTGCTATCTGTGAACTGTTAAATTTTCAACCTGGCAAAAATCCTGCCTAGTGTTTGTCAAATAATGCAAAATATCTGCTGCAAAAATTCTCTTTGCTGATCTTGTCAAATGCACGACATCCTGTCTGAACACACATGTTCCCCAAACTAGGCTTGGATGCTCTACACATATCCATTCTCTACATTTTTTTCCATATAGGTATTTACCCAAAAATTGTTTCATTCACAGTGACCTGACTATCCTTTCTATGTCTGATTTCTGAAAAATATGTCCTAACACCAGTTCAAGCTATACTATTTAAGAGGGCTGTAAGTTCCCTATTAACAAGCAGAGAGTCCTTGTGGATAAGATAATTTGTACCAACATGAATTAAAACAGATCTGTACTTCCTTACATTAAGGCATTCCAAGGCTTGTCTCACATCTTGTATTTTTGCTACTGGCAAGCATAACACTATTCAGTGTTCATCATCTTTTCTGCAAATGTAAGTATCAGTTCCTCTAATAATAGAGTCTCCAATTACAAGAGTATCTTTTTGACTAGATCTGAAGAATTTTCAATTTCTAATATAGTAATATCTGCTGTATCAGTTGTTACAAAGGAATGCTCTTCATCACCATTAGTTTTATTAATCCCACTGTTTTCATTGTGTATTAAATTTGCAAGCATATAATTCTCATCCAGCTGGCTTTGTACATCCAATGTTTGAGCCATGTAGTCAACATCTGTCTTTCTCTTTCTTTTTCTTACAGTAATGTTCAGTCTTCAATCCTTCCATGTTCGGTTTTGATTTCTTCCTTTTCACTTGCCCCTTGCCTCTTTTTTCTACCTTCTCTTTTGGAAAAATGCTGCCTTTTTCTGTAGGCTGAAGGTTTTCTGATAGAAAAATGTTATCCTTCCCTCTAATCTATGTGTTACATAACAACGCAGTGTCCTTTTTAGCACATATTCTCTTTATTTTACAGACATTTATCAGTTTCTTTTTCTTCCTTGTTATTTGTTGTGAATTTCTTCCTTTCTTTATTTTTTTGTATCTTTCTAAACACTCAGAATCCTCAGATTGATGAATACTTGCCTCCAGAATTCCAAAGTTGTCAGGGGCATTATCTTGTTTCATAGGGGTTAAATGATCTTTACAGACAATAGCTGTGCCATTTCCTAAATGAGTTCTATTTGCTCTTTGCCTAACATTATTTATCTCAACAGTCCAGTCATTAATGTATATAACAACAGTTCTCCAAGCTGCGCCAATTGCACAAGTGCAATCATCGTCAGTAAGTCTAGATTTACTTCTAATACTGGTAAGCACCAAACTCTTTACATGAGGAACACAGATCACCAGTGTTATCAGGTGTTACCTTTAAATATGCATAGCAGTTATTACACTGTGCAAGATACTTGTGCTTTAGTAAATCACTAATGGCATACTCATTTAAGGAATCCATATTCACCTTCAAATGAATAAAAAAATTATAAAAAAAAGAATATTCAAAATCAGTAGCCACAGAAATATAAGAGATATTAAATTAAATTCTACGAGAAAAATCACACAAGCAATATACAACTAAATACTAAAGTAAGTATAGAAAAGTTGTTCTGACCGTACAAGTTCTGAAAATCAGACAAAAGCTGTAATTCCTTTACATTGTGTGCGAATGCTCACAGAAGCTTCTGTTCACTATCGCTGGCAGTTGCCCTTCTTTTTAACAGTAAAGATCAATAAATCACAAAACAAGATAGGATTGTTTAGGTAAGCTCTGTATTTTCCTCTCTGCTGTCTGTGTGAATTTATTTATTTATTTTATATTTGTTGACCGGGTTTGTCCGACTGGGCTACAAATTCCCATTTTCAGCGGAGGCCCGAGGAGAAAAGCTCCAACAGAAAATAGAAATTTTACATATTGAATACATATAGAAATACATTCATCAGTACCACAGTTTACTGCATTATACTACCACACATTATATTCATCAGTACCACACATTATTGCATCACAGTGTCATGCATTAAACTGTGGCAAGTGAAATACATAGAAATACATTCATCAGAGGGATACATTCATAATTACATATTATATACATAATAGTGCAATAGTTACATAGCTGAAATATTTTACTAGTTATATTTGTACAGTGATGTACCAAGAGGAGAAGATAAAGTAGTAAGTTTGTTTATTGAAGGGAAGGAAGAGAGAAGTAGAAAGTTATAGGGGAGTGTTTATGGGGGATTAGGCCCCTTGGGGTGGGTAGAGCTTGCCTGTCTAAAATCTATCCCTTTACAACAATCAGCAGTGAAAATTAAAGATAAAACAACAAAACATAAATCAAAGTAAATCTTCTTGTCTATAAGCTATCCCTTCCTTCCAACAAACAGTGAAAAACAGTGGTAGAAAATAAAATATAAATTCCAATAAAACTTCTCTTACCAATCAATGCCATAGTAAATCACAAACCAAGATAGGATTGTTTAGATAAGCACTGGATTGTCCTCTCTGCAGTCTGGGTGAATTTATAGCTAATTAGGCCCCTTGGGAGGGCCAGCACTTGCCTATTTAAAATGTATCACTTTCTAGCAACCAACAGTGAAAAGTAAAGGTAAAACAACAAAATATAAATCACAATAAATCTTTTTGTCTACAAGCTATCCCTTTCTTCCTACAGACAGTGGTAAAAAATAATTCACAAACCAAGATGGGATTGTTTAGATAGGCTTTGGATTCAAAGACTAAGGTCCCAGAACAAACTAAAAAAATGCAAAATGATAACATTTTGGCTAAAACCAGGATAAAAAGCAGTGAAGTACGAAAAAGTATCAACACACAGGTGACTATATGTGCAACTTAAAAATATTTAGGCAGAATTTAAATAAAAGCTTTTTTCTTCCTTTTTCATAAAAAGCTTGTAACTGACACTCTTTCATCGCGTCTCAGAGTCTTGAAGAAATTACCTAATTTTTCTCAATGGTGAGAATTACACCCTGCACCTTGTCTTTGTGAGGTAAATATCTGAGAGGTAAACACCTTAACCATTATGCCAGCCCCAACCAGTAAGCATGCTTTTATTCTGCTCTCATGTTCTAAACTGTGATAATGGCACAACCATCTTTCCAGCTTTCTGGTACTAACTTAAAGCAGGCAACTCAAGAAACAGATGAAATATTCAGATTACACAAATCACTGCTTAATTTCCAAATTTAGACTGCATAGGATTAATGTTCAGATGACATAAGTCAGTCTAGGCTAAAAGCTTGCATTTCTGCTACAAGGTGGAGGAGAGAGGTGGGTGGGTCCTGATACTGCTATTGGACGGAGGGGATCAACTGCTGCTACTTTCTGGTATGGGATCTCAGGTCATGGAAAAGGGAAGGCTTTTTTTTAATTCTTATTCTGCATGACTTGTTTAATTTTTATTTTGCAGGACTTGATGCTGTGTATAGGTGTGGATGAGTCAAACTGTTTTGTTGGCTGGACATGGCTCCTTCCCCCTTGAAGCTCTGGCCCTATTAGAATCTGCCACAGAACATGAAAATTTAAAACACTCTTAATACTAGGCTTCTCATTTAGCCCAGTATATACACTGGCATTTAAGGGAAGGTACCCATTTTCTCTGTTCTGACAATAGGAAAAATTCTAAATATATTTTTTTAAAATAATTACATGCTTTACTCTATTTCCATAATGCATTATGTGCACCATTATGCAGAATTCCCCATGATCTCCTATTATATCACTTTTTGGTTTTCCAGCTGTTTGGCCATATAAAAAGCATTTACACAATGGGCTTTGAGCTTCATATATTACATCAGCTCCCAATTTTCCATCATTGGGGGTGCAAAGTAGGGCTGTTTATTATGAATTTGCACTGCCTGCAGCCACCAAAACTGTACCTCCTCTTTTGTTAGATTTTGCTTTTTTTGATAACTGGGCAGAGCTGATTCGTTTCTTCTTTGAAAGATTATTTTCTCTTTCTAAACTTTTGCTTGCATAATAACTTCATTATTTTGTGG
Source organism: Protopterus annectens (assembly GCF_019279795.1). Classification (NCBI taxonomy): domain Eukaryota; kingdom Metazoa; phylum Chordata; order Ceratodontiformes; family Protopteridae; genus Protopterus; species Protopterus annectens. Next base: position 251,911,633 of record NC_056742.1, read on the forward strand.
TGGTCTCATTATTTGCTATTATCTTTTCTAACTGGACTGAAATCAACACTGTAAGTTTAACCCCATAACAAAACTATAGTTTTTAACATTGGTCAACTGAATACCTTAAGGTATTTCTGTGCCAGTGACTGGACTAAATATCTCACCTCTCTCTTTAAGTGTTCCATAAAAAGCTTCATTAATCATCTTGACAAAATACTGTCTGGTTGTAACCTTGTTTTCCAGTTCTTTCACATGTTCAGGTAAACAGCAACAGTCTTCAGAGGTCAGCCTAGGATACCTTGCTATCAGTCTTTTAATCACATTTTCTTTAACTAGGATGAATTATAGAATAATAATGAATTCTAAATATGTGGTATTACTTTGTTTTCAGTTTTATATTTTATATACAGTCACATTTAAATAATCAACTTCAGTAAAATTATATTTTGTCAAGCTATGTACTGTTAATGTATAATTCATTTTCCTATAAAAAAGCCTATAGGGCCACACCGCACAATAAATATCTATAGCTTTTAATGTAGTGCTTGTACTTGGAATTTAATATGTGATCTTTCTGCTAGATAGCCATAACTAGATAGCCATAATAAGACTGGCAAAACTAGATGTGGTAATAACACCCACTACATCACCACTTGTTGGTACAATTACTAAATGAAAATGAAAAACTTTTACTTTGGCAACCTATTCCAACAATATACATCCGGAATGAGTGTCACATTGGCTAAAAATGTCACTGTTGCTGAAATATTTGAGCCATTTTATTCCCTCTTTCTGGGAAATGTACATATACTGTAATTGTACATGGGAATTAAACCCCTTTCACTGTCAAACACACTTTTTGTTTGTAAATGAAATACCTTTTGTTTTGTATAAATGAAGGCATTGATTTTACTGTATCTTAAACTCATTTTCAAGATACTTTGCAAACAGTTGTTTTGCAGAACTGTGGCATGAGAATTTTGCTCCATGTGCAGCACAGAACCATTTTGTGATGCCCCCAAATGTTCAAGCAATTGTAATGTTGATTTCTTAAGTTTCTTTAGTTTGTCAGTTTACAAGCTTAACACAAGATTGCTAAGATCTTTTACTAGGTGTCTTTTAAGTGATTGCTTATTGACTACTTGCAAGTTGTCTCATTTTTTCAGTTTTGTCATCCCCCAACAAGTTGGTGCCTCGGGTTTTTGCTGTGTTTGCCCCACCCTTACAGTGGAAGTGTTGTTTTGGAACCAGTTGCTGAGACAACAAACTTTTGATGGAATATCTTTTAAATTATTGACAGTCTTAGGCATGCCATAATGCCACTAAGTGTTGGGTTTGCTACCTATAAAAATTCAAGCAGATCAGAATATATTCATTCATTATTAATTTCTTATCAAACAGTATGTTTTAATATGAAATTCAAGTCCATCTGCTTGCTATAGCATTATTAAAATTTATGATAAGTAGAGATGTGTCTAAAGTAGCAGTGATCAAACACCTGTCTGCAACCATTTTGAGGAAGCAGAAAAATGAATCTAAATAGGCCTGAGGAAGAACACCAAACCAGTTAGCCATTGCCTGCAGCATTTTTGTTTGACATTCCCATTCTACTTTCTTTGGCTGCTCCACACAAAAATTATGCAATGTTTTTTTTTTTTTTTTTGTAGCTGTGAGTATAATATTTAAGTATCACTACAAATTGATGGACTGTGGACCAATTTACACAGTGCGGGCTTGCCAAGATGAGTGCACGACCTTCCCTCCCCTCCTTATTCCCATGACCTCATCATCATTGCCATCTGCTTCCACATCATCGTTAAATGCTAATAGTAGTGCAGTGAGTATTCCCATGACCTCATCATCATTGTCATCTGCTTCCACATCATCGTTAAATGCTAGCAGTAGTGCAGTAACAGGAGGAGTATTTTGGAATCTGTGTATCCACAGGCAGGCAGCATTCTGAAATGTTGGATTTTTAAAACTAAGTGAAGTATATTATACTGATTATAGCAAGCTATGTGCAGTACTGAAGTAAAAATCTTGTTTAGCAATTTGGCAATAAGCTTGTAGAGTGGTTCATTATCACTAGGGTTTGTTTAGAATACTTAGTGCCACTGCAAAGGTTTTGAGAGCTGTACAGGTGGGAAACATGAACCATGATTAATGCATGGTGTTTGCTTAGTACCATTTAAAGGAGACTGCCTGTTCATTAGTCCTGTCACTTTTTCCTCCAATTTTTTAACTGCTAATAGTGTGATTTTCCCCTTTCCTTAAGGAATGCATACCCCACTCTTTTCACCATGGAAGAAGCACTCATTTATCACACTCTCTCCTACACTCATACCAACATGTAGATCCTCAACTGTACTCCTATTTTATTTTATTTTATTTTATAGAACTGTAAACAGTTATCTTATACTTTTCCTTTCCTCTCTTCACAGCTAAAATATTCACTCGTAAGGGAACGGGCTGCCCCTCTTACCCAGCTGTACACAATGTCCCGAGACTACTATGTTGGGGTTAACTGTTCCACCACCTAATCCTTGAACAACTCGATATTACCATCTCAGACTTTAAAAATGTTGAGCTCACCCTTGCCAAGTTTAAACTGAACCCCAAAAAATATATCAACATTATAGGCTGCTATATTCCCCCAGGAAACAACATCACTATCATGGAAAACTTACTAGAATGGATCTCAACTTCCCGTCCCCAAGAAAATATCCTGCAAGGTGACTTTAATATAGACTGGCTAAACTGTTCCAACCAAAATCCACTGTCTCATATTAACCTTCACGGATTAACCTAAGTTATCTCATCTCCCACTAGAACAGACAAAAGATCCAAACACCAGTCCATACTGGACTGGATACTTGTATCCCATCCATCCCTCATATCCCTAGCTGGATGTCTGCCAGACACCCTCAGTGACCACCAACCAACATACTTACCAAGAGGCAAAACTCCCCTAATGACCCAAGTAACACTACAGCAAATCAGAAACAAAAAAGACTTTAACCCCAACAACTTTACCAGGGACTTAAAATGTTGTAACTGGACAGCCTTGAAACAATTAACACTCAATGAAATAGTTATATGCTTTAATACAAATTTCCTAAATATACTAAACAGCCATGCTCCTCCCAAAACCACTAGAATAAAAACTAAATATGCCCCCTGGCTAACAAAAAACACCAAAGTACTTCTCAAAGAAAGGGACAAAGCCTAAATACAAGTTCACAAGTGTAAAACCCAAATACATAAACAAAACTACCTTGAACTATGTAACAAGGCCAAAAAAACATTAAAACAGACAAAATCTACTATCAAAAGATTCAAGACAAACATGCTAACAATCCTCAAAAGTTTTGAGCAACAATAAACTCTGTATTACAACCTGGGAAAACTTCCACCCCCCCACCCCTAAAATTTAAAACAACCAAGACAATATTCCCACCCAATTCAATAAATACTTTGCAGAAGCAATCCAAGCCCTAGCTAATAACCAAACCACTGCTAGTCACCCCACCCCAACAAAAATAACAACTCCAAATGAAACACAAGATAATAGCACCATTTTAGCTTTCATCCAGTATCAATTAAAACCATTCTAAAACTTCTGCAAAAACTCAAACCCACCACCTTGGCTGCTGATAAATTACCCACTGAATATCTACAAATAGCCGCAGAAGCCATTGCCTATCCTGTGACCATCCTTATTAACAGATCCATGTCAGAATGTACAGTACCCCATTTATGGGACATATCCCATATCATACCACTACACAAAAGGGGTAAGTCCTTTGAACTCAACAACTATTGACCTATTGCCATACTATTGCCCTTATCTAAAATCCTTGAGAGGGTAAATACACACACAACTCATGGCTTACCTACTAGATAACAAATTGTTATCTACACAACAACATGGCTTTAGACCCTTCCATAGTACCACCACTGCACTCACATCATTCACTAACACCATTAATCATCACAGAAATAATGGACAACTCATATCTGCTATATTCTTGGATTTATCCAAAGCTTTCAACATGGTTAACCACCTTACACTTCTTCACTCACTCTCTGCTTTGAACCTTAGCTCCTCCTCTATTACATGGTTCAAGAGCTATCTATCAGGTAGGTAGCAGGCAGTACAATGGCAGAACCAAATATCTTCCTTACTGCCTGTTTCCATTGGAGTACCCCAAGGCTCCATCCTAGGTCCTTTACTCTTCACTCTTTTTCACTAATCAACTCCCATCTGCCACAACTAAAGCCTCTTTAATCCAATACACGGATGACACTACTATCTTATGTGCAGCTCCCAACACCTCTTCTCCCAAACATGAGTGCTTCTCACTAGCTGAAACTTGGTTCAGCATTCACCAGCTCATTCTTAGCCCTAATAAAACAAAATTACTCCTCTTCAGCTGTCATAGATCCTTCACCCTAACAGATAACTTTAGTATCACCTCCAATAACAAGACTGCTATCATCCCTACCATCCACACCAAACTACTAGGCGTAGAAATTGATAACCACCTTAAATTTAATTTTCACATTGGCCAAACCATAAAGAAAGTTCACAAAAAAATTAGGACTGCTCTATCATAACAAGCACTATCTTTCAAAGCAATCTAAAACAACAATAGCAAGGACACACCTGTGATCTACCCTGGTCTATGCATCCCCTGTGCTAATTAACCTTCGTAAAGCTGATCTAAATAAACTAGAAACCTGCTATAATAAGATAGCAAGATTTGCTACAGAGTCACCCTACAAATCACATCACTGTGAGCCCCTCAAAAAACTTAAATGGCTAGAACTCCCACCATTACTTTAAATCAACTGTCACTAGCACACAAAGTATTTTACCACTCTGACAAAATCCTAGTTCTTCAACAGCTTATACAATCTCACACCACAGCTAGAACCTTGAGATCTAGCACCCTAAATCATCTAGAAGTCTCCAAACATAACAATGAGGCAGGTAAATCTGTCTATAGCCACTCTATTTCGAAACTCTGGAACTCCCTTCCTGCCCAACTAATATCCAATAATTCTACCACCCAATTCAAAAAACTTCTTAAAACTCACTTCATGAACAACAGGCTATGCTCCTGTCTCACCCCAGGATAAAAATCTGGATTCTAGATAACTCCCATACTCTCCATTAACAAAAGCCAGCTATACACCCTAATTATGGTCCAAATGTGACTATAAGAAATAAAATGCATTTCACTGTCATGATAAGCAAGCATCACCAACTACTTTATCTACTATTCCACCAACTACTAATTTAATTCTATGTATAATTTGTCATATTCTAAATGTACTATGTAATGTCATCCCTTAAATTCCTCACAGTTACTTTGTGTAATACTTGAGAAATTAAACACATTCGACTGTCAAGATAATAGGACAGTACTACCAACTATGTTATCTTCTAACTGTTGAATGGATTCTATATATAACATGTCATGTTCTGAAGGTATCATGTAATGCCTTCCCTTAGTTGTTTATATTTACCTTTAAATTATATAATATGCTGTCAGTGTTAAAATGTTAACTTCCTGAATATAAATATCTATCTTTGTGAACTTGTCAATTTAGAGCAGGTGAGAACTGCTCTCTCCAAGGCAAAGAACACAGCATCCATGGGACCTGATGGTGTCTTATCTGCAAAGCCATGGAATTTGCAGACTTTGGATCCGGCAGATCATGCCTTTAGAACCCACAGGGTCAGAGTTGCCATGTCAGACTCAAAGCCTGTCACAAGTGGTGTCCCACAGGGCTCAGTCCTGGGCCCACTCTTGTTTGGCATCTACTTTTCTGAAGTACAAGCAAACACAGGAGGGACAAAGTTTGCAGATGACTGCAAACCAGATATCCTTCAGAAGGGTCTCACAGAAACGGATAACTGGTGCCAGAGCCATGGCCTTAAGTTAAATGCCAAGAAATGCATAGTCATAGCTACCATATAGGTGGCAATCCCTGAACACAGAAGAAGTATTAGGGACCTGGGAACCCAGGTTGACAGTGGCCTTTCATTCGACACTCATATTGCTAAAGTAGTTAGGAAGATCTTCTACATTGCCCACCTTATCATGAAGGGATTCACATCTAGATCAAGGGAAGTCATAGTCTCCCTATACTCATCACTCATCAGACCAATGATAATGTATCTGACCCGACACTTGCAGCAGCTGGAGAGGCCACAAAAGTTCCTCACCAAAAGGATAAAGGGTCTCAAAATCTGTCTTATACTGAAAGAACTCCAGTTATTCAGAGGTGACCTATGCCTGACATACAAGGCCATGTCAAACCCAGATTTGATGAACATGCTTCATCTCAAAATCTAGATCCTCAGATCCACAAGGGTGGGAGACTTAAACCGCTGGAGGGATAAATTCATCACCCAAAGACTCTATGCTGTGGAACAAAATCCCGGTTTATGTGAGACAGAGCATGCCTTGTTCAAGAGGAATCTTGACCAATGGATGGGAGATCGCAGATACACCTTACCTCAGTGTCACTACAGAGGCACAGCTAAATAATGGGCATAGTTTCTCCAAGGGCTAGGCTTATAAATGCCCTCAGACAGATAGCCTAGTATGAACCTATGAACCTATGAACCTATGTAATTGGAGCTTTTCTCCCCGGGCCAACTCTGAAAATGGACCTGTGTCCAGTCGGACTTTCCCTGTTTACAAATGTAAAATAAAATAAAAAAAAATAACTAACTAAAAAATAAATGTAAAACCTTTTCATGACAGCTTGTATAAGTGGTAAGACTAGATGGAGATTTTTGCACCTGTATCTTATAACGGATCTTCCTCCTCCTCCAACTACTGAATAGTCTCCTGTGGTGCTTTGATCAAATTACTGCATGCCTGGTTGCCAAACTTGAAAACTTTCCAGGTGGGAGACTGAAATGTGTCATTTAGCTTGGCCAGTACTTTAAGGATAAATTATCCAGTGACAGAATGTAAAAGACCTAACATATTACCTTAAGAAGTAACAGTATTACAGCAGTGAAAACTGTGCTCTTGTAATATAGATGGTTAGTTGCCAATGGTTAGGACTGTTTTGCAGCTGCTTTTTCTGCAGTTAATGAAACAGTATATTCTGATATCTCTTATCTGATAGATTTAGAGAAAAACTAATGCTACTCTGAATGATGACAAGTCTTGTGATAAATAATAATTTCACTGATACTGCCATTTGAAAAGCACCAGAAGATGCTGTACTTCGTGTAGATGAAAGGTCATTCTAGTGGCATCAACAACTTTAAGGCATCCTTCCGTAAATTACACTTGCAGATTACCTTAAGTTGGGTACTTTTTCAGACAGCAAGGAATAAATGTAACAACAAAGCAAGCATGTTAATTTCATGAAAAATGTTTGGTTAAGCAAGCTGAGCTGCATAAATAATTGAATAGTCTTTTGCAGCACACATTTATGAAGACTAAAATACAATCACACCAAGAACTTCATATAAAATGTAACAGATAATCCTAATTCCGATTCTTTGTACCTCATTAAACCTATGTTCGATGATTCCCTAATGATCAAAATTCATTCCAATTGTGTAGTTCAGGATCTTGCTTTCTGTACCTTATTCCATCTTACCTTAATTTTAGAACACAACCACATCATATGTAAATAGCTTCGGTATATATTGACATTTCCAAGATGGAACTCTACAGGGAACCCCCACCTTTTATATAGTATCAGTGGAGAGTTTAATGGTACAACATTTTATAACAAGTAAAGGCTACCTACAGCACTAAAGATAATGTTCTCTGTTGTGTCAATACCCTTTCCCATATTCCCTCTGACAACTTTTCCCCAGCTGCTCTTCCCAGGTTACCCTAAAATTCATGCTAGGTTGTTTCTTGGCCCATCATAACACCCTTTTTAATTTATCCAAATCTTTTGAGTTTCTAATAATATGATGGGAATGGACCCCATTCCTAAGACAAATACAATTAAAGTTAATGAAATTAGCATTGTTTCAATCTTTGGTGCTAGCCAGAAGTGCTCTTCACAGCACCCACAATGTGCCCAGTAATGACTCCTTCTGCAGTTCATATGGAGTTACATGTATTGGTAACATATTTAAATACAATTGTAGATACTTTTTTTATAAGATCTGTTGCTCCTTCTACTATTGGAATTGTCTGGATATCTTTCTTCCACATTGCTCTCATTTCTGCCTGCAAATCCTGATACTTTATGACTTTGTGTCTCTCTGTATGCAAGACACTGTAGTCACTTGGTGTGGCGATTTCAATGATCAATGCCACTTTTGTCTTCTTTTCATGGACCAGTGTATCCATTTTTTTAGCATCTATCTTTTGAACATTTGCTAATGGGTGATGCCATGTGATGTAAACTTCATCATTTCTATGATGCTTTGTGGCTCATGTTTTCAGTGTTTTTAGTCACTTCAGTACCATGATATTTGCACAATCCCCACTGCAACTGTCTTGCCACATTATTATGACTTTCAGTATAAAATCCTTCTGCCATTACTATGTCACAACCAGCAACAAGGTGTGCAACTGTTTCCAGTTCTGTTTTACAAAACTTACATTTGTCTGTTTCTCCCACATGTTCAATGGACTTTGTAAACCAATGTGTACATAGCCCACTATCTTGGGCCACCAATATTAACCTTTCATCTCTTGGTTTGAATTTGCCTCTCCTTAATCATTCCTGCATTTGATCCTGATCAACATGAGGGTCTTCCAGAATTTTTCTATACTTGCAACTATATTAATGCATTTTCCACATTCCTTGCCTTCTCATCTGTACTTGCCTTATCATCTAGTTCATCACCTTATATTCTTTCTTTTTTTTTTTTTTTGGTGAATTCAGTTGCTACCTGATTTTTATCTACTTCTGGTTTGATTTCCATCCCTGCTTAATGCTGATATGCTTCTGCTAGACTAAGCAGGGAAGTCATCCAAAATTTATTCTCCTCATGTTTCAAAACTTTAACTATGTTTGAGTCTTGTGATCTCAGCAGATATGTTTGCAGTGCCACAATTGCAGATCTATACGTGTAATCAATTTCAAGGAGGCCCACACCTCCTTTAGAACTAGGAATATAAAATCTTGGTATGCAATGATTTTTATAAATAATTTGGTGAGCATGAAACATCCTTCTTGTTTCCTGTCTAATCTTTCCAACATGTTTTGGGACCAGTCAATCACTCTAAAACTGTAAGTTAGGACTAGAAGAGCAAATTAGTTTATAGTTTGAATTTTGATCCTAGATGTCAACACTGTTTTCAGGATTAATTTAATTCTTCTAAAGTATTCCTTACCAAGTTTTATTCACATTTGTTCATGTTTTATTGTTGATCCTTCATCAGTTCCCAAATATTTATACATGCCCTCTTGCTCAAGTTCTGTTGTATGACATTCTTGCTCCAAATTAATGTTTTCTTTGTGCTGCAGTTTTCCTACTTTAAAGGTTGCTTTTGCACATTTATCAAGACCAAATGACATTCTTACATCATCTGAAAAGTTTTGACAACTTACAGTTGTGCTTTCAGTTCCTCATCTGATGAGCTATCTATCTAGCTATATATATATATATATATATATATATATATATATATATATATATGCACATATATATATATATATATATGTGTGTGTGTGTGTGTGTGTGTGTGTATGTATATATATATATATATATATATATATATATAGTTTTAAATCATCAACAAAGAGAAGATAAGATGTCTTTACACTTTGTCGTTTTCTAGGAGCCAAATTATAACCATGGCCTAAGCTGTTAAGTAGACAGCTTAATAGGTTAAGGGCAAGACAGAATAGCAGTGATGACAGAGAGTCACCCTGGAATATCCCCCTTTGAATTTTTATCCCTGGAATAATAATTTGCCCTTTATCATGGCTTAATTGCAAAGTGGTCTGACACTGTTTTGTGGTGACTATAATGTAGGTGATCAGTGTAGGGTGTATCTTATACATTTTTAAGCACTCTTTTATCTATGAATGTGGGATACTATCAAATGCTTTTTTATAATCAATCCATGTCATACTTAAATTTGTCCCCTTTTTATAGTTCTCCACTATGTCTTTATTTAACAACAAATCATCATTTGTTCCATATGACTTTCTTTTATTGCCCTATTGTTCTATTGTCATTATTGAGTTTTCTTCTAAATGACTATAAACTCTGTCGGCATCAATTCCCATGTATAGTTTATATGTCGTCGAAAGGCAAGTTATTGGTCTATAATTTTTAGGGTAGCTTGCAGGTTCCCTCTTAAGTAGGAGCATTGTTTTTCCTGTTGTTAGCAAGGTTGTCATCTGTTTAGGGTGTGCATATAAATGCTTCTTACTCATGGCTAAATCTGCATGCAAAGATGTTAATACTTTTAACCAGAAGTTAGGTACTGCATATGGGCCTGGGGGTTTCCAATTAAAGGCTTTTCTTAACCCTGTTTCAATTTCTCTGGCTGTTACTTCATCCAATGTCATATCCTGCACCTTTAAACTTATTCTTTTTTCTCTTGCTTCTTCTTTTCATTTAGCATTTGTTATGTTCTATGGGATCTTCAAAAATATTTCTCCAAAATGTATCTATTTCTTCTTTTTTGGTGGTCTTTCAATTCCTTTTACCTTGTTTCCCAATTCTCTATAAAACTTTTTTGCGTCATCAATAAATTGCTTATTTTGTACTTTTCCTTTATATTTATCTGCGTATCTTCTAAGTTGTGCAACCTGTGCTGAGATTTTTAGTTTATTTGCAATAGTGAATGATATATTCTGATCTGTTCTAATACTGCGCATTGTTTTTATCACGTCTGTCTTTCTAAGTATTTTTGTTGATCTATTCCCTCTTCTATACTCTTTTAACAGTGACACTTCCTGTCTTCATTGCTTTATAGTTTTCTCTATTTAATACTTCCATGACGGTATTTGATTTCTCCCCTTCCTTCCCCCTCACTACCCTATGTTCTTGTGGTAGAACTTTTATCAGTTATTAATTTAGCCGCACAGTATTATATCCTGTTTACTTCTGTTATATTGCATGGATCTCTATGGACATTCCTAATTACTGTGTCCATTTGTTCTGTCAAACTTCTGACTTTTTGGGTTTTATTGACCTTCTGCAGTCTATTTCTTTCATTGACCTTAATCTATCTATCTATCTCTAGTAAATCAAGCAACTCTTCTCTTAGCTCATTTTCTTCTAAACTGAAGGCACATTTTTTGTTCTCTGTTTCCTGCAGGCATTCTATAGAAAGTTCTATAAGATCTTCCTGTGGCACATTCTCTTCAATTTCATCCTGTGCCGTCTGTTGCTCTGTCATATGGGAACTCACTGGCCTATCACTCCTGAACATTGACTGTATCAGTTTCCACAGTTTCCTGTTCCTTCCCTTGCTGTCCAGCTTCAAGTGAACATTTATACTGGTTTCCTGTGGAAGGTTCCAAAATATCTTCATATGACATCTGACCAATTGCTTCCTGTTCTACTGGTTTCCCTTTAATTTGGATGTTCATTGTACTATCCTGTTGTGGTGCTTTCTGAATTAGATTTTCTATGCTGAATCCTTCATTTTGTAGGTACTCCATAACCTCAGTTTCTATTTCTTTAACTTCTCCATCACTGATCTCCTTTTTTACTTTTCCTCTTTGTCTTCTTATGTTTTGCATTGTAAAAGATTTCCATGTCCGAATTCCTTTGCCTGTATTTCTCTTTAAATTTCTTTGGTGCTGCTCTTTTTGCATTGATTAGTTTTGCTTTCTCCTTTGCATAGATATTACACCATATTAACTCTCTATTTCTATCCCATGCCCATATTTCTTTTTCAGATGTCTCCTGATCTTCCTGTTTCTCCTTACTCTGGGGACTCGTTCCATCATGCTGTGATGTAACCTGTGTTAGACCTTCTACACCAAATCCTTCACTTCACAAGCACTCCATAACTTCAGCTTCTATTTTTTAACTTCTACTTTACTGATCTTCTTTTTTACATTCCTTCTTTGTGATATTATTTTTTTAGTGCAAAATTTTCCATATCTGGATACCTTTGCCTATGCATTTCTCTTCAAATATGTTTGGGGCTACCTTCTTTATATTGACTAATTTGGCATTTGGCTTTTGCCATTGCATAAATATTACACCATATCAAATCTCTCTTTCTTTCCCATGTCCATATTTCTTTTGTGTGCTTTTCAAAAATCTCTAGGTTTTGTTGTTTATATTTTCACACTTTCTTAGAGGCTTCTTTTTCCAAACATATCAACGTTTCTTTGAGAGGTGGAGATATGCTCTAGAGAGGAGAAGAATGAAGGACAGCAGGACTAAGACAGAATATGTGTGTGTGTGATGAGAGGGAGGATAGAGGAATGGTGAGGATGCAGGGAGTAGGGCTGGCGAAGGTGGATGAGTTTAAGTACTTGGGATCAACAGTTCAGAGTAATGGTGAGTGTGGAAGAGAGGTGAAGAAGAGAGTTCTGGCAGGGTGGAATGGGTGAAGAAGAGTGTCAGGAGTGATTTGTGACAGACGGGTACCAGTAAGAGTGAAAGGGAAAGTCTACAAGAGGGTAATGAGACCAGCTATGTTGTATGGGTTGGAGACAGTGGCATTGACAAAAAGGCAGGAGTCAGAGCTGGAAGTGGCAGAGTTAAAGATGTTAAGATTTGCACTGGGTGTGATGAGGATGGACAGGATTAGGAATCAGTATATTAGAGGGTTAGCTCAGGTTGGACGCTTTGGAGACAAAGTCAGAGAGGCAAGATTGCGTTGTATTGGATATGTGCTGAGGAGGGATGATGGGTATATTGGGAAAAGGATGCTAAGGATGGAGCTGCCAGGTAAGAGGAAACGAGGAAGGCCTAAGATAAGGTTTATGGATGTGGTGAGAGAAGACATGCAGGTGGTTGGTGTGACAGAGCAATATACAGAGGACAGGAAGAAATGGAAACAGATGATCCACTATGGCGACCCCTAATGGGAACAGCCGGAAGAGAAGAAGAAGAACAAAGTTTCTTGGTCTATATACTGTCTTTCACAAATCTGTTGTATTAATGAACACAAATTTTTATTTGAAGCATCTAACAGTTTTTCTTGTGGAAGTATTTTTCTTTCCTCTAATTTCTCTCTTAATCTTTTTCTATATCTTATGTCTGGAAATTCTGGGCTTTTTGCATAATAGTAAGAATACATAATTTCTTTCTTATCCTCAACAGTCCACTGTATCATCTTTATGGCTCTTCTTTGGCCTGTCAGTTTTTGTGATTTTTGTGGACTGCTACTTCCTTCTCTAACAGGGGGTCATCCTCCCACTGGGCCTGGCCTAGCCCCATTGTAGGAATGTTTCCATATTTTGAGGATTCTACACTGTCATTTTCTTTCCAGTGTGCCTATTAGGATTGGGCACTTTTTATCCTGGGTCTTGTGCACTCAGCTATCTTTTTTAATTTTTTACCTACTTCTGTCCATGGTATATGCTGTATAAATACAGTCTAGGTATCAATGTCGTCTTGGTGAAATTTTGTGAAAACAGGGTCCACCTTGTGAAGGTATATTCAATTTCAGCAATACTACTCTCCTTTGCCTGCTGACTTATCATCTCTCCATCAGGCCATCCCTTTTATTAATTTCTCCAAATCCCTTGGGTTTCTAATACGATGATGGGAATGGACCCCATTCCTAAGTCAAAGTACAATTAAAGTTCATGAAATTAGTATTGTTTCACTCTTTGATGTCAGCGAAAAGTGCTCTTCGCAGCACCCACAATGTGTCCAGTAATGACTCCTTCTGTAGTTCATACAGAGTTACATGTAATAGTAACATATATAAATAAGATTTTAGACTCTTTTTTATAAGATCCGTTGTAACTGCTACTATTGGAACTATTTGAGTATCTTTCTTCCACATTGCTCTAGTTTCTGCTTGCAGATCCTGCTGTGATGTAGTCTCTGTTCGACTTTCTACATTAAATCCTTCACTTCACAGACACTCCATAACTTCCCCTCCCTTATGTAAGGTTACACTGATGTCTTTTAAAATTTCCTGTTATTCCACAAGGCATTAATGGGATTTCTCAAAGACCTAGTGCAAGGATTAGAGTGTGTGACAAATTTAGCATTTAAGGATATTGTTCTCAGCTACAAATTTTACCAAAATTTGGTCTTTGTATTGTTGAGCCTGCCAGTACACTCTTAGAATGATGGGAAGTCCATAGTGTTTTTACCAACTAAATTCCATAGTATTATAACCAATTAAATTCTTCCCAAAGATATAACCACAATTTATCCAGTCTTACCAAAATATAGGTTTCCCCTCCTTTGGGACTGAATATGGAACCGATTTTGGTATCAAATTAAGACCTGTTCTTTTTGCTCCAAATCCTCTTGCCAATCCAGTTTTCCAGTGTATCCAGATCCCATATTTTCATCTCTCATTTAAAATGGGATGTAATCTTTGAACAAGAATCACATACATCTCAGGGGATTAACCAGATAGGGGTCATTAGTATTCTCACCTGGAGCATCTGACTTAACACTGCACCAGTAGCTTATGTTAGGAAGTCTGGCAGTTGTAGACTTCCATTAGGGAGGGATGCTACTCATTTTTTCTTAGATCTCCTGGACATAGTGTAATTGTATAGAAAAAAATGAAAAATTTTTGAAATTATGTCTACATATGAAAATGAATTTAGGAAAATAGAACATTTTAATTGCATTAATTTCTGAAGAGAAAGTGAAGTTGTGACTTCTGGCAATCTGAGACCCTGCATTTGAAGTCAGAGAGGATATGCTGTACCTTCCTTTCAACCATCTCAGACAAAGTGTGTGAAATGTTAATATCCATATATTTACAAATGAGAAAAACATAGATCTCAGATTCACCAATCATATCTTAAAAATCTCAGCAGACAGAATGCATGGGGAAACTGACTTTTGTTCAAAATGAGCCCTGGGAACTCAATAAACATGTGCAAAACCTCCAAAATAGGTTTTAAATTGTTCTTTGGGTTAGATATCCAAATAACACTATCATTGGCAAAACAAGTTTACAATATTATGTTACCATTCTGCAATGTAGTCTCATACTGTTTGCCATTCTGAATAAGGTATGTGGCAAGAGCATTAATGTCAGGGTCAATTAGCATCCCTGCAAGGGACAGCACTCCACTGGTATTAACCTGAGTGAAAGAATATCTGTAGAGCCATTTATACCTATCTACTAAAGATCCTTGAAGATCATATGCCTGTAGTGAATCCCCCAAAACATCTCAGAATCAAATAATCTATAGAAATAAGTACAGACTGCCCCCAGTCAGGTAGAAATATTTGGGGCTATATTAAAATAATGAAACCTCACTTACATGAACACTTTTAACAGGTTACTGACCCCGTGATAGGCTAGAAAACAAATGAGACATTTACAAAACAATGTATATACAAAAGAAATTCACAATTTATAGAACCAAAACCCAAAGAACAGGTAGCTAATGACTAACAAACTTTCCAAAATGACCACTTAAGACCACAGGGGAGGAACAGAGAGAAAAAAACTACCCTCTAAACAAAGCCATGAGTCAAGGACTAATACCTTTGGGAGTATATATAATACTGGGAGCAAATAAAAAATACATGAATATTACATCAACTTGACATGTATGATCTCTGCATAAGTCACTTAATAAAAGAGTTGGTAGTTCAATGTTTTATGTGGGCAGATAATGTCAAAACTCATGGTTCTGTCAAACAGCAAACATCTACAGTACACTTCAGGGGATCTATCATTGCCCTGAAATTACTGAATTATAAAATCCAGGAATTTTGCAGACTAAACAGATTCCCCTGTTGTGAAGGAAGAAAAACTAATATTCACAAGTCCTCAAACAAATTTCTGCATAATTCAAAGCTTTGAATGGCAAGTCTCTTACATAAGTGATTCAAAACAATAACTTGTTCTCCATTGCATATATCATGTTTATACAGATGGCATCTTGTGCATAAAGAAGAGCAAACCTATTTTACCTGAGAACAGCAAATGCACATTCTAAAGAAAATGGGGTTATAAGCAAAGAAAGAGAACATTACCTCTTATGTCGGTTGTTCAGGTTGATGCATTCATCATATCAGATTTCCCTCTGGACCAACCTACAGAAGATTGACCTGGAGTCTTCTCTCTCTTATCTACTCCAGATATTTCATGGTCCATGTGTAAAACAGAGTTCAGGCATCCTCTTGAGTCCTCTTCTGTTTGGTGGGGGTCATACCAGTTGGTCATAGGATCAGTGGTAATAAAATTATTAAACAGAGACATCCTTCCCTTTGATCTGTTCACTGCTCCAGGCCTGCAGTCATTCACACTTAACCTGCTTTGTGTCGTTTAGCTGCAGGCAGTTTATTAGGTGAGGTGATGCCATCTCTGTCCATTGTTCTCTCTCTCTCTCTCTCTCTCTCTCTTTCTCTCTCTCTGTAGTACCAATCCCCCCCCCCATTGGTCTTACTAACCTGTAATGCAATCATTCATCCAAAGAAGTGTGGGCTTCTTCAAGGTTCTCAAATGTAGTGGATTGGTTCATAGGTTCATAGGTTCATAGGTTGGTACTAGGCTATCAGCCCTAGGGCCTATACAACCCTAGCCATAACAATTCCCTGGCTATTTCGTCCCACATTATTTACTTTCCTGGACCCCTGTCTAGCAGGGCGACTGACATGATCCCTGGGGTGAATTTCCTTTCTCCCATCCAATTGTCAAGGCTCCTCTTGAAGAGGTCCAAAGAGGCACTCTGCTTGACATGTATGGGCAATCTATTCCAGAGTCTGGGGAGTCTCTGGGTCAGGAACCTATCCCTCCAGCATGTTTTGTTTATTGTGATGACAAGGTTTAGATCCCTGGAGCATGTAGCTCTGAGGGATTGGGATTTCTTTAAGTGTAGCATGTCCAACAGCTCTGGGTTTGACATGGCCTTGTATGTTAAGCAGAGATCACCTCTGAGTAGACGATATGTGACAGAGTATAGCTGGAGTTTTTAAGGCGGTCAGCGTGGGGCATCTGCTTTAGGCCTGTGATTCTTTTAGTGAGGTATTTCTGAGGCCTTTCCAGTTGTTGCAGATGTCTTGAGAGGTACATACCAAATGGGGCGTTGTATTCTATAATGGGTCTAATGAGGGATGAGTACAGTGGGACAATGACCTCCTTTTTCTGGATGAAAAGCCCTTCGTGATGAGGTGTGCCACATAGAAGGATTTCCTGACTGTTGTGGCGATGTGGTTATCGAAGGTGAGACCACTGTCCACCTGTGTCCCTAAGTCTCTTATCACACTTTCTGTGTTTAGTGTACTGCCACCTATATGGTAATTCATGGATACATGTTTTTTCCCAAAGGGATAACAATACATTTCTTGGCATTGAGCTTGAGCCCATGGCTCTGGCACCAAGCATCTGTTTCTGTAAGGCCCTTTTGTAGAGTATCCACATCATTTGGGGATTCAATAATGGCTCCCAGTTTGCAGTCATCTGCAAACTTTGTTAGCCAGAGTCCCTTAGTGTTGACCTGTACTTCAGAGAAGTAGATGCCAAACAAGAGCGGCCCCAGGACTGAACCCTGAGGTACTCCACTTGTCACTTGTCTGGAGCTGGATTTGGATTTGGCTACTTTTACAGTGTGGGTTCTATCAGTAAGCCATTTAGCAACCCATTCGGTGACATAGGGATTAATGCCCAACTTAGTAAGTTTATCTATGATTCCAGAGTGGGGGATGGTGTCAAAGGCCTTGGCAAGGTCTAGATAGGCTGTGTGGACCACCTTACCCTTGTCCATGGCTCTGGAGACTGATTCAAAGAAGTCAATCAGGTTCAGGAGACAAGATCGGCCCTTCACAAACCCAAACTGGGTGGGGTCCAGTGTTTGAAGGTTGCCAATGTCTTTGTTTATAAGTTCCATGATAATACGCTCCATGGCCTTGCAGATAAGGCTTGTCAGACTGATGGGACGGTAGTTTCCGGGATCCAAGATGGATCCCCCCTTGTGGAATGGGATAACTGTAGCTCTGCGCCACTCAGTGGGCACGAAACCTGAGGTGAGGCTATGATTAAACATGACACTTAGGTGAGGTGCCAGTTCATATTGTAGTTCATGTAGTACACAGCCCGGGATGTCATCTGGTCCCATGGATGCTGTATTCTTGGCTTTAGAGAGTGTGTTTTGTACCTGTGTGGCCGTTATTACTGGAATTTGGCAATCTTCCGGTATTGAGATGGGCCATTTAGGGGGTGAGAGGAGGGTGAAGTTGGCACTGAATCGATCTGCCAGGATATTGGCAATATCCTTTGGATCAGTATATTTAATGCCATTCTGTTTTAGCTCAGAGCAGATCTGAGCATTGCCATTTAGATTCTTGACATAGTTATAGAATGCTTTGTGGTTGTCTTTGGAATCTTTGGCAATTTTATTTTCGTAACTAGCTTTGGAGGATTTTATGAGGCATCTCAGTTTCTTACTGAGGCTAGTAAGGGAGTTTTTTGCATCCTGGGATTTTCCTCTTTTCTGCAAAAGTTTCTTCCTATTGTTGTAAAGTTTGTTTATGGCAGGGGACCACCAGATTGGCTTCCTTTTTGGATGAGAGCATTTTGGTTCTATTTGGGATGGCACGATTCATGCATGAGTGGATGTGCTCATACAGTGCCTTAGTGTAGGATTCAGCAGTTGAACTTTCAGTTCCCGTCTGCATGGGTGTTATGAAGTTTGTCACTTCTGACTTGAGTAGCATGAAGTTGGCTTTGGAGATGTTTTTATGGTGGTTTCCTTACTGGGGGTGGGGGTGGGATGTGGATGTTAAGGGTGATTAGCTTATGGTCAGACCTGACTAACGAGGGGGGTGACCATAGGTATGGAGCATTGATTTCCCATGTTGGTAATGACCAGGTCTAGGATATTGGAGCCCCTGGTAGGACTATGGTTTAGTTGATCCAGGGCATTGGAATTTATGAATTCCAAGAACCGTTGCGCAAAGGTGTTGGGACATGAGTAGTTTTCCCAGTTAATGGCAGGGTAGTTAAAATCACCCAGTATTAGGGTGTTTGGTTCTATCTTAATATTTTCCAGTATGTTTAGAAAGGTGTAGTGAGAATCTTGGGGTATGGCGGGGGATCTGTAGCAAGCTACAATATGGATTGCAGTCTTACCTAGTGTTAGTTGCACTTGGAGAATTTCAGACACATTGTGTTGGCCAACTAGCCTGGTGGTGTGAATATCCTTGGTGAATATTGACACTCCTCCACCTTTAGTGTTTCGGTCCTGGTTTGGTGGCCGAAAAGTGTGGTAAGAGTTGTAGCCTGGTATTGCAGGGGGTGCTCTCTGGAGCCGTGAACCAGGTCTCAGTTACTGCACAGATATCGATATTCTCCATTTTTAGGAGTGCCTCGAGAGAGTGCATTTTGAGGTTTAGACTTCTAGCATTGAGTAGCATTACCTTCAGATTTTGCATGCTTGTACTTGTTACGGTGGTGGTTTTGTCCTTTGAAGTTTGCCTAAAAAAGGCACTATAGGGGTGGCTAGACCCTTAGCCAGTAACCTGAATCCCAGGGGCGACAGGTGCAGACCATCTCTGGCAAAGCATTGTGGTCTGTCAATCATGTCATCCCAGGCAGACAGATACTGGATCCCCTTTGAATGACACCATAAGCTTAGCCAATTGTTGAAGTCAATCATTTTATCCTTATATTGTGGTATCATTCTGGGCGAAGGCAGGATGCTACTCAGGGCTAGGGTCATACCTGCCTGGGCCACATGATCCGAGAGCTCTTCCATGTCTCTTTTCATGTAGTCCAGGGAGGTACGTCTCAAGTCATTCACTCCAACATGGACAATGACGGAGTCATATTTGTACTTGTGGAGTGACTTGAGTGCATGTGTTATGTGGTGGATCCTGGCACCCGACAGGCAGCTGACTGTAATTTTCTCCTTATTCAACCTGGTGAGAGGGACATCAGTGTGCCGGACTATAGAGTCACCTATGACTAAAGTGTTAGGTATATTGTCTTGCCTTAGGGGCTGTTGCTGGGTGGCACACTGGTGTTGTGAACTATGTGACACATTGGTTGTGATTGGTGTTTGTTTGCGTTTCAGCTTCAGAGGTCTTTGTTGCTTGGGCAGGTTACAGTTAAGGGCCTCTGCATATGTGGATTTAGTGTTGCTATATGTGGGTGTTGGTGGTGCGGGTTTAGAAGGGCTATGTGTTGCTTGAGATGTAGTGGGGGTGTTAACCTTCTCCTCTTGACTGTTTAGCACAATCTTGGGTGGAGAGAGCTTTGCTTCCATTGACCATCTAAATCTATATTTAACATGGCAAGGAAGCACAGCTGACATTCACATCATACTTATTTCACTCTCCTAATCACCAGAATCATTGCCTGGCATTACTGTAGTCTGGGGCAACTCTCTCACACACACCTGAAATTTAGAAGGCTTGTCTAGTTTTTATTCCAGAGAATCATTATTATTATTGAAATCTAAAAATTGGACAATGCTATGTTGCAGAGCTCAGTTATGTGGACTCGTGACCATGGGTCTATATTATAAGATTGAAATTCAATTTTAACGAATGCCTTTTAGTCGAACTGTCTTGAGCGAAATCACATTTGAGCGAATGTCAGAAATGTCAAAGCAACCCTGCACAATCTGTTTTAGTCGGCCAACACCCGGTAAGCTGCCGCTGCGTAAGCTGTGTATCACAGTCTGAAAGCACGGCAAGTAAAACATGAATATACTGCAGATATCAGCACACACTAATGTCAGAAAGCAAACCAGACATCAAACCGTGGCAAGTAAAACATGAATATACTGCAGATATCAGCACACACTAATGTCAGAAAGCCAACTAGACATCAAACCGTGACAAGTAAAACATGAATATACTGCAGATATCAGCACACACTAATGTCAGAAAGCCAACTAGACATCAAACCGTGACAAGTAAAACATGAATATACTGCAGATATCAGCACACACTAATGTCAGAAAGCAAACCAGACATCAAACCGTGGCAAGTAAAACATAAATATACTGCAGATATCAGCACACACTAATGTCAGAAAGCAAACCAGACATCAAACCGTGGCAAGTAAAACATGAATATACTGCAGATATCAGCACACACTAATGTCAGAAAGCAAACCAGACATCAAACCGGCAAGTAAAACATGAATATACTGCAGATATCAGCACACACTAATGTCAGAAAGCAAACCAGACATCAAACCGTGGCAAGTAAAACATGAATATACTGCAGATATCAGCACACACTAATGTCAGAAAGCAAACCAGACATCAAACCGTGGCAAGTAAAACATGAATATACTGCAGATATCAGCACACACTAATGTCAGAAAGCAAACCAGACATCAAACCGTGGCAAGTAAAACATGAATATACTGCAGATATCAGCACACACTAATGTCAGAAAGCAAACCAGACATCAAACCGTGGCAAGTAAAACATGAATATACTGCAGATATCAGCACACACTAATGTCAGAAAGCAAACCAGACATCAAACCGTGGCAAGTAAAACATGAATATACTGCAGATATCAGCACACACTAATGTCAGAAAGCTAACCAGACATCAAACCGTGGCAAGTAAAACATAAATATACTGCAGATGTCAGCACACGGTAATGTAATAAATCAAACTGTGCATGGCAAGTAAAACATAAACATAGTATTGCAAGTAATAATAGAAAGATAGTGTTGCAAGTAATAACAGAATGACACCACAGTTATAACATTTCTGTACACTTTAATCACACCTTTGATCCCAAAGGAAAGGAATCAACACCCTGTGCAAACACACATATGTAAATTAACCTGTAGCGATCACTGATGAGTCAAACATACTGGACAAAAACTGCATTGCACAGCCACATCCATTAGGCAAATGGAAAACGAAAGGCAATAAATAACACCATTACGAGTTGCATGTCAAAGACATACTGCCAAGAACATGTGCAGCATACAGTACAGTTCCTACACACTTAGCATGACTGCATCACACCTTCAAAGCAAGAGCAATTGCTTTCTGTAGAGACTGGGTATCATACTGTCCCTTATTCTGCAATATATTTTCCAAACGGTGTTGCCTGACAATAGTCTTCCTCTTCCTTGGGGATGCTGGATAGCTTGTCAAGAGCTGTAGGCATAGTTTGTTGACGCGGTTTTGCTCCCTCACCAAAATGGACACAACAGTAGGTATGTCAGACATCCTCCTACCAAGCAGACTATGTATCCTCCTATGCCAGCCCTCGATGTAGTTCTGAGTTCTCGGTAAGCATAGGTCATTCAAGCAGGAGATGTTCCAGAAGCTGATAGGAAATGTGGGTGAAAATGTTGCAGTGGCAGGCGTACGTGGGTACTGCTTACGTGGACGGCCAAGTAGATAGGTGTCTGAGAAGTAAGGCAGTAACTCCTTACCCTCTGAAGGAAAGGCCTTCACCAGTTCGGAATATGCAGGCAGAATGTCAGTCTCTGGTAAGAATGCTAAGGCTACCGACATCTTTATGGACAGCTAAAATTGTGAATCTCTGCCATATAATGTAGACAACTGTAAGGCTTGCACCTTACACCAAACATTCTGGGAGAAATGAAAGAGGCATCCTTTACAAGTGACAGCTGTGAAATTGGCAGTAATGCTTTTGACAGCAGCAACTTTACTGCGGTGGTGGTGCTGTGGTAGCGTTGTCGCCTCACACTAAGACGTTGTCCTGTTCGATTCTCAGCTAGAGCATCTTCTGTGTGGAGACATGCATGAATGGACATACCTTCATTGAAGGTTGTGCATCAGAGCTGGCAACTTGACACGTAAAAATCTACTGCCAATCATTAGCAGACCAGAGTTCTGCTGTGGCGACCCCTAACCGGGAAAAGCCGAAAGACACAACAACAACAACAGGTACTTAACTTGGCAGTGCAGGTCAAACATACTGATCAACTGAAACGTATATTCCCCGAGGAAGTTATATGCCTTGAATGACTTTTTGCTCATCAAGCAATAGACTAAGGGTAGGGACTTCCTATTATCACCATAATGTAGCAGCCCATGAATAGTGTACAGTTGCTTACACAGCCTCACTTTTGTTAGGTGTACACTGTCCATAAACCACATAGGGGATGCACATAGATCTATCAGGTTCTCTTTAGTGGAAAAGACAATAGCATGTAGGTTGTTGTGCAACTCAGCTTTGCATGCCTGTATGAACTGGCCCTCTTTTAACTCACAACTACTCATGCACACCTGATTGAGAGTGTTCTCCTGTATTGTCTTACGGATGTGTGCATGCCTAGCTATTAATTTGCTGCAGCATCGATCGTCTGCTAGGTAGTGAGGTGGTACTCTCCACTGGAGTTTTGCCTATCACATCATCCACTACTAGTGCAGGGGTATCCCTTGATGTAGTTGCTCTGTTCTTCAGTGAACTGCAAGCCGTATATCTGTCTACTTCACAGGGGTCAGACGCATGGTTATGAGTGGCCGATTTCAGGAGTTGCTCCTCATTATTCACACATTGTGTTATCACCCTACCTCTACAGGTTGCAGACATTTTTAGGCATCAACACCAGTGCATCCTGTCCTTCGCTGCCTTCTCTAGGTTGTACAGATAGCCGTCTACGTTTAGCATGTCTCTACGTTTCTGTGACTGTACTTTCCCATACAGGTTACCTATCACTCCGGGGCCATTAGTGGGTGGTTCAGCCAAGTGACCTATCAATTCTAGGCCGTTATTGCCTGCTACAGCCATTGCTTCCTATAGCAGCAGACCGTACACTCTCCACAGGTTCAGGCTCCTAGTCTGCACGTAATATACAGCAGTGTACATGCCAATTAACGGTTGCTAATCACTGTCAGATGTGGTTAATCAGGTTAATTTATTACGTTCTGTAGTTCTTTGCATTGTTTACGTAGCTGTCAGCTGCTATCATACACAGTAGTAACTAACCTATATACATGGTTCACCTGTACGTGACAACACTTGTGTTTTTATGGATATTAGGTGCATTTGTGTTTTTAACTTAATGTAGATGGTGCATTGCCTTGTGATTTTAGCATAACGTAGACAGTGCATTGCCATGCACTGAGATTGCAATGACAAATTCCGTCTGGCTTTCCTGCTTCCTTAGTGACGGCACACATCAGATCATTTCCAGCTGGTCAACAAACAATGTTCAGGGAGGGCTGTTTCAGGATTTCTGATGTTCGCTCAAAAGTGATTTTGCTCAAGACAGTTCGACTAAAAGGCGTTCGTTCAAATTGGATTTCGATCTTATAATATAGACCCCCTGACCACAACCTATATGACCAATGAAGTACTGCTGGATTCACAAGCTAAAACACCCCCATTAGTTAATGTTTCATAAGATTAAATGAATTACCCCTGTTTCCCTTCTGGGATAGTGATAAACCATAAGATGTTGTGGTGGCTGCCATTCTCCAAATCATCCAGCTTAGTTTAAGCTGTATGATTTATGCTGAAGCTCTGAATTCTCAGCTTCATGCAGTGCCAACAAGTCTTTCTGTGCACTGACCTTCCAGCCTTGTTGGAAAGTGTTCAAGGTAACTTCCTGTAAAACTCTTGTTTAGCTGATGTCTCCTTTAAGAGGGTCATGTCCTGCAAAATTAATTGAATCATTTTGCAAGGTTGTCAAAGGAGTTCTGCTGCCTTGTCCATTCCCTTATGAAGTACCAGGTCCTCCACCTCCATAAAGAGCATTTGTAGGAAATAATGTGCACTTTGGGGAGAATATTACTCATATCAGACTAATAAAAGGCTCAAACTTATAAATGGAACATTATGTGTTTATCCCCTGCTGGCATTCAGCAGCACAATAACTCTGTCAGACTCTAATTTAGAATGAAAAAAAAAGTTGTAAGTATCCCCCTGGATGCTTGAAACCACTCGCTTCACAGTGTTACTCTTATGCACTGATGTACACACTCCCTAATGATTGGCTATTCCTTTGAAAGAGACCTAATATGTATAAAATGATGAATTATACATAAATCAGGCTGAAGCAAAAAACTAGGAGATAGTATAATAAAGACAACACAGAAGATATTCTTTCAATAGTAAAGCAGGGAGTAGTATGCCAAACTGAAAAGCATATATCAAGAACTCATGCTATCTAATAAACTTTATATGGTTTATCAGCATACGAATACTGTTAAGAAGAGTCAGATGGGTTTGACAGCCAGAGGCTGAACTAGGAGCATAAATGGAATGAACATTTGGCACTGATATATATGGCTACACTAAAATTGTGGATGATGAGAAAGATGTAGAAATGGACAGGATATACAATTACACATTAAAAAGGCATACAATAAAAAAAGAAAAAATAATAATTTTAAAATATTACATTAGAAATGGTTGGAGCTGAGAGAGGCACAGCATACCTCTCAACTGTACAGAATTTTGCAGATTTCCGCAGAATGTCCAGATTTTTACCTCATATTTTGGTCTGTTTCTCATAAAATTTGTGATTTTCTAGCAAATCATAGAAGATTGGAGTCACTAAATAATATTAAATAATGACAAACATTTGAGTTTTAGACTTTATAATTTTTAGAAAATACATAATAATGAGAAACCTGTTTATCTATCAACTTTCTAAGTTTGTAGGGGGAATATTTAAATTCTGTTCCTATTTTTAGGCCTTTGTCCCCCCATTCTTTCTGGATTTGTCCAGATTTGTTGCACTGAGTAGTTGAGAGGTATGAGGCACAGTTGTGACTTGCAGATGACTTGCAGACCATCTGATCCCTGAAAGGGGGCAGAAAGTGCCTTAGCTGACCTGTGTGTGTGTGTGTGTGTGTGTGTGTGTGTGTGTGTGTGTGTGTGCATGCACACACACGTGTGTATATTTATATACTAACCAAAGGGTAAAAAGGTCACACAGATAAACCCTCCAATAAAAACTGCAAGAAAGACCTAGCCAAGCTAGACTCCCTACTGTGTAAGACCTTAAAACTTCTGCATTGGAAGCCAATGGGGTATATGCAAATGACTCACCTTAAAGATATACCAGTGTTTTAGCTACATTGCTTCTGAATGCTCATGACTTTTTACTTAAAATCTTTATTGGTACATTCTGGGCAAGAAAGCCAAACCTACTTGCTACAAACATGCAAGCTTTAGCATTTTTTTACTTCTTCAATGTAGCACAAGTAGACTGGAGAATATCATATTCAAAAACATGCTGATGCAGTGTAAGTGATGCAACCCACCAAAGAAAGCACCATTAGATGTTAGAAGCACAACAGAGCATGAATTAACATGAGTAGAAGGCTTAGGAATCATTAAATGTTGGAGTCAATACAATGGTTAAATAACATGGTTACTGTTCCAAGGAAGACAAGTATCATTTGTGTTAAAATCTGGCTAAAGTTAATTACTTATAGTTGAAGTACTGTCAAAAATGTCAAATGCTAAGGTCTTTCACAGTACTAGATGCAAATAAAGTAAGCTTCAACTTGTCTGATATTTTTAATGCTTGTCCAACAGCAAACAGAAACACACCGGCCAAACAAACAGCCTCCGACCCCCCAACTATATATATATATATATATATATATATATATATATATATATATATATATATACATATACCAATTCCAGGATTGCACTACAGTGGGGTGAAAGGGCATATATCTACATTCTGGGCAAGTGTTAACTTGCCAAGGGAGATTTAGGACATTCGTGATTCTCTATTTTCGACATTCTCGTCTGAAGAATGTGAAAGCCGATATTATGGGTTTCGAGATTGCAAACTGGACCCATATATATATATATATATATATATATATATATATATACATACCCACACACACACACACACACACACACACACACACACACACACACACACACACACACACACACATAATATCTTTAGAAAGCTGCAGAAATAGTTCAGAATGAAGTAATACATACATTATATTTTGATTAATTTTCCCTACCTTAATGATCATCAGGCTCCTCTGTTTTTGCTGGCTCCATTAGCACATTTATTCACCTGGGAGGTGAGAGCTCTTTGGCCAATTCATTTCTCCTAAGAGTTTGGAGCTGGGAAGAAGAAAATAGAGCCAATATCTTAGAGTAGGCAGTTTTTTGCCGTAAGCCCTATCTTCTCAGAGTATACCCAGTACTGCCCTAGTGTTCGGCATATAATAGGCATCAGCAAGGGCATGTCGCTCATTTCTAAAGTGATACAGCCTGGCTCTCCTCATACCTTAGTCAGCAGCTTTAAATACCCACACTAGGGACCTAAATCCACACCAAAAAATGATACTTGATGGAGGTATATGTTCTGATCTCAAAGTATTCCATGTCTGTGGAATAGGATACCACTACAGGACAAGTAAAATACCACTTTAGCTAGCTTTAAAGCTAGTTTTGATGACCATAATGATAGACAGAAATGTACAGCAAGATTGCTATAAATGGCTAGAAATGTACAGCAAGGTTGCTATAAATGGCTTTGCTCAGTTTTGGAGGCGAGCACCATTAAGTTCCCAAAAAGGATGAGAAGAACTTTGTGACTACTTATAGGTGCATATGTCTAGGTGTCTTGCAGTCCCACAATTGCTTGCCTGGTTTCCTTCCTAAAGCTATAGGGAATATTTCTTGAAAGCTTCAATTTTCCTACAAAGTTATCTTCACCATGGTCATAGAGTCTGCTTAATCAGGAAATTCTGTCACAGTGGCATATATCTGTAGTCATTGACAGAGACTAGATGTCCCATTTACTGGTGCTCTAGTGTACCCTTTACAAATACCGCACTCAGGCATAAATCCCTGTGTCACTCACTGGATAGCCCACTTTCTCATTTCTAGGACACATGAAATCACGATAGGTGAGCCTTCTTCCACAAAAGACCTGTCACTAGTGGAATCCCACAGGGCTTGTTAGTGAGGCCACTCCTTTTCATCATCTATGTCTCTGAAGTCAAGGCCAGTGTCTGGGGCCATGGACTGACCAAGTTTACAGATGATTGGGGGATTCTTTGACTGATCCCAATTTGCAAAGATACACACATCCTACAACTAGGTCTGACTTCGGTGCCAGAGTTGCAATCTAAAACATTCATGACAGAAAATGCATAATAGTATCTTTCTGAAAGATGACCACCTCCGGAAATTACTGAATTGATAATACACCTTGTGGTCTGGGAATTGGGAATGCATATAGATAGTTGGCCATTGACCATGTCTTGCTGTAGTAAGGAAATCATTTTATGTTGCACAACTTATAAACAAAGGTATGGCATTTAGGTTTAAAGCTGTCTTTTTTCTATCATACTCAGCCCTCATAGGACCTTCAGTATGTTTCTGACCAGGCACATGCAACAAGTGAAGCATCCATACAGGTTCCTCACAAAAAGAATACATGGTATAAACAACATGTCTTACACAAACCACCTCAAGGCTATATCTTTGTACTCATTCTCCCCTAGACTCCCAAGAGGTGATTTATGCCTGACCTTCAAAGTATCCTGTTATCCTTCCCTTATGGACCTGTTGCATATCTGCAAAAGAAATAGCATTAGAAACACAAATCTAGGGCTCTAAACTTTGACTGCAGCATAAATAAGATGTCTTGGACAAACAGGTACATTCTCAGAAACTGCCCCTTGTTTGGAACAGGATTCCCATCTATGTGAAGCAGAGATGCTCCCTGCACCTATACAAGTGGAATTTGGATGGAGAATTGTAAGTTTACCCTGAGTCTGCCCACTATGTCCCAGTTAGAAAGAGGAAGCATATAAATGCTCGACAACTTTTACCCAAGCTATACCTCCTATAAAATAATGGGATCATAACCTGTCAACCACATATGGGAATCATGGCTAGGCTTAAAAAGGCCTTTCAGGGTCATTAGCTTATTAATCACCTATGAACCTAGTTTTAGTCCTCCAGTATTTATTTTCAGTTCTAAATGCTAAAAACACTAACTGATTAACTTGTGCTTTCCACTGACTATTTCAATTAGTTGCAAAAGATCTTCACAGGAAGTCTGTCAACATTAACTGACCTTCTGTTTGACATTTTAACTGTTTCTGCACTCCTGGAAATAGAACAGTTAGTATTGCAGTTAAGTTTCACCATGATTATTGCAGTGAGCAAATGGCTATATCATAGCACTGGAGTAACATTACAGGGCTATTACAACCAGCACTCTTTGCTCAGTGTGGTCAGTGCCTTGTTAAGAACTGTGGGCACTATGTGATGTTAACATTCTGGACAGATCTGAATGCCCTAATCTGCTAATGCACTATGCTGTAATTGACAGGGTCCCGGGTTCACGTCTTTGCAGGGGTGACATTGATTCTTATTTATTTTTGACACTTCTGAACAAGCAGAATATTCCTGGTAGTCAGCCATCCTTTTGAATGTAAGCTGAGTTGAGCTGTAACAGTGATATAGATAAGGAGGTGCCCTTTTCTTGGGTCAGTGGTGTCATTAAATCATCTGTCTGTAAATACTAGTCATGTTGACCAAGTTGTGCCTTACACATTGTTCAGCAGTAGAGAATGCCACTGTCTTGCCTTTGCTTTTCTTCCTGGTGGTAATAATTCAGAAATTCAAATCAAGTCTATTTCTACTACTGAATTCTCCAAGAAGAATGATCTTATTTTCTTTGGGGTGTTTTCTTACCTACCTTGAAGAAATACCTTAATTGTTACTTGACATCATTGTCATCATTATGTGCTAGAATAAGTGCTAGTGAGATGGATACAGACAGTTGCTGAGCTTTTATCTGTGTTATTACTTGGGTGAATTTGGCACAAATGGCCATGTTGAGGACTGCCAGGGGAATCATTTTATGCAGTTTCTTAAAGTACTTTCTCAGTCACACAACAGAGACATGGTTTTGGTTCCATTGATTTCCAAGTTTATATGATGAAGTTCATTAGTATGTTAGAGACTTAGTTTTCTGCATTAAACTGTCATACCTAGTATGTTATTTATGGCTTATGATTGTACTGCTTACCAACATACAAGTAAGAGACCCAAACACTTAATCCAAGAAATCAGCGACCAAGGGACGAGCCAAAATAAAATAAAATTAATTTACAGACAATTCATTCTTTAATAGTGCAAAGAAATTATATAAAAAACTTAAAATCAGCTTAAAATCAAGCGCTTTCATTTCTGCATTCAGAGACTTTATCAAGATAAAGGACAGTCAGTAATACATCCATTTAAATAGCACACCCCAATCACATCGGCCGATGGGAAAATAAACATTATTAAGGACATACAAAACATTTAAACCACAACCCTTCCTTTTTAAAAATATATACTAGCAGCATTTAAATATAATATAGCAGCATTCCAAGAAATATCAATAAAATATCTTTATAAATATTTTCTATTTAAAAATATTTTAAAAAGAAAATTTAATAAAGAAAATTTAATAAATACGGTTACAAACACAATAATGTAAAAATATAACCACACAATACATATACACCTCTATACACATATATAATTCTACAGGGTTATAAACTAAACATACCTAGATATTCACTTTAAAGTATTGTAACCACATCTAATACCTATATACTATTATCTATCTAACGCCTTAAGTTTCAAAAAACAAGTAATTGAAAAAGATTCATTTATACCTGGCCATTGGGTTGCATTAGTTCTTAGTTGCTATAGGGCTTCCTGTCTTTCCAGTTGTAGTGGCCATGGACCACCCCTTGGGTCCACTTGGAAAGGTTCAATCACAGTAAACTTAAAAGAATGGCACGGTACTTCATTACAATGTTTTGCCAGGGCATTAATATCCTTCTTTAATCTAATGTCCCTCAAATGTTCATAAATATGTCTTTTTAACTTTCTCTTTATTTTCCCTACATAAAACCAGGGACAATTTATACAGAGAGCACAATAAACCACTTTGTCTGTTTGACAGGAAGATTTTCTATTAAGACGTACCTTCACCCCATTTATACTAATCGATGACCCTTCCATTATATAGTCACAATAATTGCAAAGGCCACACCTTTTCATAAAGCCCTTTACATGCCTTAAATTTTCTTTATTAAATTTTCTTTTTAAAAGATTTTTAAAGAGAAAATAGTTATAAAATATTTTATTGATATTTCTGTGGATGCTGCTATATTATATTTAACTGCTGCTAGTAGATCTTTTTAAAAAGGAAGGGTTGTGGTTTAATTGTTTTCTTTGTCCTTAATAGTGTTTATTTTCCCATTGGCTGATGGGATTGAGGTGTGCTGTTTAAACTGATGTATCACTGACTGTTCTTTATCTTGATAAGGTCTCTGAATGCAGAGATGAAAGAGCTTGATTTTAAGCTTTTTATATATATTTCTTTGTACTATTAAAGAGTGAATTGTTTGTAAATTAATTTTATTTTATTTTGGCTTGTTCCTTGGTCACTGATTTCTTGGATGTACTGCTTACCTGACTGAAGACGTACTGAGAATCCTAACGTGAGTAGTTGAAGCTATATGGATGGAATACCTTAAGAATCTCCTGAGATGTGCGTTTTCTGTAACAATGTCAGAATTTCTTACTGATCTGTTACAGGCTGTGTACAGAACATCAAGATCCACACACCATTGTTTTTATGACACATATTATTATGATAGCATCTCCACTCATAGCCAACTTAAGTGTTTAAGACGTGGATGTCAAGAAATTGACCTTGGACCTAATCTTAAATCCTAGTAGTACATGGAGCTTTAGCTGCAACATGTGCTAACAATTACAGAAAAATACTGAACTGCAAGTGTTTTACTGGCTTTCAAAACCTTTGAAAGCTGTTAAAACAGAGCACTGATAAACAGCAGGCAGAAATGGTGTCTCTCTCTGAAGAACTAACAGCTTTAAAGGCTGTCACATAATGTGTTCTTCCACACCACTTGTGTAGGTGTTGCAGAGTGAAGTATCTACCCATTTTTAAAGAGTTTTACCTTCTGCTGCAATTCTTTACCAGCTGGCATTGTCCACTGTTAATCCCTAGTATGAAAATGTATTTATTTATTTTTTTATTTTATTTTACATTTATTAACCGGGGGTGTCTGACTGAGCCGAAAAGGCCCTTTTTCAGCAGAGGCCCGGGGAGAAAAACTCCACATAGAAAAATTACAGGTACATTTAGATATTTAGACATGATAAGTATACACACAAATTACAATAGACATGTTTTTACATTGGTAGGCAGCACATCAACAGTTACAGTGGAGAGAACAAACAAGAAAATATTAATTTAAAAATGAAGGTAATTAATAGATTTGTGGTGCACAGCTGAAATTTGGAACATAGGTAGAATACATACATAGTACACAGGTACAGTACATACATTGTACATTAGCCAGTGTTTATGAGTAAGAGTGAAAACTATTATCAAGTAAAATTAATCTTAACAGACAGTGCTTAGGGATGCTTAGCAAAAGCTTACGCATCTTTCTGAAGCCAGGTGTTTAACAAGATTGCCATTTTTCCATTACTGGAGTGCAATTATGGCATTCTGTACACTAGAAATTAATTGTGTAGTGCCTACATAATATGTGACCATTTTTGTTGTGCAGTTTTCTATTAGAGGTAGCACAGTGGTTAGCGTTCTGTCTTGCATTTTGTTTTCTAGTCTTAGCTGTGTTGTCTTATGTTTGGCTTCCCTACATCCTTACTTGTATCCATCTGGGGTTTCACCAGGTGCTGTGATTTCTTACAACATCTAGAAGTGCCGTATGTAAATTGGTGATTCATCAAACTGCCCCTAGGTTTGTGTATATACTTATTTGTATGTCTGCTGTCAAAGGCTAGTACCCCATCTTGGATAGATTTCTTTGACTTGTGCCCATTTTGTACTGAGATAGATCCTATTCCTAAAACCCCTTCAACCCTGAAATAGATTAAATGGGTAATTGGAAAATGAAGAATGAATTCTTTCTATGTGCTGTATGTACATATTGGTTGCATTTACAATGTTTATGCACTACCTTAAGTAAACACTTTATGTAAAATGCATATTTCAAGAAATCATTTTGATCCATTGATAGGAATTTACTGCTCACAGAAGCCACTCGGAGGAAATTTTTTTTTTAACAAAACAAGCCTCCTGCCCTATGCTGAGGTCACATAACAGAGGAGGAAAAACAAAACTCCACTGCTAGCCAAGAGCATTTCAGAAAATTTACATAGCTCTATTGACATTTGGTAAAACATTGTCGGCAGGTTGACCTGCTACCTACTGCGATGCACTTTTAGATTTGTAACGTTGAAGTTGAAACAGTACCTGCAAAGACTACAGATATTTTACAATAAAAATAAAAATTGTCATACTTTTAAAAGAATAAGATCTGCAATGAAGTAGGCCAAGAACAGTCTGAAGGTCCAGCTGGCATACCTGCTGAAGTGCTTAAACTGGAGGGGAGGAAATAATTCTGCAGCTTTATGAGCTCTTAACTCTGAATCAAGGAAGCTCTGCAGGATTGGGAGAATGTCAATTCACATGCCATCTTCAGAATGGAGACAGGTTGGCGTGGGTGTTAATTACTAAGGCAGTGACTTAACGACGTAGAAAATCTCTGCAGATACTCTTTTAAATTGACAGTTTTGCTCTACAAAAGAAAAAAAATGCCACAATCTCATTGTGCTTTCATGTTTCTTGAAATGGTGGAAACTCTTCATAGTAAACAGAGGGAAGAAAAGTGTTGGGAGCAATATCAGGACCTGCATGTGGCTTTCAGCAGTGAAAAGATGCCTTGTGCTGTGTCATTCAGGATGCTTTGCATAAGGTACTGGTCGGGTTTGGATTTCTAAGTTCAGTTAACATGGTCCATGAACATGTCTGGGAGCAGAAACCACTAAAACAATCAGCATTATTCTCTCCCACTTTGGTTCAGAAAAAATCTCTGATTTCATTCTGAGTATGCAAAATATACAAGTCGACTTCTGGCCAGCTTTGGCTCAAACTGTTATGTGCATAAGAGCACTGACAGATATCATAGAAGTAAAATGGATAATGATGTAAAATATAACTGCAATGGAGGGTACAAACAATAAAAATAAATTAAATAAAGGCCAAAATGTAAACAGCTTTCCAAGAATTTATCTGTATTTAATCAGCAAGAAAAAAAATTGCTAAATGTTATGAGACTTGCTGATTACCTTTGCTGGTATCACTTAATCTGCTTAACATTAAGGCTTGCATTCTTTCAAGTTTCTGTTTGAGTTGTTTCAAAATGCAGAGCAATGTTTTCTTGTGTGCTATTACAAATCTTTGTGGGACAATATTTAATCAAGTCCATATTTTAAGAGAGCAGACATATGCTACCAATAATGCTGCAACTGACACAAATGTTTAATTCCCAGGAGATGTGCTTAGAAGAATATTTGCAGCATCTATGAGCATGTATATCCAATTCATTCTAAGAATGAGAATTCCATTCATATTCACAAATACTCTAAATCATGCCTTAATTAACACTTGCTATTTTTGATTGACACTACTAGATTGCAGCCAAGGTGGTCTTGACAGCAAACTGGAATTCAAAGAATTACAGTGGATGTAAAAAGTTTACACACCCCTGTTAAAATGTCAGGCTTTTTTGTGATATAAAAAAACAAGACCACAATAAATCCTTTCAAAACTTTTCCCCCCTTTAATGTGACCTATAACCTGTACAGTTCAATTGAAAAACAAATCTGTTAGGGAAAAAATATAAAAAATAAAAAACGTTCAATACTCTGGTTGCATAAGTGTGCACAACCTTAAACTAATACTTTGCTGAATCACCTTTTGATTTAATTACACCATTCAGTCTTCTTGGGTAGGAGTCTATCAGCATGGTGCATCTTGATTTGGCAATATTTGCCCACTCTTCCTTGCAAAAGTGCTCCAAATCTGTTAGATTGCGGAGCCATCTCTTGTGCACAGCCCTCTTCAGGTCACCCCACAGATTTTCTATTGGATTTAGGTCTGGGCTCTGGCTGAGGCATTCTAAAACTTTAATTTTCTTCTGGTGAAGCCATTCTTTGTTGATTTGGATGTATGCTTGGGGTCATTGTCATACTGAAGGATGACATTCCTCTTCATCTTCAGCTTTCTAGCAGATGCCTGAAGTTTTTGGGCCAAAACTGACTGGCATTTGGAACTGTTCATAATTCCCTCCACCTTGACTAAAGCCCCAGTTTCAGCTGATGAAAAGCAACCCCAAAGCATAATAGTGCCACAACCATGCTTCACTGTGGAGATGGTTTTATTTTGGTGATGCGAAGTATTGTTTTTGCATCAAATGTACCTTTTGGAATTGTGGCCAAAACATTCAACCTTGGTTTCATCAGATCATAACACATTTTCCCACATGTTTTTAAGGGAGACAATGTATTGTTTTGCAAATTATAGCTGGGCCTGGATGTTTTTCTCTGTAAGAAAAGGCTTCCATCTTGTAACCCTACCTCATAGTCCAGACGTATGGAGAATACGGGAGATCGTTGTCACATGTAGTACACAACCAGTACTTGCCAGAAATTCCTGCAGCCACTTCAGTGTTGCTGTAGGTCTCTTGGCAGCCTCCCTGACCAGTTTTTGTCTTGTCTTTTCATCAATTTTGGAGGGACATTCAGTTCTTTGCAACATCACTGCTGTCCCATATTTTCTCCACATTTTGCTGACTGTCTTCACTGTGTTCTATTGTATATCCAATGCTGTGGAAATTTTTTTGTACCCTTCTCTTGACTGATACCTTTCAACAATGAGATCCCTTTGATGCTTTGTAAGCTCTCTGTGAACCATGGCTTTTTCTGTAGCAGGCAACTGAGTAAAGGTCAGGAAAATCCTGCTAGGACAGCTGAACTTTATATGGGGTTAATCAGTCTTTTTAATTGATGGCAGGTGTGTACCCTAGAAGGCTGAATGTTGTAATTAAATCAAAAAGTGCTTCAACAAAATAGTAGTTTAAGGATATGCACACTTATGTAACCAGCGTATTGTACGTTTTTTATTTTTTATATTTTTTCCCCTAACAGATTTGTTTTTCAATTGAATTGTACAGGTTATAGGTCACAATAAAGGTGGGAAAAGTTTTGAAATGATTTATTGTGGTCTCATTTTTTTATATCAGAAAAACCTGGCATTTTAACAGGGGTGTGTAAACTTTTTATATTCACTGTATGTTGCAAATTAAACTTTAATGCTTGTAACCCTTGCTGGCCTAAACGAAACTGTCACTAATAAACATATTCTGAACTGTTAGTTTTAGTGCAGTTAGTAAGCTCATAATTTCTCTCAGCCTCGATGTGGTTGGTGCGCTATTTTTATTTTTTATTTATTTATGTTTTATTTTACATTTGTTGACCGGGAGAGTCCGACTGGATACATGTCCATTTTCAACAGAGGCCCGGGGAGAAAAGTTCCACAGATCAAATAACATTGCATGCGAATAACATTAGTAAACACAATATTTAAAAAAGGTTACATAGTTATGAAGTTTAAAAATACAAAAGTTCATAGAATGTACAGTAGTTCCTGTAATCACATTGTCTGAAACAAACATAAGTAATGGGGGTTAAGTGAGGTGATACGGTTCAGTGTGTGACTGTTATTGGAGTTCTAAGTTGGAATGTAAATACTTGTGGGTATTCTGGGTAGATCTCAGGAGGTGAAACACCACTTACTGTTCCTAATAAAGAGAAGATGGGACAGGGAGCTAAGAAATGGGGAAAGGGGTGAGTGAGGGAGGTCATCCTGGAGGGGAGCAGGAGCATATCCATGAGTGTTTTAGGTGCTCTTTGAGTCACTTTTTAAATGTAACCTATGAGTCAGTGGAGTAATGGAAGAAGGTAAGGAGTTCCAAATTTTGCCTATGAAGTTATGGAAGAGAGAGTCACCTGCTGTGTTATTGCTTTTTGTCATTTTGATTAGTCTTTTATCACTAGAGTGAAGTTGTCTGGGATTGGTTTGTAGTTTTAGCAGGTTGGACAGTGCTGGGGTTTTGTCTGGAAGTACTAGGGGTTTATGGGCAAAAGAAAGTTGATGGGATAATAGGAGATTAGAGAACTCAAGCCAGTTAAGTTGATTTAGTGAGTGACAGTGGTGGGCTCGATAGGCGGCACTGGTAGCAAATTTGGCTATTTGATTGTAGCAGACATTACGCTTGGCAATTTCAATTTTGGGTAGGTTGGTGAAGATAGGTGCAGCATAGAGCAGTGTGGAGAGGAGGTGAGTTTGGGCTCTGGTTATTCTGGCAGGTTGAGTTAGAAATGGTTTATTTTTGTAAAGACTACCCAGTTTTTTGCGGATGTTTTTTATGGTTTGATTTATATGTAGATCGAATTTGAGGTTGTTGTCAATGGTCACACCTAGCAATTTAGTAAGAGTATCTGGAGATATGATAGTTCTATCTCTGGACACAATCTTAAAGGAGATGGGCATTGCGGTGGATTTGTTTGGTTTGAATAGCAAGAGTTTGGTCTTTTTGGGATTTAGTAATAGGTTTTTGTTAAAAAACAGGCTTCGGTAGATTGGAAGGCTTTTTGGGTGATAGTGAGGAGTTTGTGGGAATCATTCATTGAGCAGATGACTGTTGAGTCATCTGCATATTGTATAGCAGTTGCATCTTGGCAGATGCTGTGGAGATTATTAGTGAAAATGGAGAATAGAAGGGGTCCTAGACTGGACCCTTGTGGGACTCCGGTAGTAATGGGTAGTAGTGAGGATAGATTGTTGTCCCATCGCATTGCTTGTTGTCTACCTTACCTAATTGTTAATGTGTTGGCTTTACAAATTATTTTACATTATCATGTGATTATTAGTTTGCATTTGTAATGAGCATGTTACATTCAAAATGTAACATTTGAATTTCCATTGTCCTGATGAAGACTCATGTATTGGTAGTGATGAAAGCACTTAATAGTTGTTTATTATACAATGACTGGTCATTAACATTCAAAAACATGTGTATACCAATATGTATTGAGCATATAACCAATAGAAAAAAGTCTGGCCACCTGGACCTTCTTCTATTGATATATGCTACAGCTTTCCAGTTTTCCTGAGCTAAGAGGTCAGGAAGTATGAAGTTTGAAACCTGGACAGTTTATCGGTACAAGAAAGTCAGGGAAAAAATACAATGAAAATCAGGTATTTTATGCAAAACTAAAGACACATATCTGACTTTCCTTATATTTTTCCTCTGTCTCTCTCATACCTCTGAAATGTCCAGATTTCAAAATTTCAAACTTTATTTAAAAAATATATAAAATAAAAAAAACAACAGAGATCTTTGTTTCTCTGTTGCTTCCTTTCCAAAGCATTGATGTACTGCATAAGTGTGGACATCTAAGTCCCATACGCATGCATAATAAATCAAGAAAGCAGCAGGATACCAAAAGAAAATGGAAGAACACCACGGAGCTTTTATGCAAAGACATTATTTAAGAAAAGTAAGCAATTCTTTTCTTAAATAATGTCATTGTATAATAGCAATAATCCATGGCTAGGTGTCGGTAATGCTGGAATTATTGCTATATTATGGAATAAAAAGTCTATCCCTTGCAACAGGACTTTTTATCCAGAAAGATGTTTTTTTCTGGCTCGTGGAAAATCATCATTCTGGAACAAGTTATGCAAG
Organism: Protopterus annectens; assembly: GCF_019279795.1. NCBI lineage: Eukaryota > Metazoa > Chordata > Ceratodontiformes > Protopteridae > Protopterus > Protopterus annectens. Next base: position 251,950,296 of record NC_056742.1, read on the forward strand.
TAGGAGAATCATCATTCTGGAACAAGTTATGCAAGTATAATGCCTTCACATTAGGTGGCACATACAAAAGTACTATCTGTTTTATAAGCCCCTACTGATGTTTGTGAACACAAGCTTGGAACTTTGCAACATGACCTTTTATGTCCATAATTAGCAAAGACTGTCATTATTAAACATTTTCAATAATGTAAAGACTATTGTTTAAATTGTGGCTAGCAGCACTTCACAATGTTAAGAAAAGCAGTGTCAGTGGCTCAACAAGTAGCACACTTTCCTTTGGTGTTGGACAACCAAAAGGCTATAGGTTCTATTCGCACTCCAGGTAATTCAATTGCTGACACTGCAGTACAGTGTGGTGGTAGTGGGGTGGGGTGCTGCTCATCTGAGGGTGTTTTCTTTCAAATGTGATATTAAAATGAGGTCCCATCTGCTTGACTTGGTGGTAGCTCAGGTGGATGTAAAGGATCAAAAAGTGTAGAGGAATTTTATTTAAAACAGCAATGTACAACAAGCAAAACAATGTACAAAACAAATGAATTACACAAAAAGAAAAGACATCAGTAAGCAACAATCAACTTTTTCATAAATTTCCCCCACCCCTTCTGCCGTAACCATTTTGTCAATTTGACAGAAATAAGCCCATTATCCCACAACATATTATATAACAATTCATCACATTGTGACAGCCATAATATCAACAAGTCACTAAATCACATTTATTTACGTCAGCTTTTGGACAGTTTTCATAAAATCCATAAAGAATCATAATTGAAGAAACACAATTATATTATATAGTTGTAAGCAGTCATTTCAAAAAGAGTGAATCTTGGAACACAGAAGAAAAGCATGTTGCACAGGTTGTTCAGCATTACACCACGCAGACTCTGCTCCCTCATTTCATATTTCAACTGGTTCTTCACAGGCATTATTCAACATTAATTGCCATAAAAATCATAGATTTCTGGGACACTGCAAGACCTATCCCATTGATGTTGACTATATATCTGAAGCTTCTTATCTAACAGAGACCATGGCCAATCATAGTAAAAGTTATCCATAATCAGCACATACCATAGGTTTGTATGTTGAACGTCTGTCACAAGAAAAAAAGTTTCCGACACTAGAATTTTGAGATATTTTCCTTCCCAAGATAATGTAGTTTTCATCTTCTTTTACATTGTAGTAAACAACGCTAAGTATTAATATATTTACCCCATAAAATCTTCCCCACAGTATCCTTATAATCTGAATATACTCTGTCCAGCACCTATCTCAAATGGAAAGATGCCAAATACACATTCAGGTTTATTAAACCTATTCCACCTTCAAATTAATTTAGATCCCCAAAAGAAAAAAAAAAACAATGGATTTCCAACAACAACTTTTCTCTACTAGCTGGGAATGGAAAGACTTTGACCACATAAGCTAATTTACCTATAATCATAGAATGCCAGATGTATACCTTCCTTATAAGACATCTTAAATCAACCCCAAATTTGAAATCAGGATTGAATATCCTGTAATAGATTCCACTGACCTACGAAAGAACATTTGTCTTCAAAAGTGATTCCTAACATTTTTATAGCAGTACTAGTTGTTGTTGTGTAATTCAGCTTTTCCCGGTTAGGAGTCTCCACAGCGGAACTTCAGTCCGCTAATAATTGGCAGTAGATTTTTATGTGCCGTGTTGCCAGACCTGATGTACAACCTTCAATGAAGGTACACCCATTCATGCATGTCTCCGCACAGAAGACGCTCTAGCTGAGAATCGAACCGGACAACGTCTTGCTGTGAGGCGACAATGCTACCGCAGCACCACCACCACAGTACTTTTATAGCAGTACTAGTAAAAGGAATAAATGCAACATTCTGCACTCTACAAAAACTCATAAACATAGAAATATTAGAAAATATAACCCCTGTGCTGCAAACCTATTTGTACACTGGAAACAACAAACTGTAACCAATGTTCTGAATGAACTAGTGGAGTCAAATCATCCACATAGGAAAGAAATAAAGGAACAGGCACTTTAAGAATTAGCTGTGCTTTGGCTGGACACCAGTATGCTACTCTTTGTGTTAAAATAGCATGTATAAGTACACTATAAAAAGAAAATGACTTAGCAGACACCCTTGTTTAAGTCATCTTTATAAATGAATGACTTTACCCAAATATCTGTTTGGGATAGGCCTTATCCAAAAATTTGCATAACTATCTGCAGGAACATTTATAAGCTGGGAACTTAATTCATAGCTAACTAAAACAGCATAAAGACAAAAATGAACTACAGAATCAAATGCCTTGGACACATCTCAAGGCAGTAACACTTCCCCTAAACTTTCCAGACTGCATGCTCTCAGCTACTTCCTGAAGAATCAATAGCATATCTTTAGTATCCCTACCATTCACACCAAAAACACCCTAATTAAATTTTATAAAGAAATACTTAATTATGGAAAATCTTAACAAAAATGTTATAATCTGTATTAGTCAATGCAATTGGTGTTCAGTTTATTAAATCATGTATATCACCTTTATCTTTAAAGATAATCTTTATGACACTTCCACAGATTGAACTGGAATCTGTTCCAAAACCCAACCAATTTTTGTTTGGTTGAAAGAATTTTATAAAAAGAATATGGTATGTCATCTGGTCCTGGGGAAATATTACAATTGACAACAGCTAACACTAAATTAAACTCTTCTAAGACTATAGATTTAATTAAAAAAATATTGTTGTCTGATAATATAGGCTCATTCAATTATCTCTTTTGGCAAGACTGAAGACACAAATTACCAGCCACACAATCTTCCACTGCAGAAAGTATATCTTGTTGAAACTTATATAATATTCCATGAATAGTTTTAATACTGGACATACTATAAAAATCCAAATCCTCGTTCTTACATAGAAGAGGTGAAATTGCCTGCTTTGTACCTTGAAAAACATACCTCTGGTTATGCAATAATAACTGAATTAATTTTTCTGTTATATTCTGCAACAAATATTCTTTAACCTTACATGCAGAAGAATCTACACAAAATAAAGTATCCTCAAATTCCTTCCAAGCCAACTTATATTCTCTCTTTATTCTGTCCATACATTTTTTTCCAATTCACAGTACAAACAACCACACTTCAGCTTAAAAGAAATCCACCATAATGTGCAAGAAGAAATATGCCCAGCATATATATCTATTTATTTTATTTTACATTTATTTACTGGGAAAGCCGGGCTGGGACAGAGCCTATTTTCAGCAGAGGCCCGGGGAGAAATGCTCTAGACGCATGTCTTTGGAAACCATCATAATGTCCAAGAAGAAATAAAGGACACAAGAATAAATGATTAGACCACAAAACAGAAAAAGGCTTTATCCCAAGCTGTAGATATGACAAACTACTCATTCAACATTTTAAAACTTTCCCCTTCCATGACAAAAGACCTGTTTAATCCTACAATGAAAACTAGAGCTTTATGAATAATGATAGGTATATGTAACAAGTATGAATGTAATACAAAGAGTATTTTAAAATGCAAAATAATATATCTCTGTGGCTGAAGGACCTCTAAACTAAATATGACCTAAAATAGGCCCTAAAACCAAATGTCTATATCTACATAAGTCTTGATTTTGTGATACACACTATTTAAAAAACTTTTTAAAAATTTGGTGCGTTTTCTTTTTCATTCATTCTGAAGAAGCAGCTGAAGGTTCAGCAGTGAAAACGCATTTGTTTTAAATAAATAAAGTTGCGTTAAGCTACTTTCATTGTTGTTTGGATTGCTCCTTGGGCTCAAGGATCCAGTTGGCTTTTTATTTCGTAAGTCTTGATTTTAATATAATTTGACAATTTTAGTGGCATGCACATGGCAGTTCCAATCTCCAACCAATAATACTTTGAGATTAACCAAAGACAGCAAACATAATTAAAATAAATCATCCCTAACTTTATATCCTGTTGGAACATGTATGACAATTAAACTAACAACCCCCAAAAGGTGTCCTCAAAGTCACAAACCACATGCTTACCAGGCACTCTAATCAATGTTTCTAAAACTTGCATATGGGGCTGAACTAACACTGCTATATCTGAGCATAAAGCAATATCAAAAGACCAAACATCTGTTGCATCCACATAGTTTCTGCTTACAGTTACTGAGCTCTGTGCAGATAGCTAACATCTAATAAGCTGTATGCACTGTTAGCTTATTTCTGCACTTTAAGTTCAAAATCCTATGAATTTTGATCTTAATACTATTAACAGTTAAGCTAAGAGGCACTCCATCCTTTGCCATTTTTAACTGATTTTATGCCTTGCTGCAATATCTGTTCTGCTCTTACCTGTAGTATTGTGTTTCTTATGTCTCCCACCACTAGTGCCTATACCTTCAATAACATCATCTCCTCCATCTTCTTCATCCAACAAACAATGAGGGGTTTAATAATGCTCCTCTTCCTCTTTATTCATTTTACCACCAGATTGATCTAACCCAGTGGAAACCAGTATGACTTAATATTCAAGTTGTGGAGGAGGGTCCTCTGTCATATCTTTTTACTGTGGGCAATCAAAACAAAAATAACCTGCCTGGTGACATTTACTGCACTGTTTTTCACAATGAAATAGAAATTAAATGCTCATAAGAGTCACAAAAAAGCCAGACTTTGGTTGATTTGTATAAACAACATAAGCTATAAACCCACCTATTGACACCACACTTGGAATGTGATGTATTTTCATCTTATCTGTAAATTCAAACAAAACCACTGTATAGGTGGAGGCAGGAACTTTAATAAAACAAACACAGTAAAACATGATAAGTGCTTTTGCGACTTAATGTCTGTTCATCAGACCATTAAAACAGTATAACTTCATTACACAATTTAAATACATTGCAATTAAAAAAAACAATCATTAGACTTAATAAATGGCCAAAAGGCTGATCACAAAACAGGTTAAAAAACATAATTCCAATGAAATACAGCATTATCATGAACCAATTGAGTGTTCCCTTGACTATTGAAACTCCTAACAAAGCCAAAATATATCAGCCTATCAAAACTCCTAAAATTAAGACTTGCCCTATCAAAAATAGGCCAATAAGGTCAGACGAGGCCAATGAGCTAATTGCAAAACAATTTGAGAAACATCATTCCAATGAGGGACAACATTGTCATGACCCAATGGAGTGTTCGCTTAACTCTATAAACTCCTTGTTGGAGCCAAAAGTTGTAACAGCCAATTCTTAACAAAATAGCACACATTAATGATGCAAAATCCTTCAAACTAAACACTAAAATAAATTAAATTCACTATAATTACATAACAGAATCGCAATGTTAAATACTAGTATGCCTCTACTCTGATACACATTACACCTCTGCATAAGCCACATATAAAAAATACTAATAATCTCATCCCTACAAGCCTCAAGCAAACTCTTCCACTATCATTTGAAGAGGCTTCTGGCTCTCAAAGCTGGTCTCAAAGACACCTTCCCATTAAGCCCTTTACCTTTGTCTGTCTGCAAATGTAGTATTTAAAATAATTCTCTAGACTCTGTCTTATTGAATATGACACCTAATCTCATGTCTTCTGACACAACCTCTACAGCCATAAAATGAAATGTATAATGGTCACTGGTGTCACAAACAAGTTTAGAAAGTGGATTTCTTATACCATGCTGCCTAATGCTTCTCACGTGTTCCCCTCATCCTTTCCAAAAACATCCTATTCGTCTTACCTATATAGAAACACTGACAAATGGTGCACTAGGCTAAGTAAATCAAATTATTAGTGCAGCAACTGGCTGCCACCTTACATACATATTCCCTCCCAGTAGATGGATGTTTAAAAGTATTGATATCATTAATAAACCCCCAAAAATTCCAGGTACCACAAGGGTTAGTCCATTGACTCAAGTTCTCATACTGTTCTTCCTTGGGTCCATAACACAACAAATGTTTGAGGGAACTCTTATTCTTAAACACACATCTGGGTTCACTTCCTATTAAACTATTCAGAGCACTATCAGATCTCAAAATGTGCCAATTCTGTTTAACTATCATACAGATAAAACTCACATTTTGTGAATAGTGTAAGCAAATGGCTGATGCAGGTCTACCATTACCCATTCCATGTCCAGCCTTATTACTACCAACAGACTTTAAATCCGGGAAATAAGGTGTAGCTGACCCTGCCTCTTAATCTTAACCTTAATCAACTCTATATTCACCTCTCTTTCACTATAACCTCTCTCCAAAAATTCAGTCTTCATTACCTGTAATTCTCTGTCAAATGCACAGGTGTTATTATTAAGTCATGTAATTCTCATACCCTGCTCTTTAATAATATTGTGAAACACATGTCTAGGGTGACTACTGCTCCCATGTAAAATATGATTCCTGTGGACACTTCTTCTGTATCTGCTATTTATTATTCGATTATCTCCCCTTCTCTAAAGTCTTAACATCTAAGAAATTGATGTCAGTATATGATATCTGCATTGCAAAACATAAAAATTCAGTGGTATGCTGTAAGTAATCGAAAAACTCTTTCAACAAATCTTCCGAGCCTCTCCAAATGAAAGGCACATTGTCCATGAACCTTCTATAAAATTTGATATAAGATACATACGGACTTCTGAACACATAAGCAGTCTCCCATTGCTCCACAACACTATTTGCATAACTATTAGCGCAGTATTCCCATGGCTACTCCCGTGCATTGTATATAGTATTTCCCATCAAAAACAAATAAATTGTTCTCTGAAATAGTTTCTGTAAACAAACAAATCAAATCTATATGTTTGATATCATAAGCACTATTAGCAAATAAAAATTCTGTAACCATACTTATCACTAATTGATTGGGGATCACAGTAAAGAGGGAACATATGTCCATGGTAATAAATAAATCTTTTTCAATTAAAGGTTCATAATTCAAACATTTAAACAGATCAGATAAAAATGTTTAGTGTAAATTAAAACAGTGTTGATCTCATTAACAAAAGGTCTAAGACATTTCTTGACATATACAGACATGGGTTCGGTGATCCACCCCCGTCCAGAAACTATAGATCTGAATGGGGGTCTCACCAAATCCTTATGAATTTTGGGTAAACAATTGAAAGAAAGAACCAATGGTTTCTCAACAAACAAATATTTATACAAGTTCTCAGAAATAGACCCCCCAAATAACATTCCAATAAAATACATTTCACATTCCTAATAATTTCATAAACCTGAGCACAATCTATTGGATCATAAGTGTTAACATCACTTAAAATATTAACCTCAGTTTTATAATAAACAGCATCCATAGCAACAACAGCCCCACCTTTATCTACAGAGTGGATTGAAATACTGCTATCCGAGAGTAGACTATTCATCCTTAGTACGATTAAACTTTCTCTCAGTCATTCTGTTATTAAACACTGTTAGCAAATCATGCTCAGGAGCATTGCAGAAGACTTTCAAACTTGCATTAAGAACAGGATTAAAGTCACTGGGTTTCCTAAACAAATTAACATTGGTATCACATGGAAACATAGTCTTCAGTTGTAGATTTCCAGTAAACAGCCTAATATCTAACATAGTATCACCAAGTCAACAGTGCTGGCGAGCACAAAAGATAGTCCCCTTTTGAAAATCGAAAGCTCAGTCCTGTTGAGAATCCTGTTTGAAATGTTATGTACTAATGTATTGTGCCCTTCTCTAACATCTGTTTCAACAATCGGTTCATAGAGTCCTTTTGGGAATCTAGTCTCCTCTTCCAGCTCCTGCTCTTGGATCAGCCTCTCTCACCCTTTTTCCATATTGGTAGAGGAAGTGTAAAAAATACCTTGTGAGGATTCAGACCATCTCTATTTCATTTATACATCAGGCTCTCATCTCTCAACTCCTTTCACTAGATGCTATTCACTTAGACATCGTAATTTATTACTGCCCTTAGTTGGTTCACCAACCACAGTCTCTCACTGAGTACATACATCACATAATTGGCTGGAGCTCTCTTCCTGCCCTCCAATGACCACATTCAATTTGCAGAGCAAAGTATTCTTAGCTCTCGGCCAGGGAAATACCTGACCATTTTTAAAATCAATGAGATCTCTCTGTATCTTCTTCAATTTAATTTGTTGCAGACGAATCTCATAAATGTCCGCATTAACTACTTAATTCAGTTTGTCAACCACCGAATCTGCCAGAAACAAATCAAAAAGTCTCTGCTGATGGTCTTTAATCTTCTCAACATGGGACAGTTCAATAGGTCTGAAATAATCAATCAGCAGACGTAGATAGCTAAAAGTAGTCTGTAAATATAACTCTTGCCATTGTTTAAATAATTCAACATGTGCAGTCCCAAAGGTAGGCATAACAAGAACTTGCATACCTTGAGGTACTACCTTGTGATGTAGGCAAGCCTCAAAATAGTAATGCTGCCATTGCAAACATTTAAATTCAAACAGTTCATCTTTGAACAGTCTAAACTGTATAAAACTTAGCAGTGTGAAAATAAGTTGTTTCATTGCTGTTAGGCTCACCTTCAGGCACATAAGATAACAACAGATTGTTATAATCAAAAGACCATTAGCATGACTCTTCCCTTGGTTCACACTCAGATGTTCAGGACTCTTAGAAATCCATTCAGGATTAAAATTCAATTGAACTTCCAAACTCTGTCCCTCCGCTATGGTTACCTCCAGTGCAAAAAATAAATGAGGTAAACCAACAACTAACACTACAGCAGTAACCCAGTGGTATAAAAACAATAAAATCTGTAAATGCATGCAAAACCACTGTATTAGTGGCGGTAGGAACTTTAATAAAATAAACACAGTAAAACACACTAAGCACTTTTGCGACTTAATGTTTTATCAGACCATTAAAACAACGTAACTTCATTGCTCAATTTAAATACTTTACAATTAAAAAATAACCATAATAGACATAATAAATGGCCAAAAGGCCAATCACAAAATAGGTTAAAAAACACAATTCCAATGAAATACAGCATTATCATGAACCAGTAGAGTGTTCACCTGACAATTAAAGCTCCTAACAAAACCAAAATATATCAGCCTATCAAAACTCCTAAAATTAAGACATGACCTATCAAAAATAGGCCAATAAGGACAGATGAGGCCAATAAGCCAATCGCAAAACAACTTGAGAAACATCATTCCAGTGAGAGACAACATTATCATGAACCAATGGAGTATTCATTTAACTCTGCAAGCTCCTATCAGAGCCAATAGTTAAAACATGCCAGTTCTTAACAAACTAGCACTAAAGTCAGCAAACATAACAATTAAAATAAATCATCCCTATCTTTATAATGTGTTAGAACATGTATGACAATTAAACTAACAACCCCCAAAAGGTGTCCTCAAAATCACAAATCACATGCCTGCCAGGCACTCTAATCAAAGTTTCTAAAACTTGCATATGGGGCTGAACTAACACTGCTATACCTGAGCATAAAGCAATATCAAAAGACCAAAAAACTGTTGCATCCACATAGTTTCTGCTTACAGTTGCTGAGCTCTGTGCAGATAGCTAACATCTAATAAGCTGTATCCACTGTTAGCTTATTTCAGCACTGTAAGTTCAAAATCCTTTGAATTTTGATCTTAATACTATTGACATTTAAGCTGAGACACTTCATACTTTTTCATTTTTAATTGTTTTTATGCTTTGCTGCAATTTCTGTTTACACATGCTCTTACCCATAGTATTATGTTTCTTATCTTTTCCACCACTAGTGCCTGCACCTTCACCAGCATTATCATCTCCTCCATCTTCTTCATCCAACAAACAATGAGGGGTTTAACATTCCTCCTCATCCTCCTTTTTCATTTTACCACCTTATTCATCTAACTCAGTGGAAACCAATATGACTTAATATTCAAGTTGTGGAGGAGGGTCCTCTGTCATAACTTTTTACTGCGGGCAATCAAAACAAAAATAACCTTGGTGACATTTACTACACTGTTTAACACAATGAAATAGAAAATAAATGCTCATAAAAGTCACAAAAAAGCTAGACTTGGGTTGATTTGTATAAACAAAATAAGCTATAAACTCATCGATTGACACCCCACTTGGAATGTGATGTATTTTTCATCTTATATTTTAAATAATGCCCACACCTCGCATGCCCCATTGCATGTCTCTGAAAAAGTTTCTTAGTTTCAAAAACATCCTGATACATAGACAGTATAATTGTAATTTTTCAATCTATTTCAGAAGTGTAAAACTTGACAGAAAACTACAAAGCTTGAAGTAACAAGCCCATGGAAAACACAACATGCCTGTAGAAAACATTCTGTCAAAGTCATATTTTCAAAATTAATGCCACAAAAAACTCCCTCCCTATGTGAATGAACAAAGTAACATCATTTGCACCAAAATCCAATATCCCACACATCATACTTATTAATTTGGTAGTCTCTTTTAAATGAAATAGAAATGACCATCAGATCTGGTTAATAACCAAACCTTTGGAGATACCCAGTATAGCCCTCTGTACTGCAGCTGCATAGGAATGAACATTGTCTGTACCAGAAGCAGTAACATGAGTCACAGGATCTGACTGGCAAAACTGAAGGTCTGTAGCAGTGTGAACTTTATCTCCTGATATCACTTCCTTAGAAAACTCCTCTTTGTGTGCAGATACAGGAATCACTATTCTATCAATGGTTTGGCTCCACAGGACTGCAGTAGAATCATCAGGCTTGGCTTCATTCAAAAAGTCAGTACATTTTTCAACGGGTAATCCATCATCCTGCAGGACTACAGCATTCACATTCTCAATCTTTCAAAAGAGCAACATTGGTTTCAGAAACAGCAGCCACCATGTGTCCACGATATGGCTTGGTGACCACTTCCTCCACTTGAAAAAAGTAGGGGAAGTTCCCCGATGTCCTGGCCAGATTACCCTGGTAGTATAAATACCAGCTCTGGTTTCCCCTGGAAAGAGAACGAGCCTAATGGCACTAACCTGGTCAATAAAAGATGGATGGATGCACAGATATTTACACTGATAAAAGATCTGCTAGAGAACAGATATTTTCTGTTTTCAATTTCAGTCAGTATTTTCTATGCCTGCGAGGCACCACACCAGTACTTCAATAATTTTAAAATCCAATTGCAAATACCAAATTACCTAGGCAAAAATATTTCATGCTAGTAAATGTTCTAACACAGCTAATAAAGAATGCTTTAGTTATAAGTGAACTAATAAAGAGGAGTATTACAGTGGTATAGAACACTTGATTTATGTTATTTTGATGGTCTTTTGACTTTTTTTGATCTACGGCTTTATGTTCTAATCTGACAGTGCAGTGAAATGGAATGCTTGACAGTATATAGCAAGTAAGAATGCTGACAATATACATTCTGCTAACACTAGCAGTGATTTAGCACTTTTAAAACCTAACTGTTGACTGATACTATGCTAGATAGCTTTGACCCCCACATTTTCACTAGTTGTATGTAATAGCTAGCTCTCTGGTTGCTCCATAATGACAGTAATGGACAGCTGCCTCTGCTTCTCATTGAGAGTTGTGTACGTCTCCTGTTTCATTCACAAATAAACTGTAGGGAGATTCAGAGTTGTAGTGCACAGTGCCGGGACTTGTGGGCAGGTGAGTGCAATCCTTACTCCTGATTCACAAATACTGCTGAGTTGGGGCCCCATGTATTAGATATGTTACCGCACAGTTCAGGCTCCTGTCATAAATGTATATGATGTGCACAGAGGTTGTCATGTGATTCAGAGTGCTTTGGTAAAACACCAATCCCTTTAGGGAATCCTGTAGCTTTAACCCCAAAGATTTATGAGAGTAACCTTATGTGTAGCCTGAGGTCAGTGAAACTTCATGTCCTCATAATGTACACAAATATGTGTACGCACACAGCAGTAGAATGCAAAGAACCTGTATTAAAACTGAATGTAAGGTCACAGCGGTAATTTAACATATGTATGTATGTATATGCTATAATATGTATAGAAGTGCACATGGAGAGTTTGCAGCTTGAGAGCAGTAGGAGACACACCCAGCAGGGCACATAAGCGACTGAAGTGCTTTTCTCCTCTATGACTCCCTGAGCATGAACCTCAGTGCAGCCACATTATGACAGCACCTACAATATATGAAATGAGATACAGATGAATCTAGTGTATTACAGTATGGAAAAAAGCAAGCAAAGAAGGATCTTACTGAATCACATACCAGAACTGTGTGCAAAGCTTGCTCCAATGCAATCAGTGGAAGATCAGTCTCCGTGGGTAAATTGTAGAGAGGATAGCGACAGTGCCACACAAGGGTGTCACATGGATAGGATGATGCTTGCTCCAGTGCAATCAGTGGAAGATCAGTCTCCGTGGGTAAATGGTAGAGAGGATAGTGACAGTGCCACACAAGGGTGTCACATGGATAGGATGATGCTTGCTCCAGTGCAATCAGTGGAAGATCAGTCTCCGTGGGTAAATGGTAGAGAGGATAGCGACAGTGCCACACAAGGGTGTCACATGGAGAGGATGATGCTTGCCCCAGTGCAATCAGTGGAAGATCAGTCTCCGTGGGTAAATTGTAGAGAGGATAGCGACAGTGCCACACAAGGGTGTCACATGGATAGGATGATGCTTGCTCCAGTGCAATCAGTGGAAGATCAGTCTCCGTGGGTAAATTGTAGAGAGGATAGTGACAGTGCCACACAAGGGTGTCACATGGATAGGATGATGCTTGCTCCAGTGCAATCAGTGGAAGATCAGTCTCCGTGGGTAAATGGTAGAGAGGATAGTGACAGTGCCACACAAGGGTGTCACATGGAGAGGATGATGCTTGCCCCAGTGCAATCAGTGGAAGATCAGTCTCCGTGGGTAAATTGTAGAGAGGATAGCAACAGTGCCACACAAGGGTGTCACATGGATAGGATGATGCTTGCTCCAGTGCAATCAGTGGAAGATCAGTCTCCGTGGGTAAATTGTAGAGAGGATAGCGACAGTATCACACAAGGGTGTCACATGGATAGGATGATGCTTGCTCCAGTGCAATCAGTGGAAGATCAGTCTCCGTGGGTAAATTGTAGAGAGGATAGCGACAGTGCCACACAAGGGTGTCACTTGGATAGGATGATGCTTGCTCCAGTGCAATCAGTGGAAGATCAGTCTCCGTGGGTAAATTGTAGAGAGGATAGCGACAGTGCCACACAAGGGTGTCACATGGATAGGATGATGGAAGTTTGCACATTGTTTGATGAAACATGGTTTGGGGAGTGGTGTGAAGATGTGGGTGGTAGAATTTCTAGGAGGCTGATCCATCAGGGAAGGCTCATGTGGCTTATGGGAGTGATGGGAAAGAGGAAATACTTGAGACAGATGCTGGACTGTGGGTCTACCATTATTACAGCTTGTGGAAGATGGAGACTATTAGGAGAGATGGCTACAATTGGTCATGACATAATACAGTTGTCATGAGGGAGTTAATGAATGTCATTGTTAGTGGGACATGTATGGGAGGAGGAAGAATAGGGTAATCCTCTGGGTGCTGAAAGAACTTAAAATTTATTGAGTAAATCTCTCCCCAAATAACATATTGCCTGCCTAATGACCAGGAAAATGTCATTGGACTGCAAGGGAACACTGGAAGTTCCTCCTGGACAGTGGACAGATCAGGAAGGAACTAATAAAAATTCATAGGCCAGTCTTATTCCCCATAGCTGGGAATATAAAACAAATAGTTCTGTGCTGATCTGGACAACTGTATAGAATCATGCAGCACAAATTGTCAGATTTGACAGATTCTGATTATGTAACTTGGTCAGAGCCAACATCGACATAGGGTCATAGGGTACACAATAAATATGGATTGTCTCTGACCCTGTGCCTTACAAGATGCTGTGGAGAAATGATGAGTTGTTAAATCCAAGCTGGGGAAGGGGATTGGAAACTTCTTTACTATTACGAAGAATACTGATGGATGAGAAACCACTGACTAGTGAGATGTTTCAGTTAGTGCTAAGGCTGGATCTTTTCTGCATTTGTGAGTGGTATTACAGATGGATAATAACATTTTCCTACTTAATGATGAATACAAGATCTCAGTGGTGGTTAGAGAGGAAGATGGTTTCTAACATGATTTAGTGCTGGCTATTGGGTGGCGATGTCAGTTCAAAGCAAAACCTGTATGAAGCTGATATGTACTGGCATGCTTTAGTTGCCACATTGCCTTTTGTATTGTCTGCCTCACTGTCCAAAATGCTGGGATTGGGGATTTATTATAGTAAATCCCTCATGGAAAAAATGACTGGAATCTACTAGTAATTTTGGACTCTGCATCTGTAACGAAGACAAAGGATTACTGATTGTCAGGTATTACCAAGTAGAGAGATATTCACATAAAGATCTTAGTTCTGTAATACTCAAGAATTGTATGTCACAGCATTAACTTTACTCTTAGTTGTCTTAAAATAACACATTTTACATATCACTAACTATAACATCCCCTGTACTTTAAAAGAAACTGAACAGTGTCATAGTTTTATACATAGAATATGTAGGCTCCTGACTTAATCCGTGTGTGTCACGTCACATATACATGCGTATGAATAAAAACATTTAAAATAAATTTAACTATACACAGACACAATAACTTACCTTTTTAAATAAAAAGTTACCTTTATTTTGACATTCGGAACATACAGCAATACATAATTACACAGTCATGCAATTAACTGTTATAATTAAGGTGATAAAACAACTAACAGTCACTTGTGCATTTCTTGTCTTAAGTATCATCTTGAAACCAGTCATAAAAATAAAATGATTTAGTGGTGCATGTAATATTTTTATTCCAGTTAAACATCAATTACACATACATTATGGGATATTTATGGGCAGTTAGTGAAGTTAATAGCATGTTCTGCATTAAAAACAACTATGCACAGCAAGGTAGTTATTTGGGATCACTACGGAATACTAGAATTCCACAATCCCAAAATTCTGACTCCCGAGGACCAGAATCTTGAGATTGCAGAATCTCAAATGTAGTGAATAGGGATTGCTGTACTGTGTGGAATGGGAACTTTGCCATTCACTCCACTGTAGTACGATCTCAGAGTTGGTATGTTTAAGTTGCAGGGGGGCTTGCCCCCCTGTATACACATTA
Organism: Protopterus annectens; assembly: GCF_019279795.1. Classification (NCBI taxonomy): domain Eukaryota; kingdom Metazoa; phylum Chordata; order Ceratodontiformes; family Protopteridae; genus Protopterus; species Protopterus annectens. The sequence continues at coordinate 251,965,469 of NC_056742.1, forward strand.
GAATAGTTTGTTGTATGTTTTTTTTTTACTTACTTTTTTTTTTTTAAGTTTCGAGACTTCTGTGGAGCCTGACATGCTCAGAGTGGCAGTGCAGTGCCACATATTAAAATGATGTATGCATTGTTATCTAATACTTATAATGGGCAGTGCATGGTTGAGTCACATTGTATATCAGACATCTCCACATAGACCACCCAGAAAGGAATAGTGGTGGTGAGAGTCACAGCCATCATTTACACAGGTGTCTAGGGACTTATGCACATCAGTCTGTAATACAAGGGGGTAGAGTAACACAGGTCAATAGAGCTAGGGATGGGGTGTCACAAGCAGGGGAAAATCTCTGCCATATATCTCTTCCATTGTATGGAGGGTATCACTAAGGACTGTGCAGATGATATGTTTGAGAAGCACTATGGGGGAATACACAGTCCTGGCAATGTGAATGCAGTGCAGTCCCAGATTCACCACTGGCCATAGATGTAGTGCATCTGCAGTAGCAGAACCTATATGAAGGCTGCATATGAAGCAGCCTTCCTGAAAGACACTGTATCATGGCCAGTTCTGCTATTGGTAGGGGTGTGGTATAAGCTCCACCACTGGAGGTGAAGATTGTATAACTGGTGATGATTAGCCAGTGTATTCACCATAGGTGTTTGCATCTGCATGCGTACATGGAGGTGGCCATGGAAGCAGTGTCTCACATCACAGGGTATACAAAGCCAGTCATAGCTTTGTACGGAGAATTCAGTGCTTCCCAAAGGATGTGAGCAATTCCAATCATCTCAATTTCAGAGAATTTAGCTGCAGATTTGGCCCAGACTGCAGCTCTGCACATCTTTTAGTTGAGACTGAGAGTTTCCCATGCCAGGGGCCAGATCTGCCAGTGGACAATGTTGAGTTGCACTGTAAGTCTGCTGTATGTGCGTTTGTACATAAGATGCAGTGGGCTCACCCAACTGTGCCCTCATGGTGGCCCTCCAAACTGAGTAAGTTCTGCAAGCTTAAAGGGTTTAAAAACTTGATTGCTGTATGGTTCAGGTCACACTCGAAAAAGGTCTTGGATCAGTGCACCATTTGGTTAGTGAATGAATAAATAAACAAGCAAATCAACTGGTCTACTTGGCAAGCAATTCAAACTGCTGTTTGGAATTCTCTTACCTCGACTTAGCTTTGCCTTATAAATGGAAAAACATAGGAGGTCTGATACACACATTAGTGTTTTTTGATTTATGACTAACACATTATGGATATTGGGGAATTTCTTTTTAAGTCCTAATCTCCCAGTCAGGGTTATGATTTCCCCTTAGTTTGCATTATGGGATAGTTGCATGCATCTATTCACGGTATTGCTTATTGCAGTTCTTCCTACTGATTTAGACAATCACTGTCATTGTGATCCTCCCACACAGACCAGCTATGGCCCTTCCTCTGAGATGGGTGAGCTGATGCCATCCTCTTCACTCCTACTTCTGTGCCATATAGTTCTCTACCTGCCACAAACCATAGTCACAGCTTTCTCCCTTAAAGCCATGGAGTTGATAAGTTTATTCTATTTATGGCTGTGATATCTATGTTAACTTTTCTGTCTGGCAAAATAATGGGGAAGTGTAAAAAAAAAAATGAAAACACTGTACAGTAAACTCTCCGTCTCTCGGTTAACTGGCACCCATGGGGATTTGTTGATGCTGGATAACTGTAGTTTCTGGTTGCTTGAGAGTTACTATTAAAAATAGGCCTGACTAATACTGTACCCTATACTATTTGTTTGGTTTGACTTGTTCTTAGGTTGGGGAGAGAGGGAAGTTATTCCTGTTTTTCTTTTTAAAACTCTAAAACTCTAAAAATGTAAGGTATGTGTCTGCGGGGGGGGGGGGGGTCAGAAAGTGCAACACATGAAAATTGTACTGTATTTCTTTGATTTTTTTTCTTCTGGTTTCAGGTTGGTTGAGTTCTGGTTAACTGAGAGTTTACTGTAGTTGACCAAATGCTATTCATCAGCCATGATGCTTCCTTCAGTCACATGGTGTGCAAAGGTCACAATGGCTTTACTTACTTGACTGACAGGACTGTATAAAATTGTTTTGTACGGAATACATTGAAAACTAAAAACAATTGTCTGTAGTCTTAACAAAATCCAAATAATTGGTGTTAACTAACTCTAAATATCCCTCCTCATGGCTCCCTGTTGAAATGTGAATGCTTGAAATGCAGAGTTCTAAAATGCTGGAAAAAAATCACAAATGCAGACAAAGAGTGAATCTTGAGCATCTCTTTCCTCCTTTAAGTTTCTTCTTTGCAAGGGGCAAGCTCTCCTGCACTCCTAATCCTTGAATTTATACATACTAACTCTGAAATCTCCATACCTTGGAGAAAAGAGAACATCCTGAGAAATGGCTTTCTCAGTCTTAGTATATGCAAGTCTTTTTTTTGGCCATTCGGTCTCCACATTATGGAACCTTCTTTAGTGGGTCCTGAGATTTCAAATGGTTACTCCCCTGATGGAAAATTAATTGAATGGTCAATTCGTTAAGACGCCTTATTACCATTACTGGACAAACAATGATAAAGTGAGCAGACCTTGGGGAATGGTATATCAAGAGGTGCCTAACTATTAAACCAAACCTTGACATTGCAAGAGCAGTACTCCTGTCAAGGCTGATATATGGAGTACAATATCCCTTAATTTGCTGAGGGGCCTCAGTGATACTTTGTAGCAGTCTTATAGTTCTGTTGTCAGATTTGCCCCTGCAGTTCTAGTATGACTGTAAATGCAAATTCTTGAGTGACATGAAGTGAATGACAGTTGAGAAGAAACTGAAATACCTTTAGCCATGCATAGCCTGTTATACAAAGGACAGTGTTCCCAGTTTAAGTAGTATTGTTACTTGCAAAACCTCCATTGTCTACAGATGGTAGTCTATACATCATATGGACCAGTAAATAGGGGCAAATGCCTGCAACAGCTACGTTCATGTGGGTAGTGGGACAGTTTTACAGAAGCAACTTGAGTTAATAATGTACAACCATCAACATTATAATTTCCTTGACCTAAGTCACTGTGATCTGTAAATTTGCCCTTGTCATGAAGTAAAGGAACCTCAGACTTTATTACAGTAAGTCAAGGAGTGTGGACACTACCCTCATAGAAAAGGGTGTTTTTGAATTTTATCAAATGCTGTGCTTCAGCATGAGTTTTGACCATCTGGTCTTCTCTTAATGTCCATGAGTCATTCCTTTGCTGTGGGATTCTTTGCTTAGTATTCTCCAAAAGCGTTGTGTTTACTCTCCCCTTTAATTATGTTGAAAATGTTTGCGGACACCTCAAAGTGCCCCAATGTCACAGCTGAGTAGTCATTTAAACCTTTAAGTTTTGCAGCCTTATTCTGTCTTATGAAGTGAAGCATTTAAACTACAGTTGCACTCTTAGACCTAGTATAAAAGAAATATCCCTATTTAATGACATTCTTATATTTTTTACAAGCTTCCTCCTCTCTTCCCAGCACCTTCTGATACAACTGTAATGCTGATTTCATGAAGGCTTTTGCAGAATTACCGCTTAGGACATTTATTGCAGGAGGACAGACATGCTGTCTATGATTCGTTTACTAGAATCTGCTCTAACAAGCTGAAATCAATTCACGAGATGCTTCCAGTACTTATATTACAAATGTATTCTCTCAGTAAGATAGGGTTCGCATTCTCTTTCGGAGTTCTGTCCTTATGGGTTTTTCCACTGGGACTAAACAAGTGACAAAATCAAATAAACAGTCTTAAGATGTTAATGTTAAATCTGTGGGAAAATATTCAACTCTGTTCAAGTTATTACAGTATGTTGAACTTTGCAAATACACACTAATATCTTTTAGATCTAAATTAAAAAGTACTCATATTCTGGGAAGTGTGATGCTATAATTGCAGTTTGATCTCAAATCCAACTAGAAATTTATGCTTTTACTACTGCAAAAGTATTTTCAGCCTTTTGCAGTGTACAATTTAATATTATTACATTATTGGATGTAGAACAGTTTTAATTGTTAGTTCATTTACAAATGGTTTCTTTATAACTGCAGTAAAGACACTCAAGGATGTAGATGCTGTAAATAATAATAGACTTTCACAGAAGTGTAAAATGCTTAGCTTTCAGGCTCATGCCTCATGGTGCTTTAGGGGCTGTAGTAATACTTGTACATATATACTACTTTACTGTTGAAATATTTAATTGTGTAGTTTTTGTTATACAAATTTTTTTCACACTAGAGATTACATTGAACCATGCAGGATTACAATGAAACTTTGTACGCCTGCTGTATGAAACAGATGGTTAATAAATACCTGACTGTGTAACCTAGGTGACTCGGGTCTGGTTAGCATCCTGGGTCCTAGAGGAGCCAACAATGGAGGAAGGAATTAACTGGCCAATACCAGCTTGTCAATCTTGTTGCAAAGGATGGTAGTTAATATGCTGAGACCAAGCTGAGGCTTAAGGCATGACAAACAACTTGGGTGCAAGGAGATAACTGTCTACCAGCCAGGGTGATGTGTTTTAGGAAGCTCTGGGATCATGTGGTGCTGCTGTTGTGGTAGGTGGTGTGAAGATGCATGCAGAGGACTTAGTAGATCAAGGGGAAAAAGAGTACCCATCATGGCTACCCTGATGACCCTTGCAAAACTTGAACCTTTGACTGAAAATTCCTTAGGGTGCAGGAATGAGTGTTAAAGTGGTAACCTGTGTACAATACAGTATCTGGTGTGGGAAACAAAAGGGAAGAGTGGTGGCAGGAAATCTTGATGACTGGTAGGCATGACGAGCAAAACTTGTAATGGAAAACACACACAAATGTGATTTGCTTAGTATAAATGAGAAGTAAGCTAGCCTAGCTGTACTGAAGAATTTATCACATGTGAACCCACTGTGGTTTATTCATCTATGTTGTACTTGGTAATTGTAATGGCTTTTGTTTTATGCTGCCTTTCTTATCTTTGAAAATTAGATTATTAGTGCAGAATGATGTCCCGACAAAACTTCTTAAAATCATCATACTGTATCCTGACTTTACCTATGGTGTCTTCCTTCTCTTATATTTGCTAACATACTTGGGAACTGTGAAAGTGAGATCATGACATTTATAATAACCTTCCCTACTCTTCAGTTTGATTTTACTTTATACCGGATTGTTTATTTTATTTATAATTTGATATTGGTTGCAGACAATAAGCAGAATTATCTTTGAATGGTTCTTTTGTTGCAATTGAGGCTTTGTAACAGTTGTCTTTTTCAACTTTTCTTTGCTTTTCTATTCAAATTTTATACCTATTTAGAACTTCTATATTACTATACATATTAGTATGTTAATAGCCTTTGGTTCAACTATACATTGAAGTTTATTTTGCATAGTATATCGGGTTCCTATTACCAGATCGAATGACCGTAATCGCGAATATGAAAAGAGCGACACAGATTGCGAGAAAGACGGAAACGCCAAATGACCAAAATAGAGAAAATGGAAATGTCGAAGTGTAATGGTTGGCCCGTCTGTGGTATAGCTCCATAAGGTAAGTGTGCGATAGATAGGACTTTAGGGTTAGGATGTGGGTTAAGGTAAGTGAATAGATAGGTAATGTATGTAAGATATAGTATAGTGTTAGAAGTAGGGATTTATTTAACTGTATGTATGTGTATTATTTATTTTTTCTGGGTGTATGTCTGTAGGGGAAGTGTGCGGTAGTTACGGACCTTAGGGTTAGGGAGGGGTTAAGGATAGTGCATAGATAGTTGTTTATGTGGGGTTTAGTGTAATGTTGGAATTAGGGTTTTGTTAAATATATGTATGTGTATTATTTATTTTTTTGGGTGTATGTCTGTAGGGGATGTGTGCGGTACTTACGGACCTTAGGGTTAGGGAGGGGTTAAGGATAGTGCATAGTTAATTGTGTATGTGGAGTTTAGTGTAGGGTTAGAAGTAGGGTTTTGGTGCTTTACTTTAGGTTAGAAGTAGAGCTTAGTTAGTGTATGTATGTAGTTTATTTATTTTGTTTGGGTAGGTAATGTGTAGCGGGTGGTGGGGTTAGCCGACTATGACAGTTCGTTATTTTAAGTTTTGCTGTTTAGTCAGTTCGGGATTTTCGCGGTTCGCGTTATAGGTGTCGACGTTTAGGTATTCGCGTAAAGGGTTTTTCAATTTGGTAATATAGACCCAGTATATCATGCAGTTGTTTTTCCTACTTTTTGTTCAGTATTCTGATTAAAATCCTATAATGAAAATCAACTGGCTTCCTTATTTGTTTTCATGTAGTAAGATCCTAGGTATGTAAAGGAAGTGGAAACCATCAGTTTGTTGCTAAGAATGTAAATAAGGGTTCAACATCTTAAAGCTTCTCAAAATTCTTAGTATTACTTTAGCATCTTAAAGCTTCTTAAAATTCCTAGTATTACTTTAACAATGACAGTGAGGGAGTTAATGAATGTCATTGTTAGTGGGACATGTATGGGAGGAGGAGAAGGAATAGGGTAATCCTCTGGGTGCTGAAAGAACTTAAAATTTATTGAGTAAATCTCTCTCCAAATAACATATTGCCTGCCTAATGACCAGGAAAATGTCATTGGACTGCAAGGGAATACTGGAAGTTCCTCCTGGACAGTGGACATCTCAGGAAGGAACTAATAAATAATTCATAGGCCAGTCTTATTCCCCATAGCTGGGAATTTAAAACAAATAGTTCTGTGCTGATCTGGACAACTGTATAGAATCATGCAGCACAAATTGTCAGATTTGACAGATTCTGATTATGTAACTTGGTCAGAGCCAACATCAACATAGGGTCATAGGGTACACAATAAATATGGACTGTCTCTGACCCTGTGCCTTACAAGATGCTGGGGGGAAATGATGAGTTGTTAAATCCAAGCTGGGGAAGGGGATTGGAAACTTCTTTACTATTAAGAAGAATATAGATGAATGAGAAACCACTGACTAGTGAGATGTTTCAGTTAGTGGTAAGGCCAGATCTTTTCTGCATTTATGAGTGGTATTACAGATGGATAATAAAATGATCCTACTTAGTGATGACTACAAGATCTCAGTGGTGGTTAGAGAGGAAGATGGTTTCTAACATGATTTAGTGCTGGCTATTGCGTGGCGATGTCAGTTCAAAGCAAAACCTGTATGAAGCTGATATGTACTGGCATGCTTTAGTTGCCCCATTGCCAATTTTTATGCCTTTTGGGATCTGGATTTTTTACTTGTACTACTGTCATTTCATTGCTTCCTATACTGAGGTACGACCCTCCCATGGGAAGTCATTTACAGGAAAAGCAGGACAGAATGCTTTTTGCTGATTTTATTCTGCTGTATACTGTCTTTAGCTGTCACCATTGTATGTACAAGTGGTAGTATCTATTTGCACCACAAGTGGTAGCTCTCATTACACTTACCTACTGTCTGTGTCCCAGTCATGTCCAACAGGTTTACTCTAATTATAATTCTTTAGCTTTGGCTCATGTCATGCCTGAGAAAGGTCCATGTATCAGTCTATCCATTTGTCAAAAATAATAAAAAAAAACTTCCCTTTAAACTCATGGACATTTTTGATTGTTTGTTTAGTATGCATGCATTTCAGCCCTCTTTGCTGTTTTTCTTCACTTTTCTGCTTGTTTGTTTTTTCTGTCTTCTCTGTCTGTCATAGCTTATTTCAGCTGAACACATTTCAATTGCACATTACCCCTTCTGTGACAAATGATCTTTTAACTAGACTGTCTACACATGCACCTCTCAAGCCGAGCTTTGCCTTCTTGTGGTTTCAAGTGCAATCACTGAATCACTTACAAATGCCTTCTACCAGCACCTGCAGGACTGCATGGATAAGGCAAAGCAAACAAAAACAACTTGTACCAAAGGTAAAAGGCAAGGTCCCAGTCTGACCCCCCCCATAAACAAAAAAACAACAAAACAAAAGGAGCTAACTACAAAGATAGCAAAATCCTTAAAAAGGTAAAGACACCCTTGATCACTATAAGGGAAGGCTACCCTCGATCTGGCTAAGGCCTTCGATACAATACCCCACTCAGGTATCATTGAAAAACTCATCAGCTTAAATACAAGATGGGTTGCAGGGTTGCTGGCTGATGACAGAACCCACACAGAACCAGAGTTGCTGAGTTATGTCGGACTCAGACTCAGTCAAGTGGTGTGAACCCAGGGGCTCAGTCCTGGACCACCAAAAAAAAACAAGGTTAAAAATCGAAAACAAGGTTACCCCTCAAAACTTCGAAATACAAGTTACTATGCAAAGCACAGAGCTGAGCAAGGGCTGAGGGGACAGGGGGACCTGAGTAGATAGGTAGACGATGATCATTAGACAAAACAAGTAGTGAAGTAGCTAAAAGAGTTAGGAAGACCTTCTACAGATCATGATCTATCTAGATCAAGGATTGTCATCATTCTTTACTCATAGTCTCCCTCCCTTTACAATGATTGAGACCAAATGCCCATCGTGATATATCTCAGGATTCGGAATGTCAGCAGCTGAGGCCACAAAGGAAAAAGAACAAAAAAAAGGATTCCAAAAAAAAAGGATCTGTGTCTCAAAAATCTGTCTCCAGCCCTATTCGACTGAAACAACTCTCTTCAGAGGTGAAGTCCACCTTTGTCTCAACCTTGCCTAACATAACCCAGATTTGAGAACCCAGATCCTCAGAAAAAATCTAGATCCATCAGCTAGAAAAGCATGAGCCACAAGGCGGAGACATAAACGCGACTGGAGGGATAGATAGATTCATCAAAGACTCCTATGCCAAAAACTAACTCCAGGACAGGACGGTAATGGCGGAGCATGTGAGGCTCGCTGGCCTTGTGAAAGAAATCAAGAGAAATGGGACCCGCAGATATACCCCAGGGATTACCCCAGTCTTACCTCTGCTGCGAGGCACAGCAAAAGAAAAAAAATAATGGCATATATACCCTATAAGGGGTGGAAGTAAGCCAAAGCGATTAGGCTAGGCTTGTAAATGCCCTCGGGCAGATAGCGTAGTATGAACCTATGAACCTATGAACCTATAATACAGTCTGAAGAGACTCTCAGTTTAGCTTGCTGGTCCATTTTACATGACTGAAGGACAGAAAGAGAGGTTTCTTCCACCTCCTGCCCTCTAAGCAGTAAATGCTTCAAAACCACAGTGTATGCTTTTGTCACTTATACTGTGCCTTCACCAATGATCTTGCACTTTTCTGTGTACAACTACTGTCTAAGATGGGAAATCTACATGTGAACATTGTACTCTTGGTAGAGTCATATCAAGGAGTCCTCTACATGGGAGGTATAAACTGTAAACCACTCTTCACTACACTGAGTACCTATCTTTGCAGCTTTCATCTTGCAGTGTATGGCATATAAACTTTATTTAGCAAACTCTCAGCGTGCCTGTCTTCTGTACGTAGTACCTAGCTACTCATACTTCTCCACTGTAACATCAGATCATTCTGCCATAAGACTAATTATGATATCTCAGGCACTGAATATAAGGAAGACAAAGACTGATGAACACCTCAGGAGCCAATGTAGTGTCTTTTGTCACACAACCTCTTTGATAATAAGAGAACATGGATGCTAACTTGAATTATAATCTTAACTATATGCAAGCATTGTTTTAATAGCATCTTCCAAAGGTTTTATTTGCCCTTTAAGAGGGAAAGAGCATTCCTGAAGTGATATAGGAGCTTGAACTAGATGAAGTCATTTAGGGTTGGGAGAGTGGCCTAATGGTTAAGGTGTTTGCTTTACAAACACAAGGTACAGGGTTTGAATCTCACAGGGGATAACTGGTTAGGCTTAAAATGGCTCGCAAGGGCAGTTAGCCTAGTATGAACTTATGAGTAGTCATAGCTCCTTTTACCGCACAGTAATGAAGATTCTATTTCTTGTTCCTTGTCACATTCTGGCGTATCACTTCACATAATGGGTGTAACCTGTCTTAGTAGGTACATCCTTTCACTTCTTTCCCTGGCTATGGGTTTAATCTGATTGTTCTTTTTATGTTCACAAGCATTCCTTTTACCACTTATATATTTTGTGGGATGGGAAAGAAGTTAGCAGAAAGGAGAAGATAGGAGCAAGGAAGTTGCCTCTGTACTGTTTGCTGATTTTAACTTTTCCTTTGAAAAAAAGGATGTACAAGTCAGTGCATTTCTTTGTGCCAATTCCAAGCCCAGATAAATGGGGAGGATTATGTCAGGAAGGGCATCCAGTGAAAAACCTTTGCCAAATGACATATATAGACAACAGTACAGATTTCCATACCAGATCGGTCGAGGCTTGGGTTAACAATGATGGCCACCAATACTGTTAGCCAGCAGGGTATTGGTTGAAATTGGGCTACTGTTGGCTGAAGGAGAAGAAGAGGGGGAAGACATGCCTGAAGGCAGGAAGAGAAGAGGAAGGTTAGTAGTGAGGTAGTGAGGGTAGGAACTTTGAATGTTTATAGTATGACTGGTATAGGGAGAGAGCTATCTGATATGATGGTGATAAGAAAGGTTGATATATTGTGCGTGCAAGAGACCAGATGGAAGGGGAGTAAAGCCAGGTGTATTGGAGCTGGGTTCAGATTGTTCTATCATGGTATGGATGGCAGGAGAAATAAGGTAGGGGTTATCCTGAAGGAACAGTATGCCAAGAGTGTTTTGGAGGTGAAAAGAGTGTCTGATTGATGTTTATGAAGCTGGAAATTGATGGTGTGATGATAAATGTTGTTAATGCATATGTTCCACAAGTTGGGTGTGCAGTGGATGAGAAAGAAAAAATTTGAAATGAGTTTGATGACATGGTGGTGAGTGTACCCAAAGGTGAGAGAGTGGTGATTGCAGTGGATTTCAATGGGCATGTTGGTGAAGGGAACAGTGGGGATGAGGAAGTAATGGGTAGGTATGGTGTTAAGGAGAGGAATGCAGAAGGTCAGATGGTAGTGGATTTTGTGAAAAGGATGGACATGCCTGTGGTGAATACATATTTTAAGAAGAGGGGGGAGCATAGGATGACGTACAAGAGTAGAGGAAGATGCACACAGGTGGATTATATCCTATGCAGGAGGACCAGTTTGAAGGAGATTGGAGACTGTAAAGTGGTAACAGGGGAAAGCATAGTTAGGCAACACAGGATGGTGGTCTGTAGGATGACATTGGTGATCAAGAAGAGATGGAAGAGTGTGAGGGCAGTGTCAAGGATCAATAGGTGGTTGTTAAAAAATGGTTATAGTGAGGTGGAGTTCAGGGAACAGTTAAAACAGGCACTTAGTGGCAGTGATGAGTTACCAAATAGCTGGGTAACTACAGCAGAGCTGATAAAAAAGACAGCTAGAAAGTTACTTAGTGTGACATCTGGACAGACGAAGGAGGACAAGGAGACCTGGTGGTGGAACAAGGAAGTACAGAAGAGTATATAGAGAAAGAGGTTGGTGAAGAAGAAGAAGAAGAAGTGGGATTGTAAGAGAAATGAAGAAAGTAGACAGGAGTATAAGGAGATGAGGCATATGGCAAAGAGAGAGGTGGTGAAGGCTAAGGATAAGGCATATGGAGAGTTGTAGGAAAGGTTGTACACAAAGGAGGGAGAAAAGGACCTGTACCAAATGGCTAGACAGAGGGACTGAGCTGGGAAAGGTGTGCAGCCGGTAAGAGTGATAAAGGATAATGAGGGAAACATACTCACAAGCGAGGAGAGCATGTTGAGCAGATGGTAAGAGTACTTTGATGGGCTGCTGACTGAAGAGAATGAGAGAGAGAGAGAGAGAGGGTTGGATGATGTGGGGATAGTGAATTAGGAAGTGCAGCAGATAAGCAAGGAGGAAGTAAGGACAGCTATGAAGAGGATGAAAAATGGAAAGGCTGTTGGTCCAGATGACATACCTATGGAAGCATGGAGGTGTTTAGGAGAGATGACAGTGGGGTTTTTAACCAGATTGTTTAATGAAATTTTGGAAAGTAAAAGGATGCCTGAGGAGTGGAGAAGTGTTTTGGTACCGATTTTTAAGAATAAGGGAGATGTGCAGAGCTGTAAGAACTACAGAGGGATAACATTGATCAATCACAGCATGAGGTTATGGGAAACAGTAATGGAAGCTAGGTTAAGAAGGGAGGTGATGATTAGTGAGCAGCAGTATGGTTTCATGCTGGGAAAGAGCACTACAGATGTGATATTTGCCCTGAGTGTATTATTGGAGAAGTATAGAGAAGGTCAGAAGGAGATGCATTGTGTCTTTGTGGACTTAGAGAAAGCATATGACAGGGTGCCTAGAAAGAAGCTGTGGTATTGTATGAGGAAGTCGGGAGTGGCAGGAAAGTATGTAAGAGTGGTACAGGATATGTATGAGGGTAGTGTGACAGTGGTGAGGTCTGTAGGAGTGGTGGATGCATTTGAGATGGAGGTGTGATACATCAAGGATCAGCTCTGAGCCCTTTCTTATTTGCAATGGTGATGGACAGGTTGACAGACAAGATCAGAAAGTAGTCCCTATGGACTGTGATGTTTGCCGATGACATTGAAATCTGTAATGAGAGTAGGGAACAGGCTGAGGAGACCCTGGAGAGGTGGAGATATGCTCTAGAGAGCAGAGGAATGAAGATCAGCAGGACTAAGACAGAATATATGTATGTGAATGAGAAAGAGGATAGAGGAATGGTGAGGATGCAGGGAGTAGAGTTGGTGAAGGTGGATGAATTTACATACATGGGATCAACAGTTCAGAGTAATGTTGAGTGTGTAAGAGAGGTGAAGAAGATAGTACAGGCAGGGTGGAGCAGGTGGAAAAGAGTGTCAGGAGTGATTTGTGACAGATGGGTACTAGTAAGAGTGAAAGCGAAGGCTTACAAGAGGGTAGTGAGGCCAGCTATGTTATGTAGGTTGGAGACGGTGGCATTGACAAAAAGGCAGGAGTCAGAGCTGGAGGTAGCAGAGTTAAAGATGTTAAGATTTGCACTGGATGTGATGAGGATGGACAGGATTAGGAATCAGTATATTAGAGGGTCAGCTCAGGTTGGACGGTTTGGAGACAAAGCCAGAGAGGTGAAATTGCATTGGTCTGGACATGTGCTGAGGGGAGATGCTGGGTATATTGGGAAAAGGATGCTAAGAATGGAGCTGCCAGGTAAGAGGAAAAGAGGAAGGCCTAAGATAAGGTTTATGGATGTGGTGAGAGAGGACATGCAGGCGGTTGGTATGACAGAGCAAGATGCAGAGGACAGGAAGAAATGGCAACAGATGATCTGCTCTGGCGACCCCTAACAGGAACAGCTGAAAGATGAAGAAGAAGATGACTTTGAATAAAACTTCTGCATCCTTACATTGTTTTTGAGCTTTTTTTGATAATTTAATTTATGGATAGGTAGATGAGCTCTAAGACATATTTCCACAAAATTGTCAGCTGAAGCAAAGTGGAGTGAAATGCTAAGGTTGGCAGTCTGATCTTTAGAGTCTGTGGTATTTCTTTTCAACATGGTATAAATGTTCACTGAAGCAATAAAAATTGTTTAATTTCTTGAAATATATATGTAGTGCATAAAGTACAGTTATTATCTTCTGATATCTGGAAAAAGCCAAATCAGTTAAGTACTTCTTAAGCACTCCCACCCCTATTTAACTTGTTAAGATCGGGTGTCTTGCTAAGCAATCAAATCTGCCAGTACTTACCAGCAAATGACAGCAGCAGAATAAAAAAACAGATTTGTTTCTGCCTGCTATATGTGCCAGCAATATATGCCTGACTTTTTGTAACATAACAGTGGATGTTACATTGTCTTTCTGACAGCAAACACTAAGTGCTTTACGGCTTTGAAAACCAGCAAATCACTTTGCTATTTTATTGTATTTTATTTATTTATTTTTTGTAACTAGTAGTACGCATTGCAGATACATTTCCATGCATTACAAAGAATTATGATCATGTTTCCAGTTTATAACACTTTATTTGTTCTCGAAATGGATGCCAAGATTCACTTCTTAGGTTTTGCTCTTGAGGTGAATTTCGTGACATCCATGCCTCATAGACATAATAAGCCAGTTATGATTGGTGACCTGTTCATAATCCCCTCTGTTATTTTCCATGTACTGTAAAATAGTCATGAAAAGTAATCTAATTTGTACAACAGAAGTAATAGCAAAGATCTGGGCAACAATGTTCAGATGCAGTTATACTGTGTGACTTTTTCAATACTCAATGTGTATGCATATGCAGACAAAGTAACAGTGACTTATTTAAGTTCTTAAAATCACATGGCCATACTTGGGTAGCATACCAAGATATAATACACATAGCTGATAATTTGTTCATACAAAATGATAAGTATTAAACCTCCCCCAGACAAAAAACAAAAATTTCTGTGAGGAAAAAAAAAATCAGTAGCATGGCTAGTGCTGGGTGAAAGGGGCAACTGTCCTGAAGCAAATATTGGAGGGTGCAATCAGCTGATATGGATCTCTCTCTAATGAAGTACTGGCTTTTAAAAGATTATATTGCATTTGCAGTCACACCTGAGCTCTATAGTGCTGTGTGTGCGGTCTGCATTATAGCAAGCAGTTTTCTACGGTTTAAAAGTAAAAAAAAAAAAAAAATGAAAAGCTCTCTCTCTTTCTCTTTAACTAAAACTAGAGTGCAGTAGCGTTCCAGGTAGGGTATAAACTGTAGCAACTATTTGCTACAGTTAAAAAGAATAAATGTTTGTTTTAATAAAATTGCAGAAGGAGGCTTGGGGTCAGGGTACAGAATGGGACCTGAATGGCCGGGGCAAGAAGGGGATCTGTCATGCATCTGGCCACCTGGTAGAAGTGTGCCAGTGGGAGGAATGGCCATTTTATATTTTCAATGGAAGAGCTGGGGGTGTGGTACTGGTCACTGCAATGCATGATCAGCTTATTACAGTAAAGGGCTTTTTTGTTTTTGCTCTTCTCTTGAAAAGCTGAAGGGGTAGGCTGCTGGTTCATGGTACCAGCACATGGTGCTGCTTGAGCCAGCTACACTTCCTGAAAAAATATATAAACCAATGCCTTGTTTTGACTACAATAATCAAAATAAAAGAAAGACCAAAATATTTAAAATGCATCAGGGAAAGGTATAACAAAGAAACCAGTGACATTAGATGGTGGAATCAGAAAACACATCTGTAAATACTGTTTAATTTCAGAGAACAAAAGCAACCCAGAGGCAAGTAACTGTAATTCCGCATTCTTAATTACTGCACTAGATCGCATACTCACGTCTGTATTAATTACAATCGAAACTATAAAGGCAGGGAAAATTTAGGTTAGTAAATGAATACTGAGTCATTGTAAAAAGTATACAATATAAATCAAAAATGTAAAGACCTGGTGGGAACATAGAATCTACTTTAATAATCCATTACTTCTCTTTTAAGACCAGTGGATCATGTTTTTATATATAAGTATAGCCAACAGTACAAACTCAGTCAATATGCCAATAATGAAAAACTGGCAGGAGTGTGAACAATAGTGTGTCTATATAATGCATGTCTGTCTCGTTTATAGATAATCTCACTCAAATGAAGCAAGACTCTTTGTTTGCATAGGTGAGATGCCTGGCTCATGTAGAAAGCACGCATTGGCATACCACTAAATACATCACCCAGTTCACCTTATGCACAATCAAAGCGCCAGTGTAAAACTTTTGAGCAGCACTAGTTGAGATGAAGTGCTTCATTTTTAAACAATACTGCAATGTGCATAATGACCATATGGTAAAGTCAATTTGTGTCTGTAACTTCACACAGTGTTTAAGAGTCAAAAACATTAGTCAGATTTTTATCCCTACAAGAGGCAAAATGTACATGTTTAATTAAAATATTGCTAAAAAGACATTGTGAGCAAATAAAAGCCAGTTTTGCTGAATATATTGTCTGATTGTTACCAAGAGCATAGCTAGGATGGGGCAAGAGGGGCAACAGCCCCAAGGGCAAAGTATTGGGGTGGGGGCATGATCAGCTGATCCCAATCTCTCCTTAATGTAATACTGGCTTTTAAAAGCCAGTATTGCATTTGCAGTCAAACTGATCGCTGTAGCTCTCTGTGTGTCATCTAAACTGTAGCAACTGCTTTCTACATTGCATCAAACAGTTTGCTACAGTTTTAATTAAAACCTGAGCATTGTAGTGCATCATGCAGGCAAGGTATGAATGGTAGCAACTGTTTGCTACATTTGTAGTAAGCAATGTGCTACAGTTGAAAAAGTAATGTTTTTTTTTAAAACTAAAACATGAGTGCTGTAGTGCTCCATGTATGCAGGTATAAACTGTAGCAACTAACAGTTTGCTACAGTTTAAAATAATTTTTTTTAGAAAAATATGTTAAAATAGGGTTGGGGTCATGGCATAGAAACAAGAACTGAAAGGCTTGAGCTGGAGGGAGGGGTATGTGTTATGAATCCGGCCACCTGGTTGGTGTGCTAGCAGAAGGAATGTCCTTTGCTGGGGGAGTGCATTGACTGAAATGTAATAAGTTGATCACTTAGGATTTATTACAGTGAAGCACTTTTTTTTTTTGTTCTTTACCTGGAGAGCTGAGTGGGTGGGGCACTGGTTCATACCACCGGCCCAGGGCACTAATTGAACCAGCTAAGCTTTTGATTGTTATCAAATGAAATAAGACATCTGATGGTGTGTGTAATATTACTGTATTACTGGGATAATCCATAATTTATTTAACATTTGTTTACCGGGAAAGTCTGACTGGGACAGAGGCCATTTTCAGCGGAGGCCTAATAAGAAATGCTCCAGATGCATGTCTTTTGGAATGTGGGAGGAAACCAGAACATCTGTAGGAAGCCCAAGCGAATGCAGGGAAGGCATACAGACTCCACACAGAAGACACCCCAGCTGAGAATCAAACCGGAGAACCTCTTGCTATGAGCCGACAGTGTTAACTGCTGCCCCACTATACCTCCCATCATGGGAACAACATTGATAAGCTCATCACTGTACTTAAGACTAGCCTGGTGTATGGCCTATTTCACTAAGTTAACACCCTAGCCCCTATGGAGAAATGTTTCTTTTAGCCCATTGGTTTCATCTTGAAACCGAGAGTCATGGCTACAAATTACTCTGACATTCAGGAACTGTGAATAGTGGATATTTCTGATGTGTGATGAGTGAAAACTGTCTGCATGTACATTCATATTTCTGTGAAAGAGTTTTCCATGAATAGTAGTATTGACAGTTCTATCCAGCAATTTCATTATTAAGACACTCAAATAGTTGGACACAAATAGATCATATGTACCAAAAACATTATCATGAGACATTGAAGAAACTGTTTTAAACCTTCAGTGGTCCTCTTCCACAGAATCCAACAAATATGTAGGTATCTTTTCCACAGATCAATTTGATCCAAACACATATTTCTGCCACTGCCAAAAACTATCACTGAATCAACATTCCCCATGTATATGTCAGCATAAAATAAGACAAAGGTTGCCCTCGTTGTAGTCCCCTGCTGCCAAAGATAACAAGTGTCTTGAAAGTAGAAGACATTCTTATACAGCAAAATCACTAACATCTAAAATAAACTTGGAGAGGGATGGGATATACATGTTAGTCTGATCAAAAAATATTGTGCATACAGAAAACCACAGTGAAAAACTTCTCTAAAGCAAATTTTACACTCCTCAAAGGGTCTTGCCTGTGTGGAATGACTGTATTTAATGATTTAACATTCAAACAGCACATGTATATAGAATTATCAATTTTAGGACCATTTACTAGTTTCAAGAAGTTATTATTAGTGTCATTTACTCTGGTGTTGATCAAAGGCAGTAATGGTTTAAGACAAACTGAAAGTAGCTGAATAAGTGAGCTCTACCCGGTTCAGTTTGTTGCCTTGGATCAGGCATCACGACCATATGAGTTTTGGGTAAAAGATAAAAAAATGTTGTCTGGATGGATCATCTACCAATAACTGTGACTGTAACTCTTCTGTAATAATACCTAAAGAAACAGCATTAGTTAAAAAATAGTCTGATCATGGAGGTATCTGGTGGGATCCAGTGACATTTGATGGTAAAACCTACAATAAGACAACTGGTTTTGAGCTTCCCTAACATAATCATCGTTTCTCCAGACTACTACTGTAACACCTTTGTCAGCAGTACTAAGTACAACGCAGTCATTTCCCTTTAATTAATCTAAGGCTTCCTGCTCTTGTATGGTTACATTTTTAAACTGTTCCTAGACAGAGCCCTATCTAGTATAAAGAGGCTGAAAAACTTCATCAACAGTCTTCAATGCAGGCTGATGCGGTAGGAATACATTTATCTTATCACTCTCCAGACCAGGCTGAGTTGAACCAGTGTTTTATTTTGTTGTGATTAATATTTAAGATTGAGTCTACAAAAACATTTTAAATCTGTGATAACCTGCATGTGTGGGACAACAAAAGAAGGAAGAACAAATGTTAAACCTTTATTCAAAACAGAAAGTAAATGCACAATGTTAAAATTAAAATAGAAATATTAAGTACCAAATTAACGTATTTTGTCATTGCAGTGTGTCTTGAACGAGCATTTTCTTCTGTGATAAGGTAGTTTAACTTGTATGTACAACAGCCAGGTTATTTAATGTTCATTTTGTCTCACTCCACAATCTGTCTTTCATCTGATCATGTTTGATACAACACACAATTCTGTTGCTTAATAATAAATTGTGTAACTCAACAGATTCAAGTTTTTTTTGTTAATTCATTAATATGCTAGCATAAATATCAACACTTTCGGTGAGACCTTGAACCTTTCTGAAAAACAAATGGTAGCTACATGGAATGTTTTTCTTTGCTCACACTAACTCTAAAAATTCTGTTTCATCACTGCAATACTTTTACTGTCATTCCTAAAATTCAAATGCATTATAAAATTTAAAGTTGTCTTCCTCTGTGACTTGCAGAAATGTAACACACTATCATTTTAGGTTGTTCTGATATGTTGTTCAAACTCAGGGATAGATCAAATCCCTAGCCTACAATTCCTAGTTTGTGGACAGCTCATATCAGAGAGAATGTTTTACGATTTTATAGAGGTTGTAGTTGTACTGTTCCTTAAACAAAGGTTAAAAGCATTTAATATGTGATTAAACATAGCATCATGTGATATTTGGTATTCCAAACTCCAGTAATCCAAACAAGCTGCGCAGTCTGGATGAACAGGAAGAAGCACACTCCACTTGTGGGAAATACCAAGTAGTCACACGGGAGACCAGAAAAAGTAGAATAAACCAGAACTACACTAAGGCTGTAATAAAAATCCTGTCAAATCGAAAGGTTAAAAAAAACAAGGTTGAGAGCTTTTGTCCCTCATTATTTCAAAGCGGACTTCATCAGAACTGAATGCATATTCCTTAGTTGGGTTTAACATTATTCACATCAAGCAATTTGAAGTCTTAAAGTACAATGGTACCAAAAAGCACATTATACAATTAATCAAATCCTAATAATAATAGTAACAATCTAAGTAAAAGCATATATATAATTTGAATTATTAAATGAATTCAATAAAGATATGCTAAAGTAAAAAATGCACACACACACACACACACACACACACACATATATATATATATATATATATATATATATATATATATATATATATATATATACACACACACACACACACACACACATATATATATATATATATATATATATATATATATATATATATATATATATATGTACACACACACACCATAACTTAAATGACCATAAAAAAAAAAAAATATATATATATATATATATATATAAATTAATAAATGACAAATTAACTAAGACCAAAAGTTTGAGGCAAAATGACAAACTATAATTTTGCTGCTCTTAGCTTAAGAACAGGATGAATTAAAATATTGCCATTAATGCCTGGGGCAAGAGTTGCGTCCAGTTTTAACTGCCAAAACAGTTTTCTGTATTCTAATTGGGTCTCTCACGAGCCTCCCTTGGTTTATATCAACCAAATCCAAAAGGCCGAAGGAAAACTTTTTACAATCTGTACACTGTGATGAATGTTTATATAAGGCATTGTTGGCATTCAGTATTCTAACATCATAGATGTGTTTGTAAATCCTTTTTCAGAGAGGATGCTCTGTTTCCCCTATATAGAAGACTGAACAGGTGTCACATTTAACTAGGTACACTACTTGTTTAGAATTACATGTCCCCTTACAAAACAAAATCTTGGCCAACATGCTGTTATCTAAAAATAAACTGGCATTAGTTAAAATATAGGGGTGTTGGAGGCAAGCTTCACATCTCTTAGTCCCACCATTGTTTTTGTAAATGTCAGAGGAAACTGGAGGTCTCTCAAAAATAGACTTCAAATTTCTACCAACTTTGTATGTAAAACTTGGTTCTTCCCCAGCCTCTTAAAAACTTCTTTGTTGGTTTTAATAATGTTCCAGTTATTCCTAATAACTCTGAACACTATCCAAGATTCATTGTGATATTTATAGGTAAACACTCTACCCCAAGAACTAGTATTCATAATGTTAATAAAAGTTTCACTAAAAACAGGGGTGTTACCTATAAGAGGTTTGAACTTGTCCCGCTGTGCTGATAAATTCAGTAATAATATTATTAATCAAGGGTCTCATATAACCTCTTTCCAAAAAACATCCTTCTCAAATTATCACATTCAGACACGTATAAATCATTGTCAGATATTACGGGCTTGTCTAATAAACTGCCCCTTAACACTACCCACTTTTTGCTTATATGGGTGATGGCTTGAGGAATCTAAGTACGAGTTACTGAAGGTAGGTTTTCTATAGATGGTAGAGTAAAAATGGTCATCCTTAATAGCAATTGTCATATCCAAATAGTTGATGGATGACCTCTTAAAAGAATAAGTAAATTTAAGAAAATCAGTAGTACTATTTAGGTAGGCCATAAAATAAAACTGTCAACTAATTCATCACTACCCTTTCATAAAATAAAGATGTCATCCAAATAATGTAAATAAAACACACAATGTTGCATGCAAATGTTGTTATTAAACACATAATTGAATTCCCAATTGTATAAACCAGGTTCATATAGGTCGGGGCACATGCCACTCTCATTGTCACTGACAAACCTGTTTATAATATTCCCCTTTGATGTATAAAAAAATAGTTGTCCACTAAGCCCATAAATTCAATAACTTATTTACATCTGATTCAGCACTTGAGGATAGTGACTACTTGTTTTGTCTAGTTAAAATAGCCTCAGTATATTTTAGTTACCTATATATAACAAGGCAAGGTGTCTGTGTGGGTACTAGTGATTTACTGGGTATCCTGGTGGTCATTCATTAAGTCTTTGTGCATTTAATCCACTTCAGAGTTGCAGTGGACCTGGAATCTATCTCAGCACTCAGTAGATGCAGGGCAGAGGGACTAACTGTTGGTGATACCAGCCCATTACAGGATACATGCCCACACAACAGTATATGTCTCAATATTTATTCATCTCATGTGTCTAGAGTGTACTGTCTTTCTTAAACGATCTTGGGCATAAAGTCGGAAGACTAGGGTTACACCTACAAGACAATTGCTTAGCATATGCTATATAGTGTATGACCAGTTATTTAGTAAAAACTCTACCCATGCTTAAACAGTCCTTGCCCAAATGTAACCCAACCCATTCCAGTTATCCCCACTCACTCAGCTGCACTATGCAATTCCACCTTGCTTTGAAGTCAGAAGTTACCCCTTATTTTGTCCCAAACTTCATTCTAACTCCCATTTGAGAAGATCATATTTAACAATTCTTCTTTCTTAATGGTTTCCAGTGGCTCACAGTGCATCAGGAAAGTTTTTTTTCCTTAGGGGATGATAGCTGCCTAGATGGTCTGGCTAAACAGGCTTATCATGATCTGCATCAATAATAACTCAAATTATTTACCATTCAAGATGCACCATCTTGCATCACTCATCCCCTCTTTAGCTGGGAATCCCACATAGTGTTAATGTGGAATACAGCTGATTTGTAAAAATTCAGTTCAGTGCCTTGCACTTTTGCAGAATCCTGCAATTTTTTCTCAGGATTTTCCCCTGGGTCTTTTTTCCTCACTGTGCTTGCTGGCCATCATTTTTTCTTTTACCCCTAGTGACATTGGCCTTCAGGAGAAACCACTATCTAGGTGAGCATCAGGATGTTGTATTAGCCCTACTTACTGATACCCCTCCAGGGCAACTTAGGTGAGTGACTGCTCACATAGGTTCATAGGTAGGTACTAGGCTATCAGCCCAAGGGCCTACATAAGCCTAGCCAACAAGGTTCCCTGGCTTATGCCACCCAAGAAAGTTATTTTCCTGTCGAGCAGAGACACAGAAGTGATCCCTGGGGTGTATTTCCTATTTCCCATCAACTCATCAAGATTTTTCTTGAAGAGTGCTAATGAAGAACTTTGCTTGACATAGATGGGTAGCCTGTTCCAGAGTATGGGAAGTCTCTGGGACAGGAATCTATCCCTCCAGCATGTCCTGTTTATTGTGGTGACAAGGTTTAGGTCCCTAGAGCATGTAGCTCAGAGGGATTGGGATTTCTTTAGGTGTAGCATGTTCAACAGCTCTCAGTTTGACATAGCTTTATATGTTAGGCAGAGATCACCTCAGAGTAGGCAATATGCTACGGAGTAAAGCTGGAGTTGTTTTGAGATGGTCAGTGTAGGGCATTTGTTTGAGGCCAGTAATCCTCTTTGTGAGGTACTTCTGTGGCCTTTCCAGCTGCTGCAGATGTCTTGTGAGGTACATTCCAAAAGGGGCATTGTACTCTATAATGGGTCTAATGAGTGTCGAGTAGAGTGGAACAATGACCTCTTTTTTCCTGGATGAGACCCCTTTTATGATGAGGTGTGCCATGTAGAAGGACTTCCTAACTACTGTGGTGATGAGACTATCAAAGGAGAGACTACTGTCCACCTGGGTCCCAAGGTCTCTTATCACACATTTGGTGTTAAGTAGATTGCTGCCTATGTGGTAGTTCATGGGTACAGAGTTTTTACCAAAGGGGATGACACTGCACTTTTTGGCATTGAGCTTGAGGCCATGGCTCTGACACCAGGCATCTGTCTCAGCGAGGCCCTTCTGTAGGATGTCCACATCATTTGGGGACTTGACTATGGCTCCTGGTTTGCAGTCATCTGCGAACTTCATTAGCCAGAGGCCTTCTGTGTTAGGCTGTATTTCAGAGAGGTAGATACCAAACAGGAGAGGTCCCACGACTAAACCCTGTGGTACTCCACTTGTCACTGGTTTGAGGTCAGATTTGGAGTCTGCAATTTTTACCGTGTGGGTTCTGTCAGCAAGCCAGGTGACAACCCATCTTGTGACGTAGGGATTTATACCTAATTTAGTGAGCTTAGCTATAATTCCAGAATGGGGGATGGTGTTGAAAGCCTTGGCGAGGTCAAGATAGGCTGTGTGAACCACCTTACCCTCATCTACGGCTTTGGTGACTGCCTCAAAGAAGTTGATCAGGTTTAGGAGGCATGATCTGCTTTTCCCAAACCCGAACTGGGTAGGATCCAGAGTTTGGAGGAATGTCTTTGTTTATGAGTTCCATGATGATACGTTCCATGGCCTTGCCGACCAGGCTCATCAGGCTAATAGGGCGATAGTTCCTGGGATCAGTGGTGGCTCCCCCTTTGTAGAGTGGGATAACTGTTGCTGTGTGCCATTCAGTGGGCACAAAGCCTGATACGAGGCTATTATTGAACATGGTGCTTAGATGGGGAGCCAGTCTGTTCTGAAGTTCATGTAAAACGCAGCCTGGGATGTTGTCCGGTCCCATGGATGCTGTGTTTTTGGCTTTAGAGAGTGCAGCTTTTACCTGTGAAGTTGTGATTACAGATACTCTGCATTCTTCCTGTATAGATATGGGCCCTTTAGGGGGTGAGAGGGGGTAAAGTTAGCAATGAACCTATCTGCCAGGATGTTGGAAATATCAGTTGGTTCTGTAATTTTTGTGCCGTTGTGCTGTAACTCAGAGAAGATCTGGGTGTTGCCATTGAGATTCTTGACATAGCTATAGAATGCTTTGTGGTTGTCCTTAGAATTAGTGGCAATTTTGTTTTTGTAGTTAGCTTTGGAGGATCTTATAAGGGATCTCAGCTTCTTACTGAGGCTGACCAGGGAGCTCCACCACTCATGGGATTTTACTCTCTTTTGCAACAGTTTCTTCCTTCTGTTGTACCGTTTGTTTATGACAGGGGATCACCAGATTGGCTTCCTTTTTTTGGAGGATAGCATCTTGGTTCTGTTTGGGATAACACAATCCATGCACTCGTGTAAGTGCTTATAGAATGCATTTGAGTAGGATTCAGCAGTTGTAACTGTATTGTTCATCTGCATGGGTGTCATGAAGTTCACCACTTGTGTCTTAAGAAGCATGAAGCTGACTTTGGAGAAATTTTTTACCATAGTTTCCTTAATGAGTCATCGGAGCGGGATGTGGATATCAAGGGTGATTAGCTTATGGTCGGATCAGACCAATGAGGAGTTGACTTCAGGTGTGGAACACCGGTCACTCATGTTGATAATGACTAGGTCTAGGATATTGTTGCCCCTGGTGGTGGTGTGGATAAGTTGATCTAGGGCATTGGAGTTTATGAATTCCAGAAAGGGTTGAGCTAAGGAGTTGGTACACGAGTAGTTTTCCCAGTTAATGGTGGAGTAGTTGAAGTCGCCCATTGTTAGGGTGTTTGGTTGAACCCTAATATTTTCCAGTACATCAAGAAAAGAGGAGTGGGAATCCTGGGGCATGGTGGAGGATCCGTAGCAAGCTACAATTTGGATTGCAGTTTTGCCCAGAGTTAGTTGCACTTGGATAACCTTGGATGCATTATGCTAAGCAACTAGCCTGGAGGTGTGGATATTCACTCTGCCTTTGGTGTTTCGGTCCAGGTTATATGGCTGAAAAGTGTGGTATGAGTTATAGCCTGGTAGTGCAGGGGTGCTCTCTGGAGCCTTGAACCAGGTCTCAGTCACTACACAGATATCGATGTTCTCCATTTTAAGGAGTGCCTCGAGTGAGTGCATTTTGAGATTTAGACTTCTAGCATTGAGTAGCATTGCCCTCAGTTTTTGCTTGCCTGTTCCTGTTACAGTGGTGAATTTGTCATTTGAACCTTGCCTAAAAAAGGCACTATAGGGGCGGCAAGAGACTTAGCCAGTATCCAGAATCCCAGGGGTGACAGGTGCAGGCTATCTCTGGCAAAGCATTGTGGTCTGTTGACCATGTCATCTCAAGCAGACAGATACTGGATCCCCTTAGAATGACACCAGAAGCTTAGCCAATTGTTGAAGGCAATCATTTTGTCCTTGTACTGTGGTATCATTCTGGGCGATGGCAGAATGCTACTCAGGGCTAGGGTCATACCTGCCTGGGCTACAAGATCGGAGAGCTCTTCCATGTCTCTTTTCATGTAGTCCAGGGAGGTACATCTCAGGTCATTCACACCAACATAGACAATGACAGAGTCATATTTGTACTTGTTGTGGAGTGACCTGAGTGCATGGGTTATGTGGCGGATCCTGGCACCCGACAGGCAGCTGACAGTAACCTTCTCCTTGTTTAGCCTGGTGAGTGGGACATCAGTGTGCCTGACTATAGAGTCAGCTATGACTAGTGTGTTGGGTACGTTGTTTTGCCTTATTGGCTGTGGTTGAGTGGCACACTGATTCTGTGGGCTATGTGTCATTTGGGTTGTGTTGGGGGATGGAGGTTGCTTGCGTTTCTGCTTTGGAGGTCTCTGTTGCTTAGACAGATTATTATTGAGAGCCTCCTTGAATATTTTTGTGTTACTATGTATGGATTTTGGTGGTGTAGATTTAGTGAGGCTATGTGATGAGTGTGGTGTGGTGCAAATGTTTACTTTCTCCTCTTGACTGTCATGTTCAGTCTTGGTTGGAGAGAGCTTTACCTCCAGTTTGGCTAGATAAGTGCATCTCTCACAGGTTCTAGTGTTGGGTGGTAGGAGGAGAGGGTTGTCTGTGTACATGAAGCAATTTCTATATTGCCTCAAGATGCCCAGATTCATCAGATAGATGGGAGAGAACACTGGGAGCTGACTCTTGGACATGCCTGAATAAAACAATATTTTCCTCTAGATAAGTGAGGGAAGTGAGTACAAGAGCTGTTTTTCTCTAAGCAAGTGAGAAAAGTAAGTACAAAAACTGTTTTCCTCTAGGTAATGAGGCAGGTTGAGTGCTATAGTAATTAGTAGCTTATTTAGTGCTTACAAGTTCTGGACAAGTGCTTTGCACGAATAAGCAAATTTAAGTGCTAAAACTAAGAATCTGTATCTGCACTAGACGAGTTACAGGACAGAAACAAGTGCAAATGCAGGCTTTCAAATCAGGAAGTTGAGAGAGATGGAAAAGATTGCCCAAACAGCAAATAACTACAATTTCTGGGCCAGAACCACTCCTTATGTGGTAGACAGGTTACCTAGTGCTTACCATTCCCACTAATAAGCTAGAAGGCTTCCCTCCAACACAAAAAGGCTTGAGGGGCTCAGAAGCTTACATACTGTCCTGGATACAGCAAATCTGTATCTGGACTACACTAGTTACAGGAAAGGTAGGCTTACCATTTTTTTGTTTTTTTTTACAGAAAAGTAGCTAAAATAGCAGTAAAAACAATTCACATTCAGTGCAAGCTAGCACACTTGAGTATGTAGCAATATTAGACCAAGCACAGTTTAAAAATGCAATGAAATTAAAAAGGACTAAAAGCAAGTGCAGAAGGAGTTTATTAGGTAGAATGTGGTAAAGAGATGGGACTGGGGGAGTGTCCCAATCAAATCTACAGTAGGGTAGGCAACTGCAAAAGCCACCAAATTTAAACTACAAGCCAGAAATAGGGAGGGTGGATGAGACAAAACACTTTTAGTAGAGATCTGAAAAACTATAAGCAACAATTAACAGTACAAACTCTAATACCAAAAAATATACTTAGCTCTGTATATTTCCAGATAGATTGAAAAGCAGTCTCTCAGAACACTGGTTCCAGCAATGAAATGCAGGGTGTTACTAACAGGTCTAATTTTATGCAAGTGATCCTTGAGTTAGATAACACACAAGCTGTAAAAACCAGTTATACCAACTGACAAAAACAGGGGGAGGTGGGGAAAATACTTTCAGCAGAGATCTGAAAAACTATAAGCAACAATTAACCATACAAACTCTAAAACTAAAAAAATATACTTACCTCTGTATATTTCCAGATAGATTGAAAAGCAGTCTCTCAGAACACAGGTTCCAGCAATGAAATGCTGGCTGTTACTAACAGGTCTAATTTTATGCAAGTGATCCTTGAATTAGATAACACACAAGCTGAAAAAACAGTTATAACAACTGAAGACACAGCAGAAAATAGGGGGAGGTGGGGTAAACACTTTCAGCAGAGATCTCAAAAACTATAAGCAATAATTAACAGTACAAACTCTAAAACCAAAAAAATATACTTAGCTCTGTATATTTCCAGATAGATTGAAAAGCAGTCTCTCAGAACACAGGTTCCAGCAATGAAATGCAGGCTGTTACTAAACATCAGTTTCATTGACACCACTCACATCTATGCATGTGTTTATGCCTGCTACAAAATGTGGAATACTTAATGGGTGCCTCAGCTTGACTCCTTATCCTGACTGCTGCACCACCCGACCTTTAACACAGCAGGTGCCAGCATTGCAGTGGGGCAAAGTGCTACCTCCCTCCCCCAAGCTAGGTGAACTGACTAACTACTTCCTCTCTGACCTACTTCTCCAAAGTCTTGGTTGCTAGGCAACCCTGACTCATCTGAGTTGCAGTTAGGCTTTATCCATCTGTGATACAAAGTCACTCTCCTGAGAGTTTGAAATAACCAAAAATTGAAGAGGTGTGGGTGCACCCCCTCCTGCTTTTATACATATTTTTTTCTGTTGTCATAGAAAGTGAGATCACTGTTTCTTTTGTTAGGAGGAGTGGAGAAGATTTATTTGGTAGATTGTCATCCAGTGATCACTTCAAAAAAGATGCTGATAATCTCTTGTGATTTGTTGTGAAATAACTACTTCCTCTCTGACCTACTTCTCCAAAGTCCTGGTTGATAGGCAACCCAGACTCATCTGAGTTGCAGTTAGGCTTTATCCATCTGTGATACAGAGTCACTCTCCACAGAGTTTGAAATAAACAAAAAATGAATTAGCCTCTGGAGCTGCTGGTGCACTCCGTCCTGATTTTTACATCATTTTTTCTGCTGTCTTAGAAAGTGAGATCACTATTTCTTTTGCTAGGAGGAGTGGAGAAGATTTATTTGGTAGATTGTCATCCAGTGAGCACTTCACAAAGGATGTTGACACTCTCTTGTGATTTGTTGTGGAATATTATCTTCTATTAAAACTGATGATTTGGTTATTCTGAATATGCTTTTTGCTGCAGACTAATGTAAGGTGTGAAATCCTATTCTGGAATAAGTTTTAATACAAAATCAGCTTCAATGGAGAAATGTATGTGTTGAGGGGATACACAGGTCATGACTATTGGAGTCGTTTCGTATTTTTCCATTTTAGATACTGAAATGTAAGATGGGTATACATGGTCCATTCTATCAAGAGGGTAAATGATGTGGGATTCCTTTATTAATATTTCAGACATTAACAATAACCTAGAAGACTGCAACCATTGTAGTGAGACATAGTTTTACATTTACGGAGAAGGACTGTCTTCATGAATTTGTTGCAGTGTAATAATGGCTGGAGTTATCCATTATTAGTTATTTATTTATTTTTTTTTAATGAAATTCATTTTATTTTTTAGACTTGCAGGTTCATGGTATTTTAAAAAGCCTTTTCATTTGCTACAACCCTTGTTCAAGAAAAATGAGAAAAAAATAGTGCACCTCTCTTTTGTGGCCCTCAGACCCCCAGACATAGACTGATCTAGCTCAGGGTTCCTACGGTATTAGCTTAGGACTCTTTTTGCTGTAGGGGCCCCAACCATGCTTTTGGACCCTTTTGAACATGTTTTGGGCATTAATTATAGATATACAGTCATGACAGTCATGTTTTCTATGTTCCATGAATGTGAATTAGTAAAACGTTTTCTTCCACAAATTTGCCTTGTTTTTCTCCATCCTCCTACGAGTTGCACAGATGTTTGACTTTAACCAAGTGATAAGGTGTCTATGCAGTTCCAGTAAAAATGGGTGATAATCTCAGGAGCAGATAAGTTCTTGCAGTGTAGCTGTTTCAGACCTTCATCTTGAAATGTAAGTTTAAATCAAAAGTATAACGTTAACTTTTTCTAAATGTCTTGTTGTTTAGCTGGTTTGATGTTGTGAAGGCACTCAGCAGATGAAGTCCTGTTATACTGATGTGTCTCAGCAAATGTTATCCAATCTTTTATTTGAAGTGGCAGAGCCAGGAATGTAGAGGAATTTATCATCTCAGTGTAGCAGAAGTTATACATTTTTGCTGAAGTTTTACAATTATTGCAGAGGCAGGAGTTATACATTTGAAAGTCATTTACCATCATAGTGTAGTTATACATCTACTGAATATAGCAAATTTTACATTTAGCCATGGGAGTTTTTGCATGTATTTGCAGTGTATTAAGCATGCTCCAGTTCAGTGTATTAGGCCCTACACATTTATTGTAGCAGCAGGAGATGTATGCAGTAGCCATAAGTTATACAATGTGCGTGTGTTTGCAGAAAATCAGTTTTTTAATGAACATTATACAATTCTTCCTCTAAAACGTGCACGCTGATTGGCCAGCCCAACCAGCGTGCCCATTGTAAATCCCTCAATATACTAACGGAAAAAGGTCCGGTCGTCCGGACTTTTTCCGTTAGTATAAAACACTGTCTCGCTATGTTAAAAGAGTTTAACATAGCGACACAGGTTTAAAAAAAGCAACACAGATCTCCGTTGCTTTTTTTAAAGCTGTCTCGCTATGTTAAACTCCTTTAACATAGCGACACAGTGTGTAAAAAGCAAGGAGATCTTGCGATCTCCATTGCTTTTTTTTAAACCTGTTCAAGCTATATTAATGTTTAACATAGCGAGACAGCTTTAAAATAAGTAACGGAGATCTCCGTTGCTTATTTTAAAGCTGTCTCGCTATGTTAAACCCATTTAGATTAGGTTCATAGATTAGTACTAGGCTAACTGCCCTTGTGGGCCATTTTAAGCCATGCCAATTACCCCATGTGAGAATCGAACCCTGCACCTTGGGTATGTAAGGTAAACACCTTAACCATTATGCCAACCTCCCACCCCTAACATAGCAAAACAGTAAAAAGCAATGGAGATCTTGCGTAGGCATGCGCAGTACATCAGAACTGCCGCGGAATACCAGACAGCTGCGGAAGGGCAGCAAAGAGGCATTATACAATGCCATTATTTAAGAAAAGTAATTATTTCTTTTCTTAAATAATGTCATTAATATAATAATAACCACTTCTGGGTGTGGGTAATGCGGATTTAACCACGGTTGTCTTTGTTTGGTCCTCGGCTTCGCTCGGGACCAAACCACGCCAACCGTGGTTAAATCCCGCATTACCCACACCCAGGCGTGGGTTATTGCTATAATAACTGGGACTCCTGTATACAGTATTTGATTCCTTCATCCTAGTGTGTGACTCAAAGCAAGTCACTTAACGAGACAGTTCTACTTATATCCTTTGGGCTTAGCTAGCTAACAATTTTTTTACACTATTTTTCTATGTTTACTCTCTTTTTTCCCAGAAAGTTAAATGAATTTCAAATACACATCCTTACCTCTTTTTATTAATGTGCATATTGTTCTTCTGCCACAGAGACCTCCTTCACTCTCATTAAATGAAACTTTACTATAACATTGTTTGAAATGTGTGTATGTGTGTGTCTGTGTGTGTGTGTGTGTGTGTGTGTGTGTGTGTGTGTGTGTGTGTGTATATATATATATATATGTATAGATTTATATATATTCATATATGTGTGTGTATGATGTATAGTATGTGTGTATATCTATATATCTATCTATATCTATATATATATCTATATATATATATATATATATATATATATATATATATATATATATATATATATATATATATAGATAGACAGATAGATAGATATAGATATGTGTTGGTGTGTGTGTGTGTTTACCTAGAAGTCTGCAATATTTTTACTATTTGTGAGTGTGCAACATATCGGTCCCAACTCAGGAATGCTATAAGTTGTCATATATAATAGCTGTATTTTTGTTTACTCTTCTGCTGACTTTGTACATATACTCTCTATTACATGATTCTTATGTTGAGCAACTGAGGCTGAACCCATAGCTCGTTAAGCCTGATAAGTGCTCTACTCAAGTAAACAAACCATAAATAAAATAAAGAATGAAGAAAAAGCATATCCCCCTGGTGTACATGAATGGAAAGCTCTGATTCTAAAGTATTATTTATAAGAGATGGATTTATCCTGCAGTAAGAAACCTTTCTAAACCATGGCCAGCTCATCGATCAGATTAACTATTCATGTGGATACGTACAGATGAAAGTAGGGGTGAAGCACAGGTTGTAGTATGGGGTGCCTATTTCAACAATGTAGTCTTGAATTCTCACTAGTACAATGTTTGCTTGCTTACTTCAGATGTAGAAGATTGTTTTTATATGTTGAGTTGGTTCCCCTTTTCCTTTTCACATTCCAATTTACTGTTTGTATTCTTCAGTGTGTCTTCTTTCATGTGTGGCTGGTGTGTATAGTGACTGCATTTGAAATGCTATTCCTTTAGTCAGCAATGTTTCTGCCAGTTTCAAGGAGCAGTACAGCTTCTACACTTCATTTAAGAAATCCGAGATCATAAATGTTCTCCTAACAACTAACCTGTAGTATTTTTGCTGCCATGGGTTTGATGACTAGCACATGTTTCAGACTGTTAGTAGAAGTAATAAGTAAACTCTGAGATGGGGATTCTTAGGATAACAAAACATACACGTAGATATGGAGGACCTGGGGAAAGGCGGTTGTGTAGGAATGAAGTTTGACATTGTATGCATTATCATGGCATGTTAAAAAAACATACAACATACTAAGTAAATGCATCTTATTAAAGTTTCCTGTTAGTTATGTACCATATTACAGGCTATAGCCAGGATATTTGGAACTGTACACCAGCTACCAGAATGTATCACCTTCTAAGATTACTCTGTCCCCGTGTGTTTGAATGCGGGCAGTTTTGTTGTGCTATTTCTACATTGTTTTTGCTGCTGGCTTGCAGGGTGGGGGTTAATTCTATGGTAGCAGAGCTCTCTTTATTATCTTGCTCAGGACCACATTTGACTATGATCTGGCTCTGACACCAAATAGGTACACATGGTATTGCATTTGCTTGCACATCAGTTTATGAACTTGCTCTTCTAGTGTCCACAATTATGAGGAATTTTCCTTAGCCCCTTTTTTACCCTCATTGCCTGCTAATTATCAGATCTCTCTAGATCAAATAACCCTTTATTTTCCTCTGTAGGCCAGGAGCTAATCAGCCCAATAGGTCAGGGACTGACCGTGAGAGATGACTATCCAGGTAATCATCAATGTGTTTTTACAGTGCCCCTTTATCTCTGATCCCCTGTGGTAGCCAACTTGCTTGAACCCCAGTGGCAGACTCCATACATGCTTACAGCAATATTTGTGTGGGTCTGGCTACAGCACACAGTTTGAAGTGCCCTTCCTGTCATTGCCCAATTGTTTTTAGCATACTAGCCTAGTGGCTTGTCTTCCCCATTTCCCCGAGGGGTGAACTGGCATCAGCCTCTTACTCCCATTCAGTCTTTCCAAGCTTATCCAGCACCTGACCAACTAATCAAACTCTGATCATCTGGTTTATAGTCAGGGGTTTATCCCTGTATCCCATTGAAGGAGCCTGAGAATTATGGAGACTGACCCAGTTTCTGACCCAACATCTGACATACTTTCAAGAGAAAATGCTATGTGCACACAAGCAGTTTATCAGATATATGACCCTTTGGGAATATCTCTTTTCATATGGTAACAGCTGCTGCCTTGCCTAGCTGGCTGAGATTTTTTTGTCTACATGCTGACCTAAGGCTGTTTACAAGACTGTACTGTTGTTTCCAGCAGTCCTCTAGAAAGAATATAAAAAATAAATATATGAACATCTATTCTGCACTTACCTTCTTCCCCCACTATCTACTTTATATTGCATTTGCATGTTACAGAAGCAAAAATATCCTATTGTTAGGCTTATCACCTTTAGTCACCTTGTTCCCTTAACGTTTTTGTCACTGCATCTTCATGCCCACTGCTGAGCCTTTCTTTGTGTCCTTTTCATCCATGACCCAGGCCCACAGCAATACATTATGTTGTATATAGTTATACGTATAATATACATATAGACAGAGCTTAGTGTAGCTAATCTACCTGCATAGTTTTGGCTGAAGGAAGAACCCACAGTACCCAGAGTAAACCCACAGATATATGGGGTAAATATGCAAATGTTACATACACAGTAACTGGAGGTCAATACTAAACTAAGGCTAGGAGCTGTGTGTCAGTGACCACCTTACCATTGAGTCACCATGCTGTCTAGCTCAGTGAATGACTCAGTGTCATATCTTCTTCTGCACTGACAGCCCAGGTTTGACTGTAGATTCTGTTCTCCAAGAATTAGTGATTGAAAAGAATAGCTTTCAGAACAATTACTGTCATTGGTGTATGACTTTGTTATGTCTGTTAATCGCTAGGTACAGTCAGTCTACAAAAACAAAGATGGAGGACTGGTCATCTCAGCTCATCTGAATGTAGATAGTACTGTGCCTTTGTATATATTGTGTCTGGGCAGAACCACATGCTCATGCCTTTGGGCCAAAAGCATAATGCTCTCCTGGGCAGCTGCTACCAGGCAGTGTAACCTTTTTACATGCAGTGAACTTCTGGGTCTCAACATGTTCAGTAAAAAGAATGTTTGGAGAAAGACCAAAGCAAACAGGTTGAGAATAAGTAACCTGTCCACAAGAGGTGTGGTGCTGCTGATTGGTCATCAAAAGGAAAACACAAATAACTGTGAAAGGACAATTCTCAAGGGTCTCAGTACCTATTACATTTGCATTTTCTCACTGTGTCTTTGAAAAGCAAGAAGTAGCATTCATTCTTATGGAACAAGTCACAATACTACAATACAGCCAAGTGAGGTGCAAAGTAGTAGGAGAAATACCACTTAAGAACCTGAAATTAATATTGAGCTGCCTTTGCTTTAATTCAGGGGATTAGTAGAAACAAGGATGTATTTTGCCTTCTCTGCCAGTTGCATTCTGGCACAGCAGTGCTTCTTACACAAAGATTTATTAACACATTTCACTTCTGAATATAATGGCCAGCCTAAGAATAAAATCTTTGTAAGCATTAGTGCACTTTTGCCTCTTTCGATATCCTTCATTTCTCATAATCCTTTAATAAAAATCACTATTAAAAACAAGGGTCACATATGGATTTCTGCTGTTAGAGACAATAATGCTCAGGAGTATCTGCGTGAGGCCACTCCAAAGGCTCCATATTTGTCCCTCGCCCAATATTAAATGCATACATTCTCTGGCAGCCATTTGCACACTGATAAACTTTGGAAGCATCAATGGCCTCCCTGCCCTCCCCTTAAGCAGTATCTGGTGACTCCTACTACTAGCCTATATTCACTGCCTTACCCTGCCTTACTTTAAATCAAGTGCTGTATACCAGAATATATCAGGCTGTGTAGCTGCATATGCTTATCTTGTGGGGTGGGATGGGTTGCCAGCAGAAAGCTTCAGAGCTTACAGTCTAAACAAAACTGAGCATTTAGCCAGAACAGAAGAGCTAAAAAAGATAACTAGTGTACCAAATAGACATTCAAATATAAAACTGCCATCTGCTGTGAAAAAGATCTGCTAATGAATAGAAAACTAACTGTACATCTGTATTTAGGTGACTTTAGGAGACAGCGTTATTGCAAGCCCAGAGGGTGTGGTCTGCAGAAAGCTCATCAGCTTTCTGAATCACTGTTGTGCATTTGGGAATCTGACAGGTTGACGAAGGGGTGAGCAGGTACTTTGCTTCTCGTCTCCTTCTATGAATATATAATGAATCAGGGGAAAGAGAGACCACACTATCAAGTGCTGATATGCTGTAAAGGCCGACTAGACAAGGACAGTGACCCAGTTTTTTAAATAGAACCGGGGGGACACATGTTAAGTGGAGGCTTCCATGGTGACAGCAGCTGGTTTAACCTGTTTTCTCAGCTTTATTTCACAGAGTCTAATTTGAGGACCTATAGTGCTATTTTATTGCTCATTCAATGAATTCCTTCTCCTTAATTGAACTCTGAAGGGTAAAACACACTTCTGTTCTAAGAGTATGAATGATGACTTTTTGTTCTACTCCGACTGATAATAGGTTTAGGTCACTTTACTGGAAAACGGACTGTACGATGAATTGAGGACTGCTTAGTTTTCATCTCGTGCAAATATATTATAGAAACACTTAGGTTGTGGCCATGAGAACCAGAAAAATCCTGACAGATTTGTAGCCAGCTGCAAGCATTTTTAGGTACAGTGCATAAACCAGCCTGCTGCCACAATTACAAAACACTCAGAAAAAAGAAGAAGTTTAAAATTAATAGTGATTTAATGACCTGATAGTAGATGCAATATGTGAAAAAATGGCAGCTGCAGCTTAATACATTTCTAAGATAAAAATTACTGCATTTTTCTTTTGTACTTGCTTTTCCTTTTATGTTCAAACACAGAAAACCAGAGCCTGCTCTTTTATAGGGACTTCCCAGCTCACCAAGTCCGACAAATGATTTGACCTATATCTTCTCTCACTGTAAATGTAAATTTTCAGGTCTTCCCATAACTGGTAAATCTTGCAGGAATGTGTACAAACATGTTTTGTACAGGGTCTTAAATATGAATTTACTAGCTGAGTTCTTTCAGTACTGAGGCTGAGACATGTTCTTACTCGCAGCATGTGCAAAATAAGCTGTAGCAGAGTTGTAGGTAGCTATTGGCTTCTGTGTTTTCCCCTGGTCTTGCATCATCCTTTAACTTTAAGTTGAGGAGCGAAAACAAAAAAAGTTTGCTCATTATCTTGTGCTTCTGATTTTAGGAGCAAGCCAGGTCCAGCTCCTATGTTCTTCCACTTGAGCATAAAGAAAGCTGTTCTGTACTTTTAAACTATTGCAAATTGCTTGCTACATTTGTAACAAGTAGCTGCTACAGTATGCCTCAGCTCACATGGAAAGATAAAGCACTTCATTTCTGACAACAAATGCAGTACCACTATTCGTTTTTGAATGCCGGCATTGCACTTAAGACCGATTGGCATCTAATGATTGTGAGAATCGCACCCACCCCTTAACAGTTTGCACCAGAAGCAACTTTCCCCTTCACCTGACTCTAGCTATGCCTATGGGTTGTAATATAAGAAGTGACAGTGTTCATAGAACAGTTAAAAGTAATCACTAAAATGTTTCAGTGCCAGGCAAGTAAACCTTGGATGATTGGGTAATGCTGAGTGCCAATTACATGCTTGCTTATGTAATTTTTCAATGGCTGCATCACAGCAGGTTTTTTGCACTTCATACATAATAGCAATTTAGTTTTACATTTCAGGATGTTCACATAAATCATGGCTGCAGCATGTAATTGGCCAAGACTGTACAGTAGACTTAATTTCATTAAAAAGATTACCTGTAATGCCCTTAAATTAATGTATTTTCCTTTCAGTTAATATCAGTCAGAAAATCTTCTGAGCAAGTACATTAAAATAGTCATTTTCATGTTAGCTTTAGACAGCACTATTAAACTGAATTTACTAAGGTGTTTGTATTGGCAGCATAGATGAAACCACTATTAATGATGAAGTATTTATTGTAGTGTTCCACACACGTTGTTTGCCATAAACAAGTGTTCTGTAGACATTTTCAGTGTATTAGTGCATGTCTTATATATCCACATCCTGTCCTATTGT